>NW_024884142.1:102162296-102431916 GCF_019232065.1 Centrocercus urophasianus
AGGAGAGGAGAGGAGAGGAGAGGAGAGGAGAGGAGAGGAGAGGAGAGGAGAGGAGAGGAGAGGAGAGGAGAGGAGAGGAGAGGAGAGGAGAGGAGAGGAGAGGAGAGGAGAGGAGAGAAAGGGAAGGGAAGGGAAGGGAAGGGAAGGGAAGGGAAGGGAAGGGAAGGGAAGGGAAGGGAAGGGAAGGGAAGGGAAGGGAAGGGAAAAGGGAAAAGAAAAGGGAAAAGAAAAGGAATGCCCATTTGAATAAACAGTGATAATAATTTTATCTGAATAAATCTTTAATAAATTGAAATTATTACTGCAGGCTTAAATAAGCGGTAAGTTTTGACAAGAAGGGCATTATCATCTAATTATACTTACTTTATGAAAGAGCGGGGCAAGGGCCAACCTGTGAGCTGTCTGAACTGCAGTAATAGAGTGATCCCCTCTGCAGACTAAAGAAGGAGCCGTCGGACAACAATAACACACAAACGGTGCACTGAACATTGCAATGGAAACCATGATTCACAGATACACTGTCTTAATTGTTACAGAAGCAAGCAGAGCAGAATGGAAAGTGCATGGCAGAGCAGCCTTTGCTGGATGGAGAAGAGGATCCCATGCCAGATATTAGATGGTACTCCTGAAGGTTTCTTTAATTATCAGCAGTCAGTACTGTGCGTTAGCTTCCAATTGGCTCAGCGCTCAGCATAAAGCTGCCTATCTGCATTTGCAAACAGGTGTACAGGTAGAACTGGTACATAAATTACCTTCTTCCTGAGGGCATTTGCCTTCCTAGGAACACTTAAGAAATTCTGAGAAGACACCTGTGAGTGGCTCTATTGGTGTCTCGTATTCTGCTGTTGGCATTGGATAATAAAGAGCTGTGCCCACTGAAACATCTTGCCTTTCTCATACAAGCGGTGGGAAAAACCAGGTATGTTAAGTGGGGTAAAACAAACGTGTTCACATGCCCCCAGGTGTGTTATGAGTGAGCTAGTGCATGTGGTATTCCTCTAAAACCCACTTTTTTCTTTTTTTGTTTCTTCCTTACAGAGAATACGGAAAAATCGTTGTCTGCTAATGTTCACAATCTCTTTGAAAGTTTGATTTGTTTGGCAAATAGGACTGACTTGTTTAATAACTCCACACTGTCTACAGACAATGAAAAAAAAAGTGATCATCATAATCTGCTGGAGTTAACCTAACGTAGCTCTTGGCTTAGATTAACTTCTGCATTTAAAGTGCACTCCAAAAAAGCAGTTCTCTTGTGTATATACACACCGTTTTGCTTTGCAAATTTAATTTAATTTAAGTTAATCTCAGCCCTCCCTAGATTACGTCCTTGTGATGTATATTATTTCATATTCACCTGGCGACATGATCTTTTTTCATTAGAATCTTGTCTCATTTAGCATTAAGGTCGGAACAACACTGTGCAGCAAGGAAAAGCATTGTCTTTCATCCCCTGCAGAAGTCCATCCATCCTTCTCAGCCCTCCTAGGCAGGCTTGTGCCATTTTGGTCACCACAAGAAAGAAGCTCTAGGCTGCAGTGGGGACAGCACACACACAGGCAGGGCAGTGAGGGAGTGCAGAGCTTTGGGAGGTGCTTCCAGAGCTGTGCAATAGAGAGAAGGACATGGACAAAGTAATCACTTCTCTACTTTGTTTTTTGAAAACAGCTTGGCAACTCTGGTGGGATCATACCCGAACTTGCACCATGCAGCACATATTAAGCAATTGAGGCCAGACTCTGATTTTAAAGGCGATAGGAGTGACTGATACGGACACACCACCATGGCAGCATGGAGGGCTATGGTCATACACACTCCCCTGTTGTTTCCCAGGAGCAGTCATATCTCACCTTACCTCCCAGGGCTAAGAAGGAAGGCTAGAAATAGAAACGTAATGCAGATGTGCACTGGGGATGTGGTTGGGCTTAGTTTCTGTTCCTTTCCCCATTGCGAGGGCTAAGTATGCTTTTGCATTTCTGTAGGCTGGGACTGGCCACTGTGAGCATAAATCATGATGATATGGTAAAAAACTGTGAACAGCAAGGTCCTTAGAAAAGAGATGTTCAGACACCTTCAGCTGAAGTAGCAGTAGATGCCCTGCAGTTACTGTACACACTAGGTGTCAATTTGCCTAGATGCTGCTGCTCTAATACAGCCTTTGGAGCTTAAATTTTCCAAGTTTGTATAATTCCCTATAATGTGCCAACGCTACAGCCAGTATAACTTCATGTCTTTTTTTCACTTGTGCCAGCAAGCTGAACAAGTGGGATGAGGTTACACAAAACAAGAAGGAGATCGCTAGTGAGAAAGATTTCAAAAGTTCACAAAAAAAGCAAGAGAAACAGAGACACAAAAAGATCTTGTCAGGAAGAATGCTGAGAGCACCGAGTTATATCTCCCTCGGCATAAACACATACAGACAAAAATGACTCACTGTGAGTCAGAGAGAGGGGCTTTATTTACACCACAGAACTTGGAAGTAACATTGCCGCTGATTCTGTTCTGTTCGGCGATGGTGGGTACGAGCACAAGGCTGCTAACACTTCCGTGTGAATCAAAATTTTAAAATCACTCCTCCCTTCAGTCAGAACTGTTTTCTCGCTTCTGCGAATTAACCTGCCGAACTGGCACATGAAATAGTCTGTTTCACTATCTATTACCGAATATGTTTTGGCCTGGATCCCTACAGCAGTTAGGAGCTTGAGCGGCACTGAAATCACTGAACAGAGGGGGAAAAAAGAAAGTGTTATTCCTGCTCTTTTCTCTGGGTAGCTTTCAGACCATGACCTGTGGCCGAACTTTGTGGGAGAATGTGTCCTGGCACCCTCCTCCATGGAGGTCCTGTGTGTGGGGCACAGCAGGCAGGGAGAAGCAGGGCTGGGAGATGCTGTGAGCATGGGACAGAATAAACCCAGATAGAATATGTCCCCATTCTTTGCAAGGAGTGAACTGAAATGTGTTCATCTTTGACAAGGTGGGTACCTTTCTCCTAGAAAGAAAACACTTTTTGATCTAGAAAAAAAATCTGAGCTGCTGGAAAATATTTTGATAGATATTTCATCGCTGTCCCTACCTGTCATTCACATCCAACATGTCCTCTGCCACCATCCCAGAACAGCAATACTTCACAATGGCCAGTCAGCTGTGTTTTGAATGGGAGCTCTATGGCTGGTGATTTCTCCTGCTTGCCTCCCAGCTCCTCCAGCTCCTTGTAAGACATCCTGGTGATGAGTCTGTTGTTGGAATTGAGACATGTGTGGGCTTTGCACATTCACTGATAGAAAAGGACAGCTTTTGATAGAATCATAGAATCATAGAATCACAGAATCATAGAATCACAGAATCATAGAATGGCTTGGGCTGGAAGGGACCCCAAGGATCATCAAGCTCCAACCCCCCTCTGCAGGTAAGACCACCAACCTCCACATTTAATACCAGACCAGGCTGCCCAGGGCCCCTTCCAACCTGGCCTTGAACACCTCCAGAGATGGGGCATCCACAGCCTTTTTCTTCTGCTCCCCTATGCAGGAACTCTCAACAATTATTTTTGCTAAACAAAATATGAGGTCTGGGGCAAATATTTAGGATGCATTCAGATGCCAAGTGTAAAGAATGGGTGAGAAGGTGTGATGTCTACAAACAGAGCCAGTCCGCAAAACACTCAGTTATGGAAATGGCCAAGGTAAACAGGACTGCTGAAAATGTCTTAGCCCCCCACCATCCTCATGTGTGGGTTTATATGTGCCAGCAGAGCCAGGTTAACCTTAATTGTGTGCTGTTTAACTTGGCTGTAAACGGCCAACCCTTTTTCTAACTTGGCTCCAATTGCAGGTATCACACCTTTCCTCTACTGACCTTTCTTGTCTAAATTGTTTTTTTTTAATGCATATTAAATATTTTTGATCTACTTTAATTTCCTATGGCGTTTTACTGCAGAAAATGTTACAGAAAATATTTCTTCTGATAGAAAGACATATTTTAACAGCAAAAGTCTTACTTTCATTCTCAATAGCTAGGCAGGTGAGTGATTTGTAAAACCTGGTTCTTTCTGAAAGAAGTGGTGTCAGAAAACCTCACTGAAATCTGATGTACTGGTTTTTTTCAGTGCATTCATTGGCAGAAGTAACTACAGTGCAACTTTGTCACAACTGCTAAATAAGAAAAATATTTGAACTGTAATAACTGATCGGTAATTCTTATTTTCCTTTCAGCATCATGTTTCTTAATAACGTCTTTAATATGTCAACAGTTTGTTACTGTGATACTCTGAAATTTTGAGAAGATAAAATCCTTTGGAAGGTAGAATATTAAAAATGTGTCCCATTTAATTGCCTTTTCTGACAGTTTTATCTGCATGCTCTGTGTAACAGAGGTATTATAATTGCTGGTTGACAAAAGGTTTTTTATAAGTTTTGCACTTTCTGTAACTCCAGGTGTGATGCTCTCCATAGCAGCAGTGGCACACACAATCTGGGGACTTGGCCCAGTTCTTGCAGAATTCAATTGAAGGGCTTCTTTGACATCAGTGGATCAGGCCTTTCATGATGAGAGCGAGGAGTAATTATTTTCTGCATGTGGGGTGTCTCATCAGGAATTACGCAGTGGTGAGTCAGTTTGTTCTGGTAGTTAAGCTCGCACCAGACTTTCCCTTATAACTCCAATTTTGTCTCATATCCTAAAATCCTCAGCAACGTGACAGTGGAACTGAGGAGGGTGGGGTTTCTGAACAGTTAAGAGATAAAGCTTAGGTGGTCTTGGAACCGATCCCACTAAAGCCAGGGACAGCGTTAAAAAACCCAGTACCATTTGTACTAATTAGCAACTTTGCTGACAGCCTCTGGTGAGTAACTCATTACTGTCTATTTGTGCGCTTGGCTTATAAATCCCCAAACAGCCAGACTGTGTGCACTGTTGTACTTCAATATTGTTGTGGTATCAGACCTTTTCCTTGAACATTAGCGTGCCTCCTTCTTTCTCCATGCACAGCACTTGATGTATAAGTAGGTCAACGGCATGGAGACACGGCCCCTAAGAAGGAAGGGCTTCCACTATTTCTTTTTTTCCCCCTCTCCTGGTCCTGAAGAAGAGATGAATAAAATCTGTTACTTGCTGGCACCTCTCTTGCTGATGCTGCCTGTTTCTCAGCACATTTTAAATTTTCTCTGATTCGACCTTCACCCGTGCTTGTGGGCATGAGATCACGTATTTCAGTATGCTTTTCTTCAGTTCCCTCTGTATCTGTATTAGTCAGATCTGCTGGAATTTGGAAGAATTTTGAAGTACTTTTGCCATGGTTGCAAAAGAATGTTCTTTTTTCAATTTCACTACATAGATTCTGCTGCTCAGTGATTTTTCCCCTATTCTTTATCATAGGCCAGGTCTTTTCCATATGGTAATGAATCATTCCCCTAGGAGGAGTATCATTTGCTCAATTCGATGGACTTCTTACAATGCAGATACATGCATTTCTTTCACATACCAATTTGGTTTTAGTTTTCTTGCAGTTTATTGGCTTCAGTCTCTATACCCTTTGTGATCTGTTGCTAAAATTTCTTTTCCCAGCTCTAGTAGATATCTCCAACTATACTGAATTGTGTGCTGCTATGATGGTGATCCAACGCTTCTGCCTCCTGGATGCATGGTCTGCATATTCAGTGTACTCTTTTATGAGTGTGGTGGCATAGCCTCTCCTGACAACATTAATAAGTATCCTGAGTCTCTAATCTCATTTATTTTGGTTATGATCTTTTTCCAACTTGTGCATTTAGAAATAATGGTGCTGACAGTACTCTGTCCAGTGAAGCTACTGCTGTGTGTCTATTGAAACAAAGAGGACAAGGATGTACGGACATCTCTTAAGCACACATTTAGAGGACACAGCACAAAGAGAAAGGTCTACATGGCAGATTCTACTTTTTATTTATATGATGATGTGATGATAAGGAAGTGCCAGAATGAAATTATGGTTGTATTTTTCTCAGTAACATTTGTCTCGTTTAAACGAGCTTTTGCAAAAGAGCAGAGATGGGCTGAGGGTTAAATAACAGTTACAAACCAGCAATCCCAAGTTCCTTTCTTTTTTTCTCTTTCTGGTTTATTGCAAGTCTTTGAACTGGTCACTTCAGTATTCCTTAGCTGTGGTTTCTCATGTTTTTCCCCGTTCCCTTATCTGTTTGGTGGGATGGCTCCTGCGTCATCACGGAGGAGCACGTTTGGGAGCATTGTGAATCTCACTTCTCAAATGCCTATAAATGACTTAAGAGCTTTTTGGATGAAAGGGAAATTGTTATTAACAAACTGTTTTGGTGCTTTAACTCAAGACAGGCACCAGATTCTTGAAAATAACAAATGGCAAAGATTTTGCTTAAGGAGTTCCCCTTGGGTTTGGCTAGATGGGATTCTAATGAGCAGGTTTTTTATTTCTGGGAGACTCTGTATCTCCCTGCCACAATTATTCATGTTCAAATCCTAGAGCCAAATCCTGCCCTTAGAAGCATGTTTGCTTCTCCCGCTGGCTTTCTTGAAATCTGCAGGCATTTTTCCTAAACCACCATTTGGCCTCCAGTTGTACTGTGGTCATATTTGTCTGTCCAAATGACTGTGGCTCTCCATTTATAATCTTGCAATTTGCAATATTTATTGAGATTCTGCTGTGGCGTTTTGTTTGTTGTGTTAGTTGTTTTTTTTTTTTCATTGCAGGCATCTTATTGTAATGATTTTTTTGTTAAATGGAACTGAACTGGTAATTTTGCTGGTTTTGTTTTCTTTCATATACTTTTTGAGAGTATTCCCTACAGAGTTTTGAAGCTGATTTCTTTGATCTCACTCTTACGTTTTGTCTGTCTAAACAAATTAAATTTTGCCTAATGTGTCTTTGCAGTTCCTAGTCACTATGGTATCTAGGCACTAAATTATAGCCCTCTTCTGATTGTTTTCTTCTTGTAACGAAGCTAACTTCCTTTCTGAGTGAGTGACCTAGTCATTGTCATGCTTTTGTAAACAGTTTCTTTTCTACCTATTGATTTCAGTTGAACATTAGCAACCGCCCGCTGTTTCAGATTGGGAAGGAGAATAATTGTGAGATAGGCATCCACATGCATATGCACACGGACTTGGACACCTGCTTGTGGCATGGACAACTTCTGCAAGTTTATTCTCATTGAGAGTTGTAGCAACAGCTCCAGTCTGAACCAAGGCAGCACCATGGGAATTTGTGTAGCATTCACTCAAAGATCCGCCTGCATAGGGTAGGGATCCTAATTCCTAAATTTGGTATTAGACTCTGCTGTACACGGAGAATGCGAAGCTGAGAACAGCTTAATGTATTTTTCACACAACTGATGCCAATAGCTTTAGCCATCTCTGTTTTCTTTGGGTAGGCTGTGACAAGCAGGAGGTAAGGAATGCGCTCCTGGTTGAAAGGGGAAAATCCAACCCATTTCTGAAGAAACACTGCCCATGGATTTTGATTAGGAAAGGAAGACAAAGCCCTCTCAAATATGGCAGTGTCCCTCTATGAGCAGTACTCATCTCCTCAGATGCTTCCCCCTCTCTTTGCAACATAATGATATTGCATCCATTTATGCTAGATAGTTTGCCGGCAAGCACCAAAGAACCATCACTCTGAACTTTGGGTAGCAGATCTATGTGAGAAAATGATTCACAGACTACAGATTTATTGTCAATTCTGTTATGCTTAAGGCAGGCAGTAATTTTGGTTTTCACTGCCATTAGCTAATAATAGTAATTAATTAGTAAATCATGCCGTTGGGATCTCAGGGTGAACTAACAGGGAAAATGTAAATTAAAAAAAAAAAAAAAAAAAAAAAAAAAAAAAGAGGCCGATAATATTTCTGAGTTTCCTACCACAATTGAGGATGTATGTATGTCCCATTGCTCCAAACTGGATTTCTGAAGAAAAAAACTTACATCGCCCACAGCGCTGTCTGGGAAGTGTTTGAAGCAAAACAAGAAGCTGCACCAAAACTTGACAGAGAAGTGCTAGGAGATGAAGGGGAAAGCAAGAGGGAATTGTGCTCCTGCACTAGCAGCTGGAGAAACAGGGCTGAAACCTACGCTGGGAGAAGCTCAGTCTTTCCTCTGCTAAAGGGGAAGTCTGTTCCTCAGGCGAGGAAGGGGGGAAGGAAGCCTCCCTGCTGAGCTCTCTCTTACAAGGAATTGCTGAGAGAATCAAAGCTGTATTCACATTACCTCTCCATATTCACATTACCCCTCCCACTCCAGCATTCACGATGCTCTGCTCTCCTTGAGGTAGGAGGGAAAGAGTCTTGTTACACTGTTTGGGTTTTCCCTAGTTTTGCTTTCTTACCAATGGGGAAGTTTGGGGAAGAAAACACTAGAACAAATGCAGGGTTTTCAATTCAAGACCATTTCAAACATTTTTTTCTGGCTGAAAAAAAAAAGAAGTGGGAGAGTAAAGAATTAAAAAATGTGAATTAGGCTGAGTCATTTTCACTATGAATTGTTTGCAGCTGTCAGAATCTGATCTACATACTTCACTATAGCTCAATTTCCTTTCCCAGTTAATAACACATTGAACAAACATACTAGACTAGACTCCCTTTTTCTTTCAAATAACCTCACAGTGGATCTGCATTCCTAGTATAAAAATATCTCTATTAGCTTAGGCTATTTATAGAACATCAGAGAGCTGGAAGATAGTTAAATATTAATTGATTACCATCAAATAACAGACACTAAAACTCAGTGTGTGAAATGCCTTCCTCTGCTGAATGAATTGATGGCAAGAGGAGCACTGTACAGTTGTGGTTTATGGGCTCCCCATTCAATGTAATGGGGAGGCAATGTGTTTGGCAGGGGAGACACAAGGGGTCTCCTCTGAAATCCCTTATCTCAGCTGAAATCCCTTACATGCCTCTGGAAGGATCAGTTCTTGGGAGCTACTGTCTAATCTTGGGTGAACTCTCTGGGCCCAGCCAAAGGTGGCATTGTGGACTCTTCCCAAAATCTCAATTTCTTCATTTTTCCTTTCAACTGAAATATTTGAAAGCACCTGTGGTGATGTGGCACCACCTGTGTGCAGAATGTAAAAAACTCAGGACTGCAAAATATTTAGGTGCTTCTCTAACAATCTGGTTGGAAATAGCAAAATGCTGCTCTGGATTTTCTATTCTGTGTCTTTAATCATTGCAAGGGTTATAAAGAAAAGTAAAATATTTAAGAATTCAACCAAAAAAATGAATATGGAGAGGGAAAAAAAAAAAAAAAAAGCTTTCAGGAACATAAGCCATTCTTTGGGTCGGAAAGGAGTGAAAGAGTTTAGCTTAAAGATTGCTGCTTGTCAATCATAGGTGATTGCCATCATCTCTGAAGCAGGGCTTGTGCCTTCAGGATCTTCTCCATTTCTTTTAAGAGAGCTCAGTTGCTTTCGTAAGAGAAATTATTTCCCTGTACAATTTGCCTTTCATCAAGTTCCAGTTCCCACCACCAGCTTTGGCAGTGGGCAGAGCTGCCGGGGTGGACTATGGCTCTCAGGCTGGTGCCACCTTAGGGATGTTTTGAGAATTTGGGATACTTCTAAACCTAGGAGTGCTTGCTCCTGTATATTTTAAAGAAGGTGACTGATGGATAAGCTGCCCTTCCAGTTTTAAACATGCCTCATGGGGAAGAAGGAAGTTAAAATAAAGCAAGAAGAGCTTCTAAGGTGATGGCGAGTTTAACATCTGCCCTTGTTGATTGCTGGCAGATTGTAATGCACAGCTTGAGGTGTGTACAGGAAGTCTGCAGTTCCCCTTTTATTGCTGAATGTGCACATTTCCAAGCAAAGGTGACATTTTTGTATGTCAAAACAAAGGTAGGACTGCACAGCCTTTGAAACATCAAACTCAGATGGAAAATGAGGATTTAGCATGGCTTAATTTGGGCTTTATTAATACCTTTGGGGGAGAGGGATGGAAGAAAGATTAGGCAGATCAGAGCTTTAAAAGTCATAGATCATGCATTTAATAGCTCTAATTCTTAAATACTCGAAGGGCTTCATAAAGCCATTTTCTTCAAGTGCAAACTCTTTCCCACTTTCGACTGTTGCATCTAGACCTCCCAGGTTCTATAAAGGAGCTTGCAAGTGAAAGTCTTCAGGTCTTTCCATCCAGAAGTGAACTCGTACAGACAGAACGTCTGCAATCGGCATTCTTAAAAGGATCCCACAGGGAGGACACGTGCAGACACACACTTTCATTCAAGATGCATATTGTATTATTTTAGGTACACAGCAAATGGGATCCAAAGATGAAGAAAGAGACTTTTGTTCCATGCGCTTCTATTTGCTGAACTGGTACACATCCAGAAAGACTGGATTTAAATGAAGTTACTGCTAGATTTGGGAAAAAAAAAAAAAAATCAATTCTGGTGTTATAAGAAATTGATGGTTGGATTTCAAGGTAAATTTTATCTAAAACTGAAATATTGACTAAGGCAATATTAATACTTTGCTCTGTTCTCTTTGTTGCAAAGAGTCATTCCTCACTGCATTGGATTTTGCCATTAACACAATATTAAAATAATTTACCACAGACTTATTTTATTTGTTTTGATGCTATTTTAAACTAGCAGTGTAAAGCAGCAGTTTCTAAGGTAGCTATTTTATACTATAAGTACTTTTCTCAAATAAAATGAATATCCTAAGATAACTATTCCATTCTAAAACAATAAGTTAGTAATGATTTTGCCGATGGTATTTGTTTTTTTTTTCACCATGACTGGGGTTTTCATATTGCAGTTTTTCCAATTGTATTTAACACGAATTCCAGAAGCTAACGCAGCCTGGGATGCTGTGGCCAACATGGATGAAATAGCTGAGACCAGTGTGAGAGCACAGTGCAGGGGAAGGATATTAGTAAGAAAACAAATAATTAGACACTAAGGGCATGTGAGAGTAATTTATATCTTTATGGAAATAATAACATTAAATACCCTCTTCCCCACTCATTTTCATTCAGGTTATTTGAAAACATTTTCTCATTTTAGCTGCTTCACAAACACCTGTCTCTGCTTCTAAGACTTGGCTGAGCAATGCTGATTCACTGGACTATGTTTTGCTGCATGATGCTGATTTCTAAGCATGCACCTTCACAGTTGTATGAGCTTAGGCCATCCTACCTCTGGAAGAGCCTCCTTCTCCCTAACCACTGCTCTGCACATCCCAGCACTGGTCATTGCTTCCAAGTATGCTGGCACAGGTTTCTTTTGGGCTGCCTGCTACCTCAAGTGGTAGTTTGGTTAGGCTTTTTTTTTTTTTTTTTTTTTTTTTAACACCTCTGAAGAGTTCAGAGTAACCACTGGGGCACTGAGTTTCAGCATTTGGCCTGTCCTGGGGCTGCTGGGCTGGTGGCCACAGACTGTGTCCTCTCAGCCCCAAGTGTGGGGACAGAGAATTTGAGTGGACAAAGAAAGCAGCCATCGTCCACCTGGCCTGGAGGGTGTTGGAAAAGCAATTACAGTGACTCGTTTTACAACCAAGTGATCATTTATCCTACTAACAAATTCTGCTCAACTCTGGGTATATAGGTTATGGAGCAATAAGTGTTCGAGTATCTATAAAATTGCCACTGAAGTGTAGATTAATGGGAGGCAAAGTTGTTGCCCAAGGGAATAACCAAGCTTCAGAAAGGCATGTCCTAAATCAATTAATGCTGAGAGCTGGCAAAAGAGTGGTGGTTTTTGATGGTTGAGCACAGGGTTTGGTTTTCAGGCAGGAGTTGCCACTTTCATCTCTTCTCACTCAGACAGGACTTGATAATATCTGAGAAAGCTCCTGAAAAATTTATGAATAAGATGGCCTATTTTTTTTTTTCTTTCCATCTTTTCCTTCTTTATTTATTGCTACATCTTTTTGAATGTGCAGAACCAAACCATGCCAGCACTACTTTAGGCACTCTGCAGTGGAGAATTCCTTTCCCTCTTAGTGACTGACATTAGCACTTCATGGTTTCTCATCTCCCTGAGCATCATGGTTTGGCTGCCCTCTCCCCGACTCATCTTTCAAAACCTTAATTAAAACACAGTAGTTGGTTCCACTGCCTTTGGAAGCAATTGTTGTCTCAAAAAGTTGGCTAAAAAGGAACGTGGGGTCTCCAGAGCGTCGTAAGAAGTACAAAAACAGACTGGTCCAGCACATGATCCATGATGCTGAAACTGTAGGGGTCTATTGCAGCACTTGGGAGAGGTTGCACAGGGCTTCAGAACTGCCGTCTAAACCACTGCTGTGTTACCAGAAGCCCAAAGAAGCTGTCTCCTAGATGTCTTGCTAACAAGCCTCAGAGATTTGTATTGAGCAGCTGACTCTTCCGAGCTCACAGTAAGAACCTTTCCGCCGTGTTTCTATCACCAGAGCAGTGCCAGCCTGCCCGCCAGTGCTGTGCCGAGCTGACACAATGCAAACAGCTCTGTCCATCAATTACCAACAAAACGGAGGCACCGCTCTTCCCACCACGGCTCGAGTGCTGCGAGTCAGCGCGACGCAGGGCGAGCACAGAGCAGCTGGAGCAGGACCTGCACTGCACTGTCAGAGGCAGCGAATGCAGAATGAGGCAACGGTGTTTTCTGATTCCTCTTCTGCTTTCTGCCCCCTTTATTTTTGTCGTGCAGAAGTTGTTTTCAGTACTTTTCTTGACTTCTCCTTTTTTTCTCACCATCCCTTCCTCTTTCCATTTCACCTTTGCCTTTTAGCTCTTTCCCCCACTCTTCTCCCTCCCTTTTTTCTCAGCATCTATTTATTCCCTTTGTCTCACAAATCGTCTCTCTGCTTGGCTTTCTTTTTCCCAGCACTTACTGTATTCCATGTGTTTTTGCAACTCTAATGCTAGCTTGTCTGACAAAGAATAAACTCCTATTTATGGAAAATATATGCAGCTCTATGCACTGCTAAAACATGCTCAGACTGTTTGTTCACAGTTGCCCTGCACAGATAGCGTGGCACTGCTAACAAATGGACTGAACAGCTACCATTTCATTTAGCAAAATGAAGAGCCAAATGCCACGCCAGCACACACCTTTGCAGTCGCACAGATTTTGTGCCATGTGTGCCACAGGGGTTCAGGCTCTTCTGCCTGGATCCATCTTAAACACATCAAACTCTTTTCTCCTGTCAGTGAAACAGTGAGTTCTGGTCATTAAAATGCACTAATCTCCACTCCCAGCACTACTCACCTTGTCCAGGAATGGACAGCAATTAGTTGTGCTCTGCAATGTAGACCGATACAAATTCCTGAACTTCTAATGATGCTCATCTCATGATGCTCGTGTCTGCTTTTTGTCTTCAGCCAGTATTTACACAACGAAGTACATCTATCATCATTCCCAAATTACCTTTTTCTGGTGAAAAAGGAAAGATGTCCTTTCTGCTTGTGTTTCTTTCAGCTAGTGCTATTGTCTGGCGGACTTGTGCTCCCCTGTCCCACACCCTGACGTATGCACAGAAGCAGAAAGATGTTTATGGAAGCAGGTGAATCATTGCTGAGGACCAACTGGTATCACAGTTAGTTTTGCAAAAACTGTATTCAAGGTGGAAAAGAGTGGAAAAATAATTTGGAGATCCTGAAAACTGGAATCTTATTCTGGTTCTCATCATTTTAAACCCCCCTGAGCCCATCTTCTGTAATAGATGTCTTCTGCTAATTATTCCATTGCCAGTTCAAGCTATAATTTTAGATCACTCTGAGGAAGAGGTATTATCAGCTGATTTGTTGGGACAGCTCTGAAGTGAAAGGAGCAGTGTGGTGTTGTGATTTCATCTTGTGCCTCCAGATTAGCATCTGAAAGCACTCCAGCCACGATTCGTTTTAAACCAGGCTTAGTCTTCGTGCACTTTCTTGCTTAGAGTATGGTAAATAAAGTGTGAGCATTTCTAAGGCACAAAGGGTAACTCTTCCACTGAACCCCGGTGTGAGTTGTGTGCCTAATTCCCATTTTGCTTTTCTGAAAGCACACGTCTCTTCTTTGCCCGTGTGCATGCCCCACATTCCCATTCAACCCTCTGCACACAATGTGATTTCCTTGCAGGACGACAAACCCTCTGCCGTAGCTGAAATATGGCCAGGGGTATTTTTTGTCAAGCTGCTGAGACCAGGTTCTCCACTTCCCACTCTGCACTCGTGGGGTGATCAGATCCTGAAGTTAGCAGTCGCATAAGACCTTGTTAGCTGCTGCTGTCTGTGCGCTTTAAAAACAACTACGAGAACAGCAACTCAGCTGGGGAGAGCATATGCAATAGCCCTTTAATCATCGCCTCGGCTCCCCGTGTCACGATGCGTAAGCTTTCTCATCAACGAGGCTGGGAGCACAAAACCAGAGAACTTCTTAAATATTTCAAACATCTGCGTCTTGTACTACCAGATTAACAAAAATAAAAAAAAAAAAAAAAAAAAAAAAAGGGGGGGGGGGAGAAAGAAAGAAAAAAGTGTCTCCTTATCAGGAAATGAAGGACAGGAACAAAAATACCTTCCTCCTCCATCTCCTCCTCTTCTTTTCCCACCTCAAACTCGACGACAGAATTCTTTCATCTGACGGCTCGCTGTAAAACGAAAGCGGGGTGTTTACAAACGGAGCTGCCCGGTGCACACCGGCGAGATGCGGCACCGCAGCCCCAGCACAGCAGCGGGGGGAACAGCGGCCAGCAGGTGTCTCTATGGGTGCCTCTGCCGGCCGGGCTGCGCTGCGCCGGGGGTTTCAAACGCCTTCCCTTCCCTCCCTGCCTGCCTGCTCTCTGCAGACACCGAAGCCTCAGACTCTTAGGAAAAGGAAATACTTTATAAAGGTTTCTTTATTCTCGTTTTCAATCACAAGGAAAGGCGGGTGGACCTGGCTTTAGCCCGCTGTATGCTCTCCTCTGTATTTAGGCAGAGAGACTGCAGCACTGAGGATAAGTGCTGAGAGCACGGAAGGAATTCGTTTCAGAGGTGGGAGAGGAAGGCTGGCATCCCCCAGCCACGTGGCTGCAGACTGCTGCATTTTGGCTTGGCTGGGGTTCAAGGCTCACCACTGAAAATGCACGCCTTGACAGCATTTTGGAGGAGCTCTCCATTGGCATGATCCACATCTTTGAGAACACAATTGTCCGTCACCGATCCGATCGTCTTGCTGTGACCAAAGTATTTATGCAATTATAAAATAGGGGATGATTTCGATGCTGTATCCCTCTCGTGGAATTACGCTTGGACTTTATCCGTAGAGACAGGGAAGGGATTTTGTTGTTTTGTTTGATCACTTCTTATCACAGAACTTTGTTTGACTCGAACCACAACAATACAAGCATTCAAACACCACCTTCAGATGTAATATTGATTTATAAAACAGCAGTGCACAGCTGCTGAATTTCACTGTTGCATGCAGAAGGTCTTCAATTCCTAACAAATTACTGGCATTTTTACGTATTTACAAATTAATGTTTCCTCTGAAGTTTGTGTGTTTCTTATTATTCCAGTCTGCTTTCTTTAGTTCCTGCTTAGAAACCTTGCGCAAGTGCATTACACAGTGATAGGGCAACTTTAGAGCACCAGTTAAATTGGAGTTAAATAAAAAAAAAATCTAGATCAACTTTTTATCCTCAGGCAAGTTATGCACTGAGTAAAATTAAACCACTATATGTACTTGTAGATCGAAGAACCAGAGGTGGAGGATGGGTCAGAAACACTAAGATCAAAGTTTTCCCTCTTTGAAAAAAATCCCTTTGAAAAGCCCCCATGCCACCTATTCTGCTTGTTAATGTTTTGACTGGAAGTGTCTGGCAGTGTCATCAGCAGCAGAATATTTTTTAAAGGCGCTTTTTTTTTTTTTTTTTTCTTTTTTTTTTTTTCCAGAGCTGGCTCTAATAGCAAACCGATGGATCCTTAGCAGCCTCTGTTATATGTCTCTTAAGGGAATATTTTTGTTAATTGCAAATATTTGATTGACAAACATGGGATGCAATTAGTAGGCAGGCACAGTAGGAATGTGCAGTGAACTGGATCTCTGAACCAACAGATCTCAACTCTCTCAGCTTGATCTGAAATAGGCTAGAGCATTTAAACCATATGTTTCCCTCAAACTTTTTCTTTCCTCTGAAAATTCCTTATTTCCCTCAACTAACCTTCTTTCACTCTCTGCACCAAGGGAGCTAATTCATCTACTGCGATCGCGTCAAATAAAGACAGAAAATTCTACACAAGCTTCAGACTTATGCTGCTTTTTGACCGTGGCAGTAAAAATTAATGTGGACAAGACTATACATGCCAGTTGTGCCTTACAAAAGCCCTAGGTGAAAGAGAATACAATCTAATTTAACTTTAGACATTTTGAGCTTAATGGTCTATTTAAACAACCTGGTACCATCTGACTACATTTATCAATTATATTTCTTTTTATTTATACAGAGTACTGTCTTTCTGGGGAGGCTATAATTAAAACTTATCTAGATAAATGGTGCTCGGATTCTGCAGCATGAGCAGGAATTCAAAGGACATCGGTGTTTTTATGTGCTCTTTTCCATAAAAAGTTTAAAGGGAAATACATTTCAATAATTAGAATAACCTAATTGCACGAGTTTTTACAATTACAGCTGAAGTTGTCAGCAGGAAGTGCCGTGTGGTCTGCAGACTGTGGTGTTGACACCCCAGAAGAAGCCCTTTCTGGCCGAGCAGTGCCTTTTCTCATGGGGTTCTCCTAGCTCCCTTCTTATGGCAAAGTCTACCCCTCAGAAACATGCTGGCTCTTATGGTTTGAGGCAGTTCTGAGCTCTCTGTCTGGGTTGTCAGAGTGACCCCCAATGCAGGTCAGCGTGTGGTGCAGTGCCAGGGTTCTAATCTTTGCAGGCCGATTGCAAGAGTCCATTTCCCAGATTCCCCATTAGGCAACTTCCTGCAGCTGAAGTAGGTGTGTTGGCAACAGGACAGGTTTTATAGGGCATGGTGTTGCATTGTCAGGGGGCAATCAGAGGGAATGGAGAGGTCGCCTTCTCCTCACTACTGTTTTTTGTGCATGGAATCCACCAGTCTTACCATGGCCTGATGTTATTCATAGAAGACCTCCATCTTTGAGTGCTGTGGCATGCAGCCATGTGGGCAGTGTGAGTTCATACGTACATCCACCTTCACGCTCCATGAAAGCATGTATATTCATAAAAGCACATGAAGGTGCTGATGAAACTCTGCTCGTTTCTGAAGGGCCCAATCCCCCCAGCATTTCTCCTGCAGGGAACTGCTCCCATGATTAAGGCTGACTCACATAAGTGTTGCAAGATCCAGCCTTTAATTTGCAAATCCCAATAACGATATATGTTAATCAGACACTTCATCAGTGAAAAGAGTCCTAGATCTGTAGTATGGTGAGGCTATAAATACAAGCTAGATTCCTTTAAAACTTCCTTGCAGAATTTTGTCCCTAGAAGGGAAAGTGTTATCTTGCTGCTGTCTGAGTCCTGACTATAAGATTTCAAACTCATTATAAGCAGCCCCACAGAACTAGCAAAACAATTATTTCCATCTGTAACACTTCCTGCCACGTATTTATAACCCTCTTACTGAAGCAGGATTTAACAGAGACATTCACAAAGCACTCTTTTTAGGAGATTGGACAGGATTTTTACAGAAGGGCAGATCAGGAAGGTCCACTGCAAAGCCACAGTTATTTAGACAGAGCTGCCTGATGAGCAGATCTGGTGTACTGCAGAGAGATGGGAATGCTGGACCAGGTGTACACTTGGACTTGCCGAGGGCGCCCTCGGTGGGACCAATCCCTTGCAGATAATTTTTTTTCCACCCTGGAGCCGTTGTTGTGTCTCTCTGTTCAAGTGCTTGACAGAAAATGTCCACAGTCGGGCTGTGCATAATATATGCTCTCAATTTGTAAAATCTTTCTGTGCAACTGTGTGAAAGGGGGACTTTGTCTCAGGCTTTCTCTTCGCAGCACCACAATTTAAATGTTACCGTTTTGTCATGTTAATGTAGTGCACTGAAAATACTTAGATTGTCCTTAACTAATTGGGGAGGGGGAGATGATCACTGTGGCAAACTCGTAGCACGTAGTGTTCAGAGCAGTGCTGACACCATTTTGGTGAACACAGGTGATGAATGGTGTTGACATGAGCGGCTGCAGTTACACAGTGTGCGTATACACAAATTATACCACCATGTGTGTTCCTCTCTGTTATGAAAGCCTTTTGTTTATATATACCCAGCTATACATTTACACATTATGTAAATAAACACACATATGCCCATGCAATTTAATTGAATATATGTCTGTGGGTTAAGAGGCATGTTACTCTGATGAAAACATCTTATGGTACCGAGTAAAAATATTTCCAACATGCTTCTGAGCCTCCTGTAGAATTTAAGAAGGAACTGCAGAGCTTTCCTTAAGGCAGTGGTTAGAGTCATTCAACACGAGGGCATGGCGCTCCTCCAAAACCTGTAGGCTGTTGAACAGCACTCTTAAAAACCCATCAGGTCTCATCTTTACTCAGCTCCTTCTATCCTTACTCAGTTGTGAGCTTTGCCATCGATCTTTGGTACATGCACAATGGAACGTTACTCTCAGAGTTCTGTCTCAGATTAGGAATGTACTCTTCAGGCAGCATCCATGTGGGTCAGTCCTTGCAAGCGCCAGCTCCCTAAAACCGCTGCAACACCTCTGGGTGGCACGGAGTGCAACTCCAGCTACACTGCAGAATCAGCTTAGGGCTGGGCTGCGGGGAACTGAGGCGGTGGTCTCCTGCTGTAAAATGCCTCTGGGAGCTGCAGGGAGTGGTGGGGCTCACTGCTGAGCCCACCAGAAAGGAACATCCATCTGTGTAGCCAACAAGTGCTAGAAGACCAGCTTGGAGAGCAACAGTGACGAACCCTTGGTGCCAATGGGCCAGGTCCGTTATTGGTGGTACCCGAGAACTCTTCAGAGCGACTTGAAGGGGCTTGGAAGCACCAGAGAACTTCAGTAGGAAGTTTTCTCCCTTCCTCTGCCTCTATCCCCCTGCTCTGCCTCAAGCCAAATGCTGAACGTGTGGATTTCAGCAATTCACAGAGGTGAACAGCATGTTCTCTGCGTGCCCACAAGCAGGCGCAGGGCAGTCTGGTGCAGGGGCAGCAGTGCTCCTCCTGCTTGCGAGAGCATGCACTGCATGCTGCCATTGCTGCACTCAGCCACTGCGCTCCCAGCGTCTTTGTTACCATTGCCTGATAAATAAACAGCCTGAAAATTACAGAACTTATTATGGTAATTGAGTGAAGAAAGGGAAATGCAAACCCTGCTTCGCTATCCATTACATTGCCACCACTAAAGTTGCTAAACCTGCACTACTCAAATGATATTGTAATATTAGCCTTCTCTCTCTTTTCACAGTGATTGTTTTCTGTCCATCTCGGGTTGGATGTCAGTTCATTTAGATTTACATCAAGTAGTAAATTAAAATAATCACTCAGCAAACACTCTCGGCTCAGTTTTCTCTTTCAGTCAGGAGTTGCGAGAGATGCTTGAAGCATTCAAGCAGAAAATATTGCTGTCTAGATATTTGTCCTCTGGGTGATAAAGGAGGCATTGTCTTGGGACCCACTCAGGCCTCGGAGCTGATAGTAGCTGTGCATCACAGCTGTGAAGTGCGCTTTGTTATGTGTCTGAGGATTAGGGTTCAGGACCTTGTTTTTCTTGAAATACCAGACTGATCAGAGCTGCATATGTTCGGGGGAAAGCAGAGGTCGATGGTTCTCTGTCCACATTTTTACTAGATTATTCTTGGACAGAACTCTGGGAGAATACCCTGCAGCTTAAACCATCCCAAGAGTTTTTCATATTCTGCATTATAAACATCACGGAAAAAAAAAAAAAAAAAAAAAAAAAAGCCCTAGTTTATCTATCTGCATTTGAAACAAAAGACTACAGCGGCACAGCGAGGCTCTGGGCTGTGGACCCACATTGGAGCAGGCTGAATTTACTCCTTTGTGTTCCATTTACAGTATAGCTGCCTGTTTAGAGGCACAAATGCACCTTGATATAAAAAGGAAAAAAAAAACCAAAAAAACAGCAACCAAACAAAAGCCTGTATTTTATCAAATAAGGTGTGTACAGAGGCACTCTTAGTGAAGATGTCACCATAAGTTAAGGTAATCCTTTCATTACAGTCCCTGGGTAGAGATTGAATCCATCCCTTCCAGAACGGGGCCCTGATCAGCAGTCAGGATACTGCCCTTGGAATGATTGATGTCATTCATACAGCCCGCTGGTAGGACAGAAGTGAGCCCAGTGCTTTGCTCTGTACAGCATAATGCCTAAGGACCAGTTCCTTTTATTCCTCTGCTTGAAAGGATGTCAGCAGGCACTCCTTGTAACCTCACGGTTCTGAGCATCACCCATGCACCTTTACTTTTGAAATGAGGCCAGCACCTCCCTGACATGTCAGTGTGATGGTTCAGGTGCTCCTTTTCCACTGATGGTCAAGCCCAGGGCTGTCTGCCATGGCACACAGGTAATCTGAGATGTGAGCTTGGGCTCAATAGGGTCCACGTCTGTGTGTGCCAGCTTGGGCTCAGCTGCAGACCAGAGAACCTGAGCACCTCCTGCCCTCCAGCCCTGGTTTGTGTATCTCTGCTGTGTGGAGAAGACTCCTGGCATGTGTTGGTTTGGGGGCTTTTGGCAAGAATGAACCACAACTCTTTTTTCTGCCTCAGCAAATTCGTTCCCAAGTGACCAAAAAGAGTAACTGCAGCAGGATGCAGGCTGAGGAGCCTTAGTGAGGAGGTGACAGTGTGATTACTGTTTGAATCAAACTCCAGATTCTCAGCACAGCAAAGGTAGTATTCTGATCTTCTGTGTGGCTAGAGGTGCCCCTGCTCCAGCCTTTGCCACAGGGATGTTTGTGGAGCTGGGCACTGCCATGGGGCGCATAAAGCATTGGCTGCTGCTGCCTGGCAGAACTGCTCTGCTGCATTTGTGCATGTCTGCCTACAGGAAACTGGCATTGTATGAAAGCATTTATCAATGAAGGTATGCTAACAGCAAACTTTCAAAAAAATTACAGGGCAGCAATCAGTGTCACATTTGTTTGTAAGTACTCTTTTATAGTTGTTTGTTGTTTTTTTCCTCTTCTTTTCCACTTTTTCCTTTCTTAGGAAATGACCAAAGGGCACTGACCTCTCATTTTGTGCTTGCAGAAATCTTCTCTCTCTTCCTTATTTCTCCTCTGGCTGCTTTTATTTTCTTCTTGTTTTGGGGTTTTTTTCTTACTTTTTGTTTTCTTATTTAATACTCTGAAGAGGTTAGGTCTGTCCTTCTCCACACTAGTTCAGCCATCCTGTAGCCCTCTCTTCTGCATGAACTGTTGCTGCTGATGGGGTTCGTGTATTACTGTATTCTTTGAGCATTTTCCTCTTCCCTCCCTAATTCATTTTTCCCCCTTGTTTGGCTGTCTCATACTTCTTTTATTCTCTCTATATTCTGGCAAAACATATCCAAGCAGCCACTTGCTGTTTTTCTGGGCTGCTCTTCCCCACCCTCAGCTATGTGCTCTGCAGAGCTGATCCCAGTGGTGATGCCCTCCCAGTGCCAGCCCCGCTTTCCCCTGTGCCATCTCTCCCTTCTGCACTGTCACACTCTGTAAGCAGTGTGACACAAGGACACAATGCACAGAGCCATGTTGGGAGGCAGAGCCCTGTACCTCAGTGCATTGTCCAACTGCCCCAATGCTGGCTGACAGCAGTGCATGACGAGGGCAAGCAATGGCAGAACATGCGCATAACCCTTTCCAGCCACATCTATCCCAGTGCTGGGTGTAGGGACTGTCCCCATGAGGGCCATGGAGCCCTGACAGCTTTTTATATTTTCTTAGCTAAAAAACACAAACCAAGCTCCTGTCTCAAAACTGGGCAAAGGAAGGGAGGGAAACCTTCCCTGTTGGTAGTCGTGCCCTCAGCTCCCACAAAGGACATATGAGGCTGGAGCAGCTCAGGGAGAGGTATTCTGAGTGTGTAACCAGCACATCAGCCATTACATTAACTTTGTGGCCTTATATTAGCTGAAAATCAGGTCTCAGATCTTGATCTGAGTTCTTAGTGAAAGAAACGTCCAACCATTCACATGGCCATATGACAAAGCTTGCTGAAATTATTCAGAGCATACATTGATAGATTGCTGGATATCTCAATATCAGTTTGGATTTGGAAGTGCTTAAATTATCAAAATATTGACATAAATCCATATATGAAACAAGACACTTCTATCTGCAAGTGGTGCAGCTTGTTTTTTTTACTACTGTCACCAATCACTGTTACCAGGACCCAGACTAAAGGCAAACACTGGAAGAAGAATTTCCAATAGATCCTTGCAATACTAAAATAAAATAAAATAAAATAAAATAAAATAAAATAAAATAAAATAAGAAGAGAGAATTTCCTGACTGCTGGAAAAGAACTGCTGGGGTAGAAGGTTACCAGGGCCTCTGACTCCTTGTGTGTAGCTGAAGAGAGTACACAGAGTGTTCAAACACAAGCAGGAGACCTCCGAGAGCAGCAACCACGCAAACCAGGGCAAGGTGAGAGATTGCAGCAGAGAGGAGGAGGGCAGCTGTCCCCACACACCCTCTGCTGGCAGGAGAGGTTTCAATGAGTCTTTGAAAGAGGTGGCTCACAAAAACTTCGTTTTGAGCTCTTGCTAAATTGAGAAATGTCAGAAATGGAAGTGCTATTCTGCACTTGGTTCTCAGGGTCTCTGTGTGCACCTGACTGGCTGGTGCTTTCTGAGAAGTGCCAGCAACCTGCTCTGAGCTCCCTGTGTTGTAGTGCCTGGCAGAATGGCAACACTTTGTTATAAATAAATAATATTTGCAATGTACTTATTACATATCAAAATTTTGGTGTTATGTTTGCTGTTAGAGGATAGGAAGAAACATGCTTGGGTTTTGCTGTGGGCTCACCAGTGTGACCCTTCCTGCTGAGCAGGCTGAGGTCTACAAAGCATTTTGGAACTACTTGCTCTAATTAACTGACAGGAAGTACTGGAGGTATGCAAAATGCAGGCAAAACCCTGTGCATTATGTTTGAATATTTCCTCCCTCCAACAACACCATTAGTGACTTTATGTTCTAGAGCTTGGTGGTGGCAGAAATGGGACTGACCAGTGGGTTTCCTTTGGAAGACAAAGTTGGCCCCTTTCCAAGCAATGCCATTCATAGCCCAGGCTCAAAAGGCAGCTGAAATAGCAAACTTGGCTGCAGCTGCTACCTGGAAATCCAGAGGCTGTTGTCATCCTTATTTCTTCTGTCGCTAGTCAGCTGGAAAGCACAGTGACCTGTGAGTAATGTGGCCATCCCAAAGCCATGCTGATAAAACCTTTACACTGCTGCCTCTCACCATCTCTCCCTTTCTATTTCTCTGAGATGTTCTGATCCAATCTTGACTTCCTTTGAGGTAGGGCATTCTTAATGCTCTACCTCCCTTGGAGAGTCAGAGAGAAATGATTTTGAGTTGTTATTTTGTTTTGTGTTTGCCAGACATACTTGTCTGCAGAGCTTTTGTACGAGTGGAAAAGGACGTGACTGTGGCCATAGTCCAGGGGCTCTTTTGGACACTGCTCTTCTCAGTCGGTAGCTGCTGTTGCATAGCAGAAGATTTTCCAAATCCCAGCATACCAGAGTCCTAGAGGACAGTAAACTCCCAAGTGAAGCTCAGAGAAGCCCAGAATTGGGAGATAGGAAATCTCACACATTCTTTGCTCTCCCCACCTTCTTCACAATATTTACATATTTCCTGGTTACCACTAGGCAGTCAATCCGCTTGTTTTGGTAATCCTTTGCCATCTATACCACTAATGAATATTTTTTGTTCATTCCTTACAGGTCAGCATGGTGGATATTATGGCAGATTTCTACAGCCAAGACACAAATGTTGACAGATTTCCAGGTAACTGCCATTGTTTCTGATCTTTCATAAGTTGCTCTGGGTGTTGGAACCTTTTCTTCGATTTTAGGCTGCAATTCTCTCTCCTCATCTTCTACATTTGTCACCTCATGATCAGACTGTTGTCCTGAGTTGCATCTAAGTGCTATAAGTACTACTTGGAAATGTGAAGCGAAGGCTGCCCGCTCAGTATGCAGCTCTTGTGTCCCACAGAAGCCTTTGACCAGAAACCCGCAGACCTGCATATTCATATCTAAGGGGATTTGCTTGCATTTTATAAAGATATAGCTGCTTCAGCACTTACTGGATAAAGAACTGTCTTTCTGTCTGTATGATCCTGCCACAACTGTGGTTAATGGAAGAACTCAGTGGCAAGGCAATTTGCTTGTCTCTACAGAAACATTCTCACTTTTTTTCACTGGACAGAGCCCTTATCTACTTCTCACTCCTTTAAAATGGCTGAGATTTACTTTGGGTTGCTGCAGTGGATCTTAAAATATTTCATGGTTGCATTAGTTTCATTCCTTTTTTTTTTTTTTTTTTTTTTTTTTGAGAAACTCAAAATTAAAGTAATCACACGCCACAGTAGAAACCTACAGCTCTGGGTGCAATGGCATGAAGCCTGCCGTGCTATGACCACCCTGAGCCCTGGCCCTGCTGTGACACCAAATCCATGGCAGTAGATGTGTGCTGCCTGATGAGGTTGTTCAAGGCAGAGCTTTGAGTGATCAGATGAAAGTAGGCTTTCAGTTTGGCACTCAGCCATCCTTGTTATGAGAGTGTTTGTACTGTAAGCTCCTTGGGGCAGGGACTGTGGCTTTCTGTACTTCTTGAGGCTCGCCAAGATTGTGGCCAGCATTCTGTGAACCAAAGCTAATAAATCAAAGCCAGCTTTTCCTCACGTGCTTCAAAACCTACTCCATTTTGGAACGAGAAAACCACGTACAGCTCACTGCAGGCTTTGTCAAATTATTCCTCCCCTTCACACTTGGGCTCTTCTTCATTTTCCACACACTTAATACTCACCCAGCTCCTTTCTGTAACTGGCAGCTGATCCAATTACACACTAGAGGTAGAAATACTGAAGTCTTACAGTTCAAATGTGGAATGATATGCATAGTCACTTTGTCACTCAAATCCTTAAAAAAAGAAGAAAAAAAAAGAAAGAAAGAAAGAGAAAAATCAGACTAGCTCACCATAATTAAGGGCAGAAAATAGAGCACACAGTTAATATCTCCATGGTTTGCTCAATGAGGAAACTGGAGCCATGTGGCTTCTCAGATACAATCACTGGCTTTTTCCTTCTGGGGCTACAGTTCAAATCCAGCTTTAGGTTCTAAATTAAATGAGTCCCTTTAACCTCTGCAAGTGCACGAGATCCCTCCAGATCAGAGCTGAGGTTACTGACGTGTCAGCGTGGTGAGCCTTGCATTCTGCTACCTCCGCACACTTAATGGCATAAACAAAAGGAATTGAGGTCCAATCCTGGCAGAAGGCCAAGAATCAAGAGCTGTGTGGCCATCAGCACCGAGAGACAGACACTGAGATAGGAAAGCCTGAATTATTGTAGGGCACAATTGGATGCAGAGCCACATCAGGGCTTTGCAGGTCTCACTCACTGGCGCTTCCTGCAATGAGGCACTTCATGGTAATGAACTCATCCGCTGCTTGCAGGCAGTGAAGTCTCAAAGGTAGGCTAAATCTGGGGTCAGTGGGATGGTGCTGTGTTCTGCCTGAGCTGTTTTCTAGAGTCCCCAATTTGCTTTTCATTGCATTAGCAGTACAAAAGTGTAGCCAGAGTCAGGTGTGGGATCCCAGCGGCACCATCCGGATGTGCAGCTCTTGAACTGTGCAAGTTGCCCGTGCAAAGCTGTGCCAAGAGAGAACTTGTTTGTCAGTAGGAAGGATCCTACGTGTTCACTAGGGATAACAAGGAATCCCAGTAATACAGTCCCAGTAATAATGATTCTCTTTGAATTAAGGGCAAAGCTAAGATGCTGGCATTGCACAGCTAACTTGTTTGTACAGTTGGCATTTAGCTGCTGCGTACACAGTGGACTTATGTGCCTACTTCAGGAATTGCCTTTCTGGGAAATTCTGGTTCAGTTTCTTGCTATACTTTTGTTCAAGGTTTTGTTCAGTGAGCCAGTTGCATTCAGAAAGCACGCCTATAAAACTGTGCAGTGGCAGCCCAGTATCTACCGTTACCAAAAATATAGGAACATTCAAAACCTCCAAGCTCCTCCACTTCCCACCAGAGAGCTAGAACTGAGAATCCCATATGGAAAAAAATAAATAAATAAATAAAAGAAAAAGAAAAAAAAAAAAGAAAAAAAAAAAAAAGCCAATAATTAAAAATCCCTATTTTGCCCAAAGAATTCCTTTGTTCAAGGTATGTAAATGTATTTGCCTGCTTGTAAACTCTTTCATTAGCAGTAGTTCCCTGGCTCAGTAATCTGAGCTTGGGAATAGAGAAGTCTGGAAGGAGTGTTACTCTGAAACAAAACATCTGTCTTTCAGTCAAGACTAAACTGACAAGCAACAATTTAGTTGTCTAAACTCAGAGCTTTCAGGATTTCAGACTACATAAATGTCAAGATGCCTAGGTAGGGGCTCAAAGGTGAGCGACAGTGTCGGCAAATATACATTGGAACTTCAATTATCCAAACCCTGATAACTCTCAGTTACCTGAAGTTTAAACACGTCTCCCCTCACCCTTAGTTTCCACATTTTTCTGTAAAGTCCCTTTGTACAGAATTGCCTATGTCTTTGCCCAGCTTCGTCTGTAAACTTGAAGAGCTCGTCTCCGAAGGAGCTTAGTGTGTCTGCCAGATCACCCTTTCTGACAGAGTCTGTAATTATCCTTTCATGTTACCTGTAACATTTGAATGGAAGTATTAAAATAAATAAATCATAGTTTTAATCTTTGCTATCTCCAGCTACATTCCACTTCTCCTTAGGCATGGTGCTGCTGGGGCACCTATCATCCTCAGCACAGAGCATGGAAATGCCGCTGCTTTAAAGATACTGCAGAGAGGGTTGTGTCCTTTAGTTAGTGGATTGGATGGACTCTGCTGGTCAACAGAACTCACTATCAGTAAGTTGGTTTCACAGACAAAAATCTTCACTTAGTTCCTCTGCTGTGACATCTTTGATATTAACAGTGGATAATTTTTGGGCTGAGGACTCTGAGCAAGAAACTGGCACCACGAGGAAGAGCAAAGGGATTTTTGGCCCCTCAGTGTGGGCTTTCACTCTAGCTGAAGGCAAAGAGCCTGATCTTGCCAGAACAAATGGCATGAGATGTGGAAGACCCAGTTTTCAGAGGAAATTAAAATCCTTTTCCCCATTTGGAAGCAGAATTATGAATGTGAACTAGAAGGCAAAATACAGTCTAGTTTCATCTGTGGCTTTGTCTAGGAAAGAAGACAAAATAAAATTAATAGGGTTGTTCAATTGTAGGTTTTGTAGATATAAAAAAAATCTCATACTCCTGGCAGCAAATTAATATTGCAAAATAAAACCAGCAACAGAAGACAGTCCAGAGCATGCCCATTTCAATATTTAGCAAGTCCTGGTGTCTTAGGTGTCCCATGGTGATCAAAATCAAAATAAATTAAAGTTGCGCTTTAATTGAATTGCACAATGACATTTATTTAAACATTAGTAAACAGATGCAATTTTGTGCAATGCCTTAAATTACATTTCTTACATATGCATTTAATTTAAATTTATTGAGATGGTTATTTATGTTAATAAAATAATTAAAAGCAGTTATTTAAGAGTAACTATGAAATAACTGTGTAAGTACCTATATTAATAAGACAGTTAGTTAAGGGATAATGTCTATTGCTTTATAGTGTAATTGCAACAAACAGCTGCTGAGTTTGATTAAGAGCTGAAGAGGAGCTAAAGCATTTGAGCAATCTCAAAAGCTATTTGTTGTAAATGTTCTACAAAGCAGTAGCTATTATTCCTATTGTTAAAAAGCCATAGTATAAACATTAAAATATAACTCCTTAGTATGATGCTTTTTTCTTGGCATATACAAGCACCTCTCTGGGAATGGTGGGGCTAGAGATGGGGCTTTGGTGGAGAAAAAGCTTTCTGGGAGGGAATAATTTGGTTGAACACAGCTTTGTTCACATCTCCTCCATGTGAGAATATACCTAACTGTGAAGCAGGGCACTGTCTGTTCTTGCAGGCTGCGTGTTCAGTGTTACCATTAAGAAACCCGTAGCTGGATCTCTCCCAGATTTTGTAGGAAAATCTCAGTCTAAGCCTCAGGTCTGACGTAGAAATTTCTTGAGCATTTTGCTGGAGTGTAAGAAGAGAGACTTGAGCATACAGTAAAAATCCTTCTGCAAGTTTGTCTCTGAAATGGCTGCTGCCACTCCATAACTCCATCATTAACACACGAAGCAGACACTTCCTGGTCCCCAAGCGTATCCTGCTTTATGGCACTGACACATACCTAAACCACAGACCATTAATTTCAGTGGGATCAAGTAAGCAGATAGGCATTACTTGTATTGCAGTTGTTATTTACAAACTCCATATTCTCCTGCTTCTGGGCAGTGTGATCATATGCAAGCTTTCGCCTTTAAGATATTTGCTATCTTTGTTGAAAGTTTTGTAGTAAACTAGGAAAGGGTTGCATGATTACTTGAAAGCTCTGAATAGTAAACTCTGCCATGTTGACTAGACACAACTGGACATCTGGAGTCAACTCCATTTTCCTGCTCCTAGTCTATGCACCTCTGTGCCTCTTTTAAAAGTGAAAATCTCACAGAGCCCAGAAATGCTAGAAAAGGCTGCTAAGCAAAACAGTACCAGCAAAGATTTGGCATGTTCCTGGTTTTGTAGTGAACTAAGCTTGCCAGGCCCTAGTGACAGATTTTCTAGGAGGATGAGAACATGTCCATGTCATCCTGGTTCTCACTTCCAGCCAATGAGAGGTGGGTAGTTCTGTGCTGCTGGGAACTGAGCTTGGGAAAAAGGTACTGAAGCCCATTTGGTCAAGTCCCACCAGTGCATTCACATTGAGGCTATAGGCCTTTTACATCAAAATATAAGCACCCCAAACAGCAGAGAAAATGGTGTTAGGATACAATCACAGTTTCCCTCTTTGACACCTCTATCCCAAAGGAGGTAATTGGTCTTCGGCCAATCACTCATATATAATATTTCTACAAAGCCATCAGGAGAAGTCAGCTTGGCAAAGCCCTGTCCCAGCAATTAACCAAGTGCCAGCGTGCTGCTAACACCCCATGGAAAGGCTTTGCTTTTGCACCAGGCTCCTCCCCAGGAGCACCACTGCAGTTGGATCTCCCCAGGCACCCATCTGGAGCTGAGATGGGGCACTATGCTCTACCTCAAGAGACACTTAGGGAAGCCCACACAGCACACTGTCTCCTTAAGCCGCCGGGGCTTGCAGCCCTTCCTAACTCTACCCTGGGGAAAAGCTGTAACAATGGGTAAAAGATTTGGGCCTCCCAGCTTAGTTACAAAGGATTCTCTTTACTCATCCTCTTAGTGAGATATCCAGTTGAATGCTTCTTGAAATCTTTCAAATATTAAAAATAAAATAAATCTTCTTATTCCACTCCTCAGCGAGGTTCCCATTGCAGTGCCCTGTTGTCATACACTTCAGGTCCGCTAAAATGTCAGAAGCCCCCTTTTGTTCTGTGGCAGCAGCCAGGTACATAGAGAAAAGGTTGTTCCATTCTTTGAATGAAAATGAAGGGCAAGAGCCCTCAAGCACCGAGAAGGGGAAGGTGTGCTGGATACTAACTAATGGCTGTCTAGCTGTGGGCTGCTCATTGCCTCTACCTTGCCTGGTGGGGATCTGGTTTAGAAAAGGGCTGGAGAAAGCTGTACTGTTGCAGCCAGAACATTACCTATGCATTTCACTCGGACATGTCAATCATCAGCGTGTGTTGCTCAGAGCAGTTACTGTAGAAAACATTGCTTCACCTGCCTGAGCAGCTGCTTTGCCTTTCATTTTCTGCTCTCTTCCCTTATTGCCAAAGTCTGCCTAGGGGTGCTCTGCTCCCCTTGGCACGTGTTTCTCAGCCCTGTGGGGACAATATGCTTCAAACACTCTCAGGCCACTTACAGCCCCACAAGGCTGGGAGAATGGAAGCTGTCCATGTGCACTGTCATGGAGGAAGCCCTGAAGTGACCTCGCTACCTGTGCTCTTAGAGCTCAGTTTTCTTTGCACAAAAAGCTTTGACCAAAACATGGTCATCATTGTTTTGTGATGAAAATGTCTCTTCCAGAAGCTCTCGCAAACACCCAAGTGGTTTCCTCTATCTGGCTTGCAGTCTCTCTCTGTCCTTCCAAGGAGCTGCTGAATATTCAGTATTGCCTGATTCTAAACATTGCCTTTAAAGTCTTCCGAGCTTCTCAATCTTATCAGAGGCTGTACTGGTATGCAACCCTGGGTGAGAGCACACAAGAACTTGAATTTCTCAACAGCAGCTCTTTTCTATAAAGCATATGTTTAGATTCTTGTAAAAAAAACATCCACTTGCCCTGTTAGATCTCTTTTTTGACATCTTGCTATCTCTGAATTTAGCTTTCGTTAATTAGTCAAGAAAATAAACAGCCACGTTTCTTACTATTCACACCATCACAGACTGTATTCCAAGTCTGTACATATCCTGTAGCTTGTTAAGTAATTCTTTATCCTTTAAGAAATTCCCATAAATCTCTGACCAAGAAGAGCAGTAATAGGTTACTTAGTCATCATATATAAAAATCTGAATCATTTTTACAAGTATCTTTAATGGCTTCTATTAATTACGTGTCTTCATAAAAAAAAGCTACTCCTCTCAAACATAGCATCCTTTCATTCTTCAAGAGGATCTAATTTCTAAAATAACTGAAATTAAGGCACCAATGCTTTGTTTGGGCAATTTAAGCAGGAAAAAAAAAAAAGCACAAACGCATCTCAAGCACGAGGTAAAAGAATCGTGTTCTATTAACTTGTCAGCTATCTTTGTATTAGCAACATTTTACAAGTCAGCCTACTGGGCTATTATGATTGGTGCTACACTGCCAGCAAAATACCGAATGTGGACTGGATTGTGATTGTAGCTGCAGCCCAGCTGACACTGAACCATCATCTCCGGCCCTGCTTCGGGCATTGCCCCATGTGTCCTTGACTTAGGTTTCATGGTGGGTCTGAGGTCAGCAGGAATGGAGCTTGGAATGGAACTCAAGGGCATGGAGCATCTTTTCCACCCCATTCCTTCCTGCCTCCTGCCCTTCTGTAAGGGTTTCCCTGTGCCCAGCAGCATTGCTGGAGGGGCATTTTTTAGGTCAAATGATGTTTTACCCTATTAGTTCCTAGATTAACTGCATATCTTTGGGGGACAGAAATGGTCATATCAGGGATGTGCTGGTAGGTGGTACCAGCTCTTTCAAGGGCAGCTTAGACTGCTTGTGGATTGAAATGGCTCTAAAACCAGTCATTCTTTTTTACTTGCCCTTCCTTAATTTAAGTATTAGCTTGCTACCTTAATCACTACAAGATGCAGCACTCCTTGCCCTGCCGCGAGGGCTGAACTGAACCATGTTTTCCAAACTCTTCCAAAACAGCATCTCCTGTGTTCACCTTTCTTCCCATGAAGACACCAGAGGCCCTGAGTAACAGATAAAAATTTTTAAGGTCAAATGTAAAACAGAGGTAGCCTCTAACCCTCCGTGGCCTCTTTAAGCCCTCCCATGGTCCATAGGCTGAGAAACACTGAAAAGGGGAGGGGGGCACGGAAGCCTCTTTCTCCACTGTTTTATTTCAGGTCATGTAACCTTGCTCACTCTTCTGGAAGGCCTAAGGAGATCGAGGAGGGGTTTAAAGAGGAGATCTTCCTCTCCTGTTCAGTTGAATAGTCATGAATTACTCTTGGGAGACCAAAGCAGTATAAATGCTTAAGGACATCTTTTGATTACTCATAGTTTTAAAAGATGCTAAAAACAGTCCTGCTGAACATAGTGCTAGATTTTTAGGTACTGACTTATTTATCTTAATTTATGGTATTTTCCCCCCTTCCTTGAAAAGCAAAGAGTATTGATAGATAAAGGGAAGAATTCTGTTTTTGTATGCAGCATGAGTCCAGTACTTGGCCAAGACACAGATCTATTGTGGCAAGAAAGTAATAGATGAACTAACTAGAGACCCAGACTCCCTGGCTAGCATCCAAGAAACATTAAAAAATATAGTACTGCACATAACAAGTAGGAAGATGCATGCAAATGTTGATGGCTTACTGAAAACTGTTAACTTATTAATATGTTGGGTTTATAGACATGCATTTGGATTTTAAAACCTACTCTCTAAGTTCATGCCCTGAAATAATATTTAAAGCAGTACCACATTGGTGAGGGAGTTGTGAAGAAAACATTGCTGAAGCCCTAGAGCTGTAGAGCTTCTTTTGGGAGCACCAGCTCAGTGGTCCAGTTCAGTAATGGCCCCATTATGTTTCTTCCCAAGACTTACCCACCTTCCAGTCATGCATCTGCCAATCAGGACTTAGTCATAAAGGTAGAAGGGTTCAGAATCTATGGGTTTAAGTAAAAGATGTGGGTCAAGAGCTTTGTGTGGTACCCAGAGATCTACTAAAGACTTTTAGGGAGGAGATCTTAAGAACATTGGAGACTGAGGATCATTGGCTAATGTAAGATTTAGTATGACATTGTTGCCAACACTTAGAATGAATCTTATTCCTGTGAGTATTCTAATGGATGCACGAGATGGCTCACATTACCTTGTCCATGTTGCTTATAACTTTGAAGTCTGGAGAATATTATAACTCTCCATGTAGATCTGGTTTGTCATCCAGCCCCGGTAAGATAGAACAGTCACTGTGCAAAGGGCCCATGATTACACTGAACTGCTGTCTGAAAGGATAATAGATAAGGAAAGATGCTCAAGTCTTCACATTCCATGTTCATTTATACGCAAGCCTGGTGAATTCTGATTTTCAGTTATTGACATACAATTGCTAATGCAACCCCAAAATGATTTTTATTTCAGTGTTGAAGATGTTCTCTTTTTTTCCCTGTTGATTTGAACACCCATTAGCAGTATTTTATGCAAAGTAACTGCAATCACAAAAGTGCAAAATACAAACCCACTGGAAAAGTAGGTGAGCTCCAGGTGAGGCACTGCACATGGAACAGAAAGTGCTGTCCTGTGAAACTTTACAGGAGCTTCAAATGATAGTTTATCCCTACCAAAGCAATAAGAGAAAAGATTCAGTGATTGTACTTTATTAACAATCATAGATATCACCAGCATTCACAAGAAGTGTTGAATCCCTGTTTTTTTTATGCTTTTGAAGCTGCAGTTTGTCTCTTTCTCCGTATAGTTGTATAATACTGGGGAAATAGTTTATTGCTAGAGCTACAAGGTAAATGGTGGGACTTGCTTTTCAGGTGTTTTTCCCTGACTTATTCTGCATTCCCATCACATTTGGGCTCAGTTTTGTAGGAGCTGGAGGACACATTTCATGGTTGATGTTGTACTAAGTGAGCTTTCTCATACAGCGTTGTTTTTCCTAATCTCTCAACTCTAATTGTTGCATACAAATTGTTTAATAAATAACGTTGGACAGAAAAAGGAAAAAAAAAAAAAAAAAGAGAGAGAAAAAAAGGGATATTAATTAAGAAAAGGATTTAGGCTGACTCAGTTTCATACATGAGACAAAAGGTTAAGTAAATGCCAAGGCCGCTATGCCTCTCCAAACAATGAATATTAGTTTTAGAATCATTAATGTCTGCTTAGAAAACAGAGTCATACTGGAGACTTACATGCCAAAATAGCCAAGGCCAGGGCTGTTTCTTTTCAATCTGAAGCTAAATTATTCTCCAATAGAGGGCTAAATGTATGCAATTAACAGTGCTAGGTAGGACAACAGGGAATGCCACTTTTAATATGTAGCCAAATTGAGATCAAGTTTTTCTTTGAATCTGGTAACTTGGACATTTAATATGCACAACCAAGCTCTGCATCAGAATGAGTGAAAATAAGCAGATAATTAACTCCTTCACTGCTTGTCAGTGGAGACGGAATGGTTAGGTTGCTCTTTACTGACTTTGGTCTCCTAAAGTTGATGTATCTGAAGAACAGTTTTTTTCAAGTGCCTTCCATATGTGGGCAAAGGTTAAGACAGCTGCATAGTCTCTGTTAGAAAGAGGAATTACCACATTGTATTTTTGAAGAAAACTTCATCCTAGGAAGGATTCATTCTTCTGACTGGGGGGAGCTGAAGTTGGAACAAATATGACCAGTATGAGTTTCACTGAAATTCTGATTCAGCATCTGAGTTGAAAAGCGAAGATTAGGCTGAAAGGCTCAATGATATATTTTTAAAAAGAAATAACAAAATACTCTCTAAGCAAGTGCTTCTCACCAGTGTTCAGGCAAAAGTCAAGGTCTTTATTAAAAGTTCCCAGCACCCCTAAGTGCAAAAGAAATGTTCTACACCAGACAAGATGTGGTACATACCACGTTAGCAGTGCCTATTTAGTAGATGTGTGCCTAATACCAATGTTTAATTCCCATCCAGTAGTCTCCAAGAAAATAAATATATTTACTCCCAATGGACTACAAGGAGATGAGATAAATGACGGTGAAGTGAGTTGCATAAAGCAAATGAATTGTGCAATGTCCAGATGGCCCTGATCCTGAGCCCTGGCTAAGAATTTGTGCAAGAAATCAGTCTGGGCAAGAAAGCCAGTCTGCTGCCTCTCTAGGCCTGGTTTGGCTCTGGAAAGTTGAAAACTGCAAAGATCAAATGCGTTTTTACCTCTGACTGTATCTAAGCTAAACCTGCACTTCCTTGCTCTGACTCCCACTTGAGCTTACAGCCAAAGGGCAACATCCCTGTTCAAGGCAGGTGACTTCTCACCAGCTGAGGCTGCCAGGGAAGAGGCTGCCTCTGAAGTCAGTAGCCACATGCAAATAAATCCTCTGCTTTGGAAAGGCTATACTTAAATAGTTCAAGTTTTGTTTCTAAGGCTGAAGTGCATTAGTAGCTCTCATTTGACTGAGTAAATACAATTATGCTGAAGTCCTTTGCATTGTCACAAATGGGAGGAGATAGCTCTGCTCTAGGGCTTGTTTCAGTGAAGGGTCTGCACTGGAATGTGTTGTATTTGCATTCAATATTTGTGATGTGTCCAGGTCTCTCTCTCCAGTTCCTGGTGTTTGCTGCCTTTCAAGAGAAAAATTGATGTGTGAGGAATGGGCCCACGCAGGGACACATGCTTGGCCCCGTGCTTTCCTTGCTGGCTTTACACCTGCTGACGCTTGTTTACCTGAGCACTCCTAAATCATCTTCATTAAAACCATTTGGAAAGAATCTGTGCGTTTTCTAATTGTGACTCTTTACCTTTTGGAAAATTTTATCTCTGGAGAGACCACAGGATGTCCCTTCCTGCCCCAGGGTTCTGACTGTGGGGGCATGCGTGGACCCCCCCAATGGGAAGGTCTCTTAGCAGGAGTGCAGGTTGTCTGGGACCAACCTCCCTCTGTCTGCAGCTGCCTGTCACACCACTGGCAAATATTTTATTTGGAAAATGTTTAGCTTTCAGTTATTTAGCCATGATTTTGTGCCAGAAAAGCCAGCATATCCTCACTGTATTTGCTCAAGGTCTGGCTCTGGTGCCATGGTGTGAGGGATTTATTTCCTTGCAGGCAAGGCCAGGCTGAGGTCAAACTGTCCTCTTGTGTCCCTTCTTTGAACAGTGTTGTCCTTGCAGTTTGCTCTCAGGAAATGTGCCTTTGGAGAGGAAATCTCCAGGATGCTTAGTATGATGGCACGTTCAGTTTCGGAATGCAATTATCTCTTAGAGGTAGGTCCCAGCACTCCCTATCTGTTCTACTATGCACTGTCTGCTCATCTTTTCACCTATTGCATCCAGTGACAAACAGGCAGGCAAAACAGCCCTGGGTCCTTTTTCGTGATGTCATCAACCACAAAAGCAGATAAGAGAGATTCCAAATTGCTTTCCAGCAGAGAAAACTGATGAGCCTCATGAGCTGTTTGGTTGTTTCCCTCTGCAGAATGCCCTTCCACAGAACACGGAGCATCCTTGTGCCACATTCCTTCACCACAGCAATCGCTGGGTGTCTTAGATCCACAGTGACAGAGGCACCTTAGGTATGTACACATAGAGATGCATGCCTCACGCCAGCAAAGCAGTCCCTAAAATAGGGAAGGAGAAGGGCACTGACGCTTAGTTTGTGTGAGATCACTCGCAGAGTGCTCCTCTGGCTGCTGGGGGCACAGAGATGTTCACACTGAGTTCATGCTTTCCTCAGGGACCTCAGCACATCAGCGTGTCTCTGGGTGCCAATTGGCCAGACAAGGGCTGAGCCCTGCTCTTTGCTGTGTTTAATCCCCAGTGCCAAGCCAGTAGGACACTGCAGACTATTGGGTTCCACTCAGGCATAATTCCATCATTACCATTGATTTGTTCCCACACTCCCCGTGGTGCTTTTAATCAACTCTCCATCTTTGTGCCTTCACACCTTCACGCTTTTCATGATTGGCTCTGCTACCTTCTGCCTCTGCAATGAAATAGTACCAATGGAAATCTGCCTGCATCTTACATACATTAACAATCCCATTTCTTCTCTCTCTGGTCCACTGAAGGGATCTTCCTCTCCCACAAAAGCACCACTGTCTTTGCACAGTGCTCTGGTAAGCGCAAGGCTTCTATTCATTTGTTCTCAACGTCTGGTACAATGGACTATAATTAGTAACTGGCCTCCTTGGTTTATTCCACCTTCAAAAGGCTCTTTTATACATTAGAAGATGCTGATTTTGCTGGTCTTGCCATAGCATTGTGCAGCGAAGATAAAACTAACATGCAGGCAAGGGGATAAGTAACTCACTAGCCAAAAGAAAAAGAAATAAATAAGATTAACAAGTAGGGTCATGATCACATTCATTTCATGAATGCAGTGTGGTCCTGAAAGGAAGTCCTTAGCCCTCCAGTTTTGCGTTCTCACCACCATTTATCAGCAGGTGTACCACATGTCACAGCTACTATCCTTTTTGGCAGCCTGTGTAGCACCAAAGGACTCCCAGAAAATGCAGAGTTCCGATTTCAAGCTGTGCCTTGTGATGCACTGGGCACTCAATTAATTGTTGCAGATTAAAAAAAATTTCCAGTATGCTCCTAAAGGAACGCTCAATAAAGCAAAATAGTGTGATTTACCAACTCAAAGAAGCATGGACTAATAAAACATCATCATGGGACTGCTCTTTCCCCTAAACCTTTCATAGTTTGTTAGCACTGAAACTATTTGGAATTGTTTGAAGAAAACAAACATGATTCTAATCAGTCCACAGCACTACACAGGCTGCTTTCAATGACACATTTCATTATTGCTGTGTCTTGAGTGACTGTGACCTGCAAGGTCTTTAAAGGAGCCTTCTGCTTCAAGCAATCTCTCCATGGTCACTTTAAGCGAAGTTTGGGGAGTAGTTCTAGGAATCAACTCAGAACTCCTCCATGGATATAGACCTGTAGTCTTTGCAGGAAATATCTAGGCAGCTTTTTGCAGCCTGGACATATTGGCATCACATTAATACACTCTTTAAAAGTGCAAAGTATTGAACTTCCAGCTAAAAGAGCTGAGCAGAAAAAGGCAGAAAGTATATGAGCATAGAATTACACAATCATAGAATGGCGTAGGTTGGAAGGGACCTCAAAGATCATATAGTTCCAAACCCCTCAGCCATGGGTTGGTTGCCTCAAGAGGATGGAGCTTCAAGACGGCAGAGCAGTGGAACAACCACCCTGCAGTCACCCCTCTTTTGTTGCAGCTCAGGGTACTGTTGGCTTTGGCTGCAAGCACAAACTACTGACTCATGTCCAGCTTTTTTGTCCAACAGGATCCCCAAGTCCTTCTCCATAGGACTGTTCCTAATGAATTCTTCTCCCAGACTGTGCCCATATCTGGGGTTGCCCTGATCCAAGTGTAAGGCTCACCTCTCACATCTGTCCAAGTCATTCTGGATGGCATCCCTTCCTTCTGCTGCATCAGCTGCACCACTCAGCTTGATGTCATCCGCAAACTTGCTGAGGATGTACTTCATCCCTTCATGTGTGTCATTGACAAAGATGTTGAGGGGACAACACAGAAGACCGACCTCCGCCTTGACACAGAGCCATTGACCACAACCCTCTGACTGCGGCCTTCCAAGCAATTCCTTATCCACTGGATAGTCTACCCTTCAAACCAATACTTCTCCGATTTAGAGATAAGGATGTGGTGGGGGACCATGTGAAAGACCTTGCAGAAATCCAAATAGATGACATCAGTTGCCCTTCTTTGATCCACTGGTGCAGCCACTTCATCGTAGAAGGCCACCAGAACTGTGCATGCATATACATACATGCACACAACGATGCTGGCAGTCTGCATGCATACACTTTGTATACACAGCACAATGTACAGATTTTTGTGGTTGTACTGAGGACACAAGTTCAGGTCCTTGCCAAGTGTGCTGAGCATGGGTCTGCGAGCTGCTGCCAGCTGTTGGCTGTCACAGATCATATCAATTTGTTCAAGCAGCTGAAGGGACAGTCAGCATTGCAAACCAGTGCTTTAAGAAAACAACTGTTTAAAAGTGGCACATGTCTACCATCCCATCTGAGCATGGCAAAACACTTCTTTTTTGTATTTTGAGTATTTTGAGCAGCAGAGCAGGACATGCAGAGGCTGCTCCAGACCCTCTTGGCTCGGGCACATCACTTAATCCTTTGACTCAACTTCTGTGAGCAACAGCATTTGCTTACCCCACAGGCAGATTGGGAGGATTAATTAATATTTGCAAAGTGCTTTGAAGATGAAAAGTAGCTTGTTAAGTACTATAAAGTATTATTAATAGTGATAACAAACTGATAATTTCGGAGTATGTAAGGCTCTTCTTAACCTTTTCTAGCACGACCTTTCGTTTCAAGCAGCTGAAGAGGCAACATCACTACAGACAGCATGCTCGTATTTACCAAAGCACTAGGGACATGTTGATGGAGCAAGGCACTAAATAAGTACAAAACGCACTCCATTTCCCATTTAAAATAAGCTGTGACGTGTTTTAAAATACAGTTTGATGCAATGCATGTCAAATGTATCAAGATAGAATGTCTGGTTTGATTCGGTCTGTTAAATGTGTTAGAGTGGAGCAAAAGAGCTTCGGAAGTATGGCGGCTCCTACCTTTACCTGTTTGGATATTATGCTGGGAAAATGAGGTGCTGCTGTCAGCCATGACCAAGAGGAAGTCTGTCAGGGTATTTAGTTTGAAACAAGGAACAGTTTCAGATTTGTATGACCCAAGTCTTTAAGGCCAGTTTCCCGGCATTATGAAAAATGCTTTTCCTCTTAAAACTTTGAGATGTAAGAATTTTGTCTAGAGTATAAACAGTAGGACCCTCATGAAGAGTAAAATTTATCTCTTTGCTTGATAGGGTCATGTAACTCTAGCTGGGATTAGCTAATGTTTCACAGAGCCTGATGTTTTTGTGGCCAGGGCATCCCTTGAGGAAGGAAGATATCCACGTTTGATGAAAAGCTCCTATTAAAATTAGATACTGCTCTTGAACTTATCAAAGGAAAATGGAAAGTAATGAAAATTAAAAACACAGCTTAGGAATCTTGAAGAATCCTGACATGATAGTGATCCGACACTCACTGCCCACAGGTTCTTCCCTTTTCTGCCCTGCCTCTTGTGCACACACAGTCCTGCACACTCAGATCTTCTTCTTTCCCCAGTGGCATGGCTTCGCTTGTCTCTTTCTCATTTTTTTCACACTCACCTCTGTATTCCCCAGAGCAAATTAAAAAAAAAAAGAAAAAAAAGTGGAGAGAAAGAGAAAATGTAACTGAAGAGAACAGAAATCAGCATAAGGAAACTTGCCAAATCCGAACCTTTCTCTTGATGAGTTACTGCTGAAGACAGGAATCACCAGCAAAACAAAGGATAATCTCCAAGTCAGCACATCCAGCTTTCCTATTCCCTTTATCTGTTTCTAAATTACTACATGAAGACCTGGGTCGTTTCCAAAAAAGCAGGTCTTCTTTCCTGAGAGGGGATAGACTTGTGGCTTTGACAATTACACGTGGTCAGAAAGCAAACCTTGGGGCCAGTGTTTCTTATGACTTTTACATGAGCAAAATAGGAGGCGACAAAAGGAAAGTAGAAATAAGAGATGTTTTGAAGAAGGAGAAGGAATTTGCATCACTGCTAAAAATGTATTTTTTAACTGTTTGCCTCCCTCTTTGGAAGAAGTTAACATTTCACGCTAGAAAAGATCAGAAATAGGAGAAATATCCAGTTTGTTTACACTGTTTTTTGTACTCCTGGACTTTTTCCTCTGTTCAGCCTTTTTCTGGACAGTTGCTTGCCAGAGATACCCAAATAAATTCTTTGTATTATCCTTTTTCATGAGATTTTCCCAAGATAAGTGGCACAATGCTTTATATTGGCTTCTAAAAAACAAACCAGCTAGATGAACAAACGTGGAAACACATAATGTCAAAATACAAGCAAGAGAGCAGCGAATTTATGATTGTCCAAATGTATGTACAAATGAGACATAAAATCTAGCTTCTCAAAATCCGGAATGTCATCTCTCTTTTCAGTTCATTGCTGATGCATCCTGACACCAGAAACTCTAGCAAGGACACTGCTTGGATTGTCTTTCTTCTTTCCCTCCCCCTTTTTTTTTTCCCCCCCAGGTGACTTTAATCTGTAATATCAGCAATAATCACCGTGGTATTGTTGCCTAGGCATTCCTGAAGAGTCAGAAGTGGACTGTAATTGAAGAGTTCATTACCAAGATCAGTTGGCTCCTTGATTACTGTGGCAAGGTGAAATATATATCCTCACCAAAAAGCAACGGCTAAACCTTTAGAGAAGTCACCCACTTTTCACTCTTTTTCATTAGGACCCCGACAAGCTTGTCAGCAAAATTAAAGGTATGTCATTCACATCGTGCATGCATTGCAAAGGACTATAAACCTGCCAACCCCTTTGATGAAATAAAAGGGTTTTATTTATGATTCATGTAGGAATATGAGGTTATTTTTATTCTGCCGGTACACTAATAATCAGACAAGAGCTCAGGAAATGAGAAGGCAAACTGACAGGGAGGTTCTGATAAAGGGGAACCCTCTGGGGTATTTTGCCCCCTTTGTAATCTCTTCCTTTTTAGTGAGAGGTTATAAGCATGGCTTAGCATGATCTTGCAACTAGCTTGGCTTACAGGAACAAAGAGAACAGCTACCTAGCAGGACCCGAGGTGTAATTCCACAAGAAAAAGAAAATGCTTCCACCAGATAGATCTGCACTGCCACAGTGATGTGAATGGGAGTACCCAATCTGGTTTTCCAAGAGCACAATGAGTTGTAAAGACACCCTACTTTTCTACTTGCTTTCCTACTGGGCAACATAACTAATCTGAGCAACAAGAAAGGAGACCATGAACCTCATACAGAGCCATTGCAAATTTGTTACCAATTTGTTTTATTCTAATTTCTGCAGGACTCAAAGCAGGATGTTTTCAAACTGCTCCCAGCCTAGTGGAACTTGAGGTACAGCAGCACAGTGACAGGAGGTTGGGGCAATAACTCCCTTCACAGTCCCTGATCAACATGTGTGCTTGCAGAAGAGCTATGCTGCAGGTTGCATTTCAACATGTGCCTTGCCCTTGGTGTTTCAGTGTTTTGGCAGTCTGAAGCTGCTTCAGTTCTAACCCAGCTCAGTGAAACTTCTGGAAGTGCGTTTTGTGCATGTTGGTTTAAGCTGTCACTCATGCCACCAGCACCACCGTGATTACAGAAACACTCCCTGCAAGTGAAAAGGTATCACTGTGCTAGCTGGCTGCCCTTAAGTACGCTAGTTTGCTGAACAGTAGTGTGTTGGCAGGAAAACACAGACTAGCAAAATATATGCAGGATGAAGTGAAACAAAGTTCACTGGAGGAAAGAAAATAATACTAATCCTTCATTCAATAAGCAGCGAGTTAAGTACATTTTGCATGTTGAAGAAATGTAAGAGCAAAGGGAAGAAAGCACACATATAAAGGTGGTGTGAATGCCTTCCTCTCTAAAGACAACATATGGGGCATTTAGGTATGAATAATCCCAGGAGTTATACCCAAGCTGCTAACATGAAATGTAGCACCTACTTTCAGACTCCACAGAATTTCAGGGTGTTTGAGTTCCCTCTGACCTGAGCATCCCCCAAAGAGACGTTGCTAACATTTTCATGGCTTGCTCAAGTAGCTGAATAGACCAGTGCTTGAGGTGGGATTACACTGAATCTCCAGCTCTTAATTTTCCGTATTCAGATTTGCACCAGGTTTGAGATGTTTGGATTGGTAAGGTGAGGCTGGATATGAAAGGATGAGCCATGGCCCAGGCACAAAGGTACGCTGAACAGTCTGGTTTCTGGACATTAAGCCAACCTCTGTGACTGTCTCGGGCTTCTCCATGGTGCCATCTCTGAGACTTGTCCTACACCATCCTACTGATGCTAAGGCATTCATGTTGCAGGGGGCCTTGGACAAATACAGACACCTACTGCTCTGCTGTCCACAGTGTTTTACCTCTGTACCACATGACACCTGAAAGAGATTCTTTAACAAATGCTTCCAAAAGCATTTCTGATGATGTAAATCTCTTGATGGCAAAACATGCATCCATTAGCAGAAGAGCTCCAGGACAAAGGCAGTACTTGGCATTATTTTCTGTGCCTTCTCAAGGTGTGGCTGGATATCAGGGCTGGGAGCAGCAGATCCTGCTGACTGCAGAGCACCAGGTGCCAGTCTCTTCCGAGGAGCCATCACCTGGAAGGAACTGCCTGGGCTTTTGGGTGCTGTGTATTACTGGAAGGACTCACAGTATCCCCAAGGCATTGCTGTCCCTTTAAAACTCTGCTTTCTTGTGTTGACTTCATGATTTGCAATAAAGCATAATTTTATTTCTCTCAACTAATTGCAGACTGCTCCCTTCCACACTCTTGATCTTTGCACACAACCAAAGGCATTGCTACAAGCCAGATGTGAGGTTTAGGAGGCTGTGATCTGTCCTGGCTGTTCCCCAGAGCATCCAGGTACTTCTCCTCGCCCCTCTCCAGCCTGCTGTTATGCTGGGTGCAGAGCAGGTAACTATGTCATCAGCCCAAGATTTCATTCTTGCAAAGCACGGAGATTCATTATACTTACTTTATCAGCAGTAAGGTTTACTGCCGAATCCATGAGAGATATTCATGTGAAACATGAGTAGAGAGTGAGGCATTGCATCTTTTCATTAATAAGCCCTCTTCTGGGATCCGGCATTAGTGAGATTCAGCGGATCATAGAGCACAGGGGTATCATTTTTACATGATTACTCTAAATTCTTAAACCAGAGGCTTAAGAGAGAGGCTTCGCACAAAGGCAGCTGTGGGAATTGTTAAGTGATTGGCACAGCACTGAGATGGGCTGAACCACTGCAGGTACCTCCAGCCATGCGGGTACCAGCAGCATCTCATTACCAACCATGGAGGGAAATGCGAAAGAGGGACTGTGTCAGCTGGAGGAGCTGTGCTAACCCTGCAAAATACCTCTGTAGTTCTGTCCCTCCTCCCGAATAAATCTCTTGTCATAGTACTTTGGCAGGGTACCACAGGCTAAGCTGTTCCCTTTCTGTGCTGTTGTATCTGGGCTTATTTTTGCCCTGTCTGAGCCTTCCTTCACTAGGACAGCTGCTAAAATATTGCCTGTGCAACCTCCACTCCCAAGAAATTAGCTGTTGGCTGAGCAGAGTGTTGAGATACTTTTAAGATATGTTTTCTTTGGGTGAGAAGCTTTGGGCAGCCCAGAGGATGAGCATGCAACTAGAACATCTTCGCGGGGTGGTAAAGAAAGGACCTGTAGACCTACACTGCTTTCTTGAGGTCACTGCATATTCCCTCTGTGATTTCATGCACATCCAGGCAAAAATGTTGCCTTGTTGCCTTTGCTGCTGCATCCTGTCCTGCCAGGCTGCGTACTAACCAAAATCAAGGAGCTGATGTGGACAAAATAAAAAGTCTTCTCTTTTTCCCAGGGTTGGTTTTCATCTGTGTAAGTTCCTCAGCCTATTACAAAATACAGGTACAGAAATACTTATTCCATCATGAGAAAAAGGACCATGTAGTGAAAGAAGGACTGAACTGCTTCTGTCATTGACAGCATCAGCTTGTATGTAGCTTGTTGCACACCTTCCACACCCCATTTAGAAAATGGAGATCTTACCAATTCTTCTTAGAATCTTTAAGGACGATGTCGTCGGCCTTTCCACGTGTATTTGCACTTGTCTATAGAACAACAGAGGAGGCATTTCATTTGCATAAACTGTGAATAGTTTGGCTGGGTAGATGGGCAAGAAATAAATCCTTGATTTTAACAAAAAGCACTTTGATGGGGGATCAACTCGGTGGGAGAATCAACAAAGCAAGTAAGAAGCGTGATGCCAGACTTCAAACCACAACCTGTGTGTGTTTTCCTGGGTCCATACTTACCCATAACAACTGCTCTGATGGCAACAGTTCCCAGAGTCATCCAGTCATCCCAGGGTACCCTTATCTCTGAAATACAAAGGTGGCTGCTGCTCAGTTACATCTGATGAATGTTAGTGGAAAAAGAATTACTGCACTATTTTCCCAACATGTCTAAGTCCTGCAGAAACCTCCAGTATCCCAGTCAGTGCCTGATCCTGATCACTGATATTGGAGAAAGGTGAACAAAAGTGAAATTCACTTTTTGATACAACAGACCTATGAAACCCGAGAGCCATACTGGAAAATTTGGAAGTATCCCGCCATAAAGTATTCCTGGCCTTGTTGGTATTAATCAACCAATTCTCAGGTTTTTAGAAACAACTGATTTTAGGCAGAGATGTTCCTCTTTGAGATGACTTACTTTATCTAGTGCTTCCTGTAAGTCCAATAAGAAAAAGAAAAATGAGAAGCAGGAAGGTGGGGTCATGTGGGGCACTGAATAATCCAGATCAAACAGCAAAGAGCGCCCGATTAGAAGCCAACGCATTTCTCTTTTCAGTATCTCTGAAATTGTTTGGCAGACTTAATTAGAAACAGGTGCAAGCTATAATATTTATTGCAACAATGCATCATTTTTGTCTGTTTCCAAGGTCATCATTCTAGCCAATGGAAAGCCAACAACCCACAGGGAGTATAACTTAGTCTATATGGGTAAAATGTGAATTACTTAACCCTTTATCTAATGGAATGAAATACAACATTGCACAAAGCACAAAGCTCACAAAATGGAAAATCCTGTGAGAAATCTTTCTTGATAACAGGTTCCAGTGAAGTAAGTGACATCACCAGCTGAGCTAATAGCCAGCCTTAGGTAAAATGGAGTAGGTACAGATAAGGAATGAGAAAAACACATTTTTTTTTACTACTTTTCTTTCAGAGGCCTGGGTTTATGTAGAATTTGCTGCAGTAGGAGACCATGATTGCATGTTATCTAGTGCCTATGCTACGGTTGGGTATCATGTGCTATGTTCTGCTAAGATTTAGCAGTATATTTCTTCAGCTGCATCTGTCTCCAGCGCAATCAGGCTACAGCTGCACTTGTACAGGAGCACCTTAAAGCAGCCTCTGTAAGCTGCCAGGTAATCGTGCCAGGGTTTTCCAGTGGGAGAAGCCTGGAAGATGAAGCTGTAGATCCTTCCTGCCTGTTAAGCCAGCAGACTCAGAGAGACTAGATCTACATTTTCCTCTCCATCCAAGGGTAAGTGTGCCAAACGTGATTCCATCTGGCCCCATGGTGATTTTTTGTGGTTAAAACCCGAAGGGCCCTTGGTTACAATAAAGCCCCACTTCCAAAACTGTCACTTAATTCCCTCTTGTGAGTTCTCGTAATCTCTGTGTGACTTTTTTGTTCTTTTGTGATCATTTGCAAGTGAGGGTCTTCTCTGAAATCCTATTTCATTCCTTTTAAATGTGACAAAGATAAATATGGAAACAAAGCAGCATACTTTAATAGTAGAGATGTGTGAAATTGTGAGATTTTTGCCTTTTTGCAAAAGCCGCAAGAAGATGCCAATATTTCTGCAGACGGAAACTATTTTTTCCACCTCCAAATTGTCACACAGCATAAAATCTGTAGCTGTTTGTGTGTCGTTGGATAAAGGTAGCAAGGAAATACAGGTTCCCTCTTGAGAATTAGGGGACCCTGGCTTCTAACTTGTTCTTTTGGCTACCACAGTTCCCTGAAAGGCACCTCAGCACCTAGGCAGCACCACTGTCCTCATTAATTGTGCTCTTTCTACAGGGAATTACTAATGCCCTCTGTGATCTCAGGAACCATTCTTAAAAAAGACTATCGTCTGTCCATAAAATTCAGAGGTAAAATAATCCAAGCACATGATACTGATGGATTTGGGATGGAATTGTGAGTGCTTGTTTATTGAGACAGGTCCTACAGTCATATTTAGAGATCTCAGCAGAATCAAAGCTGATGTTTTGAGAGGACTCCTCTGCAGCACCTCAATGTCCCAGGGCTGAATCCTTGAGAAGACCCCACTCAAGTTTGAAACTTTGCAGCTCGACGTCCATGCTGATTTTATTCTCTTCCTTTGAATGTAATATCCCACGTGTTTCAACTGCGCGTCTCATGGTACATGATCTTTTAACAGCAGGCTGGTGAGATTTTACATCATATGAGCGTCACAGATTTGCTCGGGTAATTTGGTTCCTGAAGTGTTGGTAACATCCTGTCACTGTCATTTTGCCCTTTTCTCTATCTTTCTCCCTGAAAGTGCAGATATTATAGGGAGCTAGTTCAGACCTGGGGATCTGTTCCATTGTTAACGTTCAGGCTCTTGCCAACACAGGTGTGTATGATGAGGAGAATTAGGAAAAAAGGGAGGCAATGATTGCCCAAAGCCAGCCAGGATGGCAGCCATCCTGCAGAGGACCACTGGCACCAGAAGCCGGTCAAATTGGGAAGGGCAGAGGAGAGCCTCCCTGCACTGTTAAAGGTATTTCAGGCCAGTGTTTGCACAGTTCTCCAGATCTCCAGTGTGAATAAATGGGTAGGGATGTGAGTGAGAAAGGAAGGCTTATGCCAGGGAACTGAGCGATGTGTAATATTGCCGAGCAAGCCTGAGACTTCTGGAAATGCACTATGCACACTTGGAAAAGGCTGGGAGGCTCTGCTCAGGCATTGCATTTAGCTCTGTGTCCTGGCTGCCAAGCCACACTTGAATTGTATTGCATTTGGATTCTGGCAGATCAAGTTACAGGTGATGGCTGGGTTAGCTGCCTTGGTCTTGGGTCATTCCTGCATTGTACTTAACTGAATAATGCCCTCCCTTCCTTCTTCTTCTTCTTTTTTTTTTTTTTCTCATTGATCAAGCTGCTTTTGAGAAAAGTGATACTTTGCATATCTGGCTAAGTGCTGTTAACAGTCTCTGCCTGCGGTTTGTTAAAATTAAAAAAAAAAAAAAGGAAAAAAAAGAAAAAAAGAAGTGTGATCTTGCTGGAGAAGTAATTTGCTTCTCTCCAACCAATGATGGCTTGCACTTTATGCAAATTGGTATCTAGGGATAACAAATCCCATTTAATACATATGCATAGTTCATAAAAAAAAACGACATGAGAGAAAGAGAAAAAAGATAAAGCAACGAGTCAGCAAAAGAACAGGTTCCGAGGAAATTTATTGTCCCAAATTGGACATTTGTAACAGATGATGTGAACAAGTGTTAACTTTGTTTTCAGCAGCTCTTCACGTACATTCACTAGACATCACACAGATTATGTTTTAAGGATCTGAACTGTAATAAAAAAAAGTGTCTGTGGGCTTTGGAGTGTTGTGTTCCATATGGTTGGGGAAGTGCGGAGTTATTGCGACAAGCATCTTGTGAAGCTCATTACGCACGGCGGTGTTAGATGCGAATTGCTGCGCATCGCTATAGGGTACGTACATGACATCCCACAGTCAGCAGATAGCAACTGGAAATGAAAGATATGAAGGCACAGAGTACAGCTTCAGGGAACATGTTAGACAAAACATCTGCTGGTATCAGAAAGCTGCATTATCAGATCATTGTGGCCATGAATTTTTTATAAAGACTTTTTTTTTTTTTTTTTTAAAGCTGCAACTTTGAAAGTGACATTTTGAGGGAAAGTTTTTGACTGAAGTGTGATGTCAGGAGAAAGGGCAGTCTAGTTTATTATCTGCGTGAGAGCCAATACTGGCAGCCTGAATCGGCTCCTCTCTCCAAGCAGTGCAGCTGGCCATCAAAAAGTACAAGTGCTTGTTCCCTCCTGATCCTGATGTCTGATAAAACTCTGACCCAGATGACAGGTGGTGGCTTTACCACCAGACTCCTCAGCAAGGAGTTTTCAAGTTTTGTTCCTGAAGGGCTACTTTGTCACACGGCTGGGCACTGCTGATTAAAATTAACCTAAAATTTGTGCTTAGGAGATAGAAGACAACATGGCTCGCATGCAAAGTCCAGAGAGGAGAGCTCAGCCTCCTTGCCCAACTCCCATGCGGTTGGGACCTGTACAGTGCCTGTGGCAAATGCTGCCAGCCCTCTAGCTCTGCCAAGATGGCCTCAACCAGGAAAGTTTTGCCATTGTGCGGTTGTCCAGCCCAAGAGCTGTGCCTGGGGAGTGCTGCTGTAAGCCACGAGCACGTCAGTGCTGAGAGGGGCCTCCACCTACTTAACATTCCTGGCATTTGTAAGAGCGGTGAGATGGCATGAAATGTATGTGCATATTGGAACTATTTACATTAAAACAGACAGGCATTTTCCAGTCTCTCATCTGTCCAGCCCCAGCTCTGGATTTTCATTTGCATCACTTGCACTGGAAGGTGAAACAACCTCCTCATCTACAGCAACAGGCACTGATGGAAACCCACCTCCCATTGCTCTGCAGCTGGTCTCTGTCTCTCCAATGAAATCCCTCAAAACTGCACAGAAAAAAGTGAGCAAGCTGCCTCCCCATGGTGATTTACAAATTGTCACCTCAAAGAGGAGACCAGGTACTCCCTGATGTTTTGACATCCTTCCTAAGCCTTCTCCTTCCGTGTGCTAACATATGGGAGAAGGGATGTAAGGTCTGGAAACATCGCAATGCACAGAAGGATAGAGTTGCCAGCAGCTACTTTTTGTGTGACACGGGCTCAATCACTCACCCGTGTCCTCCCCCCCATACAAAAATAACTTGGTCACTAATGGCTTGTTGTGATTTCTTCCTTAGGGTGAGATTTTAGAAAACACTTGAGGATAGCTTTAATGAAAACACAAACAGACCAAATCTGAGCAATCTGTATTTTTTTCTCTTTCAAATAGAGTTTGAGTCTATATTATGAACTGAAAACTTTGATTCTACACTTGCTTGTTTTTGTGGAGAGAAAAGCTGAATATGGATTGTTTTTCCGAGAGGTGCCTCCAACACAACAACTCCCATCTGTGCATCTGTGTGTGAAGTCCTCAAACCCTGGAGTGTTCTGGTTTGCAGTGGGACAAGGGGCAGATCTGGCCTGAGCTGAACACTGGTCATCAAGGACATAGTTTCAGGTATGAGGACTGGAATCAGAGCCTGCTGCATTTTTAATGTTCTTTATAATGTTCTGTAAGATGTTTTGTAAGAAAGAAGACAGACTCTGTAGAAGGGTATGTTGTGATAGGACAAGGGGAAATGGGTTCAAACTGGAACGGGAGGTTTAGATAAGGGAGGCATTTTTTACAGTAAGGGTGGTGAGGCACTGGCACAGATTGCCCAGAGAAGTGGTGGATGATCCATCTCTGGAGACACTGGCTCTGGGGAGACCTTATCACTATAACAACCTGAAAGGAGATTGTCGTGAAGTAGTAGTCAACCTCTTCTCCTGTGTAACTAGAGACAGGATGAGAGGGAATGGCCTCAAGTTGCACAAGGGGAGGCTCAGTTTGGATATTAGGAATAATTTCTTCTTAGAAAGAGGAGTCAGGCACTGGAATAGGCTGCTCAGGGAGGTGATTGAGTCACTGTTCCTGGTATTCTAGAAATGTTCATATGTTGTACTTGGGGATGTAGTTTAGTAGGAGATATTGGTGACAGGTGAGTGATTGGACTAGATGATCTTTGAGGCTTTTTCCAACCTCGGTGATTCTATTCTAGTCTTTAACTCTATTCAGAATCAGGCTGGATGAAGCTCTGAGCACTCTGATCTGGCTGTAGGTGTCTCTGTTCATTGCAGAGGAGTTGGACTAGATGACCTTTAAGGGTCCCATCCAAGTCAAACTATTCTGTGATTCTATGATTCTAAAAGAGTGCAAGGGTTTTTATGTGATGCTCGTGATCTTTCTGGCTGCACACCCACACCACCAGGGGTTCCACCCTGCTAGGCTCACGCACTCCTTGCACAGGATCTTGCCCAGGTGAGCTCATCTGTCCAGATCAGAGCCTTCTTCCTTTGAAACAGTGTCCCAGTGCCATGGCAGGAAACTCTATAAATCTGGAGTGGGAAAATGGAGAAGGTGGCAGCTCAGCCCCTCCAAATAAGATATCAGCCAAATTTCTTTTAACTGTTGTTGTCATATGCAATGACCCAGCAGAGAACAAAATTGAGTCCTGCAGTCAGTCCTGTCTGTGTCACTGTGTACAAAGCAAGCGGAAACATTTAACTGCCTTTTTTGTACATGCCTTATCTGAAAGCTGGTATATCAACATGCACTAATTGGTCTGTGCTGTTGCAGTAACTATGGTTGTAATTGCAGAGGCTGAAATGTGAACATATATTCTGTCCCCTCCCTTTTTTTTCACCTTTGCTTCTAGATCGGATTTGTGCTATGCTTTGAAAGATTTCCTTGGTTATTCCTCAACTTTTCTATATGCAGTCTTTCTGATAGCAAAAAATGTTTCTCAGTAGGTAAGTATTTCATTGATGGAATAAATGTGATGCCTTACAGAATGACTGTGTTTGTGTGGGTACACGTGCATATATGAATGTATACATTCTGCAATTTATATAAAAATGGAACCCCTGCCTGCAGCTGGGTGTAATATGGGAAGCTTGTAATGCATGCTGGCGGTGTGTGCAGTCAGTGGAGCAAGCAGGGGGCAAAGAGCTGGCACTGCAATGTAGTGAAAGAGTATGGAAGAATATATGGACATGCAGCTAACAAGAAGGGAAGGGAAGTGGCTGGAGGGTAAAGAGATATAATGGGTCCCAAATGTGGCAAGCGCATATGCTGCCATACAGCAAATGCAAAGTGCCACCACTAGTGACAAGTGTATTGCACCTAAGGAAAACAGCTGTGCCAAGCGCCCAAATCCATGTTCAGCCTCCTGACCCTATGTCTCCCTTGTCTGATGTGGATTAAATTGGTCAGGCTGAGAGCCTCTCTACATCTGTGTTCCACGGAAATAATGCCTCGGTAAATCTCTGAAATACTTCTTGAATGGGCAATCTATTTTGCATTTGCAACCTTGGATTTGTGAGATTGTTGTATTTTGTCTCACCTTATTTATTCTGCTGCGCTAAATATCTCACCAGTGCTTTGATTATCAGCGGAGATCATTGCGTGGTTTGGTGCAGCTTGGTGTTACTTACAAATCCTCCCACATAACCCTGTTATTTGTTAATAATTTTTATATTTTGAAGAAAAATCCTGTGACACCTGAGATGGATCCCCTGTTCTAAGGCATAAAAATAATAGAGTCCCCTATGAAGAGCAGCCCTCTAATAGGTCCTATCTGCTCTGCATATATTTGAATATATAAAATATTAATAAATGATTCCAAATGTTTAATCATATCCATTTGACTCCATGAGACTCAGCATCTGTAGGCTTCTCGTGTTAACTGCCTGTGATAGCTCCATACTGCTGATTTGTTGTTGATCTTGAGTTTGTAAAGCAAAATAAAACGGAGGATTGCAGCTTGATTTGAATTAATCAGGTCTGATTAGACAGGAACAGATCAGGCTGTTCTGGAAATCCCTCACTCTAATACATTTTTATGTGCTAGTAAAAAAAAACAAAACAACAAAAAAAAAAAACCAACAAAAAAGAATCTTCATGTCTTAAGTTAGAGTCCTATCTATTTAATAACATTTCTTCAGAGTGATAAATCTTACTGGAATTGGGGGGTCGGTTGGAGGGGGCGGGAGGGAGAGATTATTATGATGCTCATCTTGCATGAAAGTAATAGCATTTTGTTTTACAAAAATATGGATATTTTAGAATGGAGTCACCTGGTGGCAGATCTCATAAATGTACATAAAGAGATCCTTCCTAATATCACTGCTTAGGGTGTTGTTTTTTTTTCTCACAACACAGTCAGTGTAGATGCTTGGATAGATGGAATCACAGAAGTGTATTTAGTTTAACACATCTATGTATGGCATAGAATGGTTATGCCAGGTAAATAATTCTTCAGTTAATAACCAGATCTATGCAAAGCAAAGGAGAAAGGATCGTCCCATCAGAAGGAAAAAGCTTTATGGTGTCTACATGTCACCATGTGCATTCTGGGATTTGAGAGGATTGTGATGCCATTAGCAAATCCAGTTGTAATTTTCAGCCAGAGCCATTGAGCATTCTGCTGATGGCTCCTTTTTGGTGCAAAGTCTTCCATGGAAACATTGCCTTCCTGAACAGGTTTGTCTGGGGCAGCCTCCATCCTGCAAGTGCTGTCAGGAAGCAAAGGAGGCAGGAAACTGGCAGGACTCAGCAAGGACCTGCCAGTCAAACTGAAGAAGAAGGGCATGTGCAAGCAAAGGAAACAGTGATGCATCACCCGGGAGGAATACAGGGATGCTGTCTGGATGTGCACAGGTGGGATCAAGAAAGCAAAGGCACAGATGGAACTGCGCTTGGTGAGGGACATGAAAATTAACAGGAAGAGATTTTACAGGTACCCCCTAATAAATGAGAAGGGGAAACTGGCTACAACATGGAGAAGGCTGAAGTACTAAAAAAGTTATTTGCTTCAGTCTTCTCTGGCATTGAGGTTTCTTCTGTCTCTCACAAGCTTGAACCTTGCATCCCCAAACACTTAGATGGGGTCAGGGGAGCAAAATCCCTCTATTGTAAGAGAAAATCAAGTCTGAGACTGCCTTATGAGATTGAATGTGTGTAAGTCCATGGGGCCCAATGACCTGCATCCCAGAATCTTGAAGGAACTGACTGATGTGCTTGTTAAGCCACTCTCTGTTATATTTGAAAAGTCATGACTGGAAAAAGGGAAACATCATGCCCATTTGTAAGAAAGAAAGACCTGGGGAACTACAGGCCAGTGAGCTTTGCCTCTCTACCTGAGAAGATCAGTGAGCAGATTCTCCTAGAAGATATGTTAAGGCACATGAGAGATGAGCAGGTGATCTGATATGGTCAGCGTTGTTTCACCAAGGGCAGATCTTGCCTGACCAATCTGGTGAACTTCTATGGTGGAATGATGGCATCAGTGGAAGGGAAGGACAATTTATAGCATTTGCATAGACTTCTGCAAGGTCTTTGACATGATCCCCCACCACTTCTTTATCTTTAAATTGAAGAAAAATGGGTAGATCATTCAGTGGATAAGGAATTGCCTGGTAGGTCGCAAGCAGAGGGTTGTGGTCAATGGCTTTCTGTCCAGGTGGAGGCCAGTGACTCAAGGGGTCCATCTTGGGACTGCTATTCTTGAGCATCTTTATCAGTGAAATAGATGAAGGGATTGAGTGCACCCTTATCAAGTTTACAGATGACACCAAGCTGAGTGTTGCAGTTGATACAGTAGAAGGAGTGAATGCCATCCAAAGGAACTGGACAAGTTTGAGAAGTGGGCCTATGAGAACCTAATGAGGTTCAACAGAATTAAGTGCATGCTATTGCACTTGGGTCAGGGCAATCTCAGATATGTGTACAGACTGGGAGACATGAGCCAGCAGTGTGTGCTTGCAGCTGGAAGTCAACCATGTCCTGGGCTGCATCACAGGAGGGATGGACAGCCAGGAGAGAGAGAGGATTGTCCCCCTCTACTCTGCCTGCGTGAGGTCTCATCTGGAGTACTGCATGCAGAAGAGAGCTGCAACCTCTCTCTCATGAAGACATTATGAGCTCATTCAACCTGGAGAAGAGAAGGTTCAGGAAAGATCTGGTAGTCCAGTTCCAGTACTCAAAGGGAGTTTATAAGAAGAAAGGGAGATCAGCTTTTACATGGGTAGATAGTGATAGTACAAAGGAGAATGCTTTTAAACTAAAAAGAGGAAGATTTAGATTAGATGTTGGGGAAATTTTCGACTGAGGGTGATGAGGTGCTGACACTGGCTGCCCAGAGAGGTTGTATATGCCCCATCTCTGGAGGTGTCCAAGGACAGGTTTTATGGGGCCCTTGGGAATCTGATCCACTGCCTTATTTAGTGGTTGGCAACACTGCCCAAGGTAGGGGGTTACAATTAAACTTTTTGGTCTCTTCCAATCCAAGCCATTCTATGATTCTATCAAGCAGCAGGGCCCAGTTGAATGCAGCCCTGTGCTGCGCAGCACTGACAGGTTCTGAGCCATCAGCGTGCAGCTGGAGGAATTCCAGTCACACCCCACTCCTCCTTTCTCACCTTTCTTTCCTCAGTCAGGTTGCAGCAAGGAAAACGGGCCAGGGGTAGAAACAATCCTACCTGTAGAGCTCTTGGCTTGGCATTTTTCAGGCAGCTTTTATCCTTCCTTTAAATTCCTGACTGTGGTGTGCCAGTGCAACAGCCAAATGTTAAAGGCATTACAGAGCAAACAGTCTGCAGGCTGCACGAGCTTGCAAATACAGAGGGAAATGAGCAGTAAAGTTGGGAGAAAGGAGAAGAGGTGATTATCCAGTGGTGGTTATTTGGAAAAGCAATAGTGAGAGGTGCTCTAAGTGACAGAGATGCATGGTGAGACACAAGCCACCAAAGGCACAGCCATTACAATCAATTTAAAGTACAAAAATAGGAGGCTGAAGTCACAATAATGTATTTTAACTGAAATCACAGATTTTGTTCTGCAAGGCATGGTTAAAGAGACCAGGCCAAATTACATTATCTGAACAGAGAAAAAGTTTTCCTCTTTTATGTAAAAAATTGCCCTTTTTTGCAAAGATAAAAATGGAGCAGAATGTTTTTTAAATAATTCTGAAATCCCATTAATACTTTTTTTTTTTTTTTCCTATTTTAATGTTCTTTTTCCTTTAATTGGACACATTATAAGCGGAATTTAATACATTACTGATGTTTTTAAACTGTTTTTAATAGAGCCTAGGGCCGACACATGGAATCTGCATCTGTCCCATTGAAAGAAAAATACAGTTGTATAGACAATAAATAGCGTGTCCAACCAAACACTGATCTATGCATTAGTTTTATTTATTGAGCTAACCAGCTTATGCATGGGCACTGGGAGGATGTTTTTAGGCACTTTTCCAAAGCTGAAGTCCATATGATGGGATTGATACTGTTTTGTTGTGTTTTGTTGTTGGTTTTTTTTTGCTGCAGGAACGTGAACATGGAAGAAGAGCCTGGCGTGGAAAACCACTGAGTTCTGACACATTCCATTTGCTCCTAACTCTTTGATTTCTACTCACAGAATCTGACATATGTTGGGCATTGACCTTGCTCTTTTAAATAAGCTTATTTTAGAAGACCTTTGCAAAATGCTGTCTGTTTGGCCTCGATGTAAGCTGTGAGAGAAATGTAGTACAAACACAGAAGTTGTATGTTTTGAATGCCAGAGATGTTACACCAAAGAGCAGTTGGTGTGATCTATACTGCTGAATGCTTTCTGTGCTGATAGCAAGGCTGTGTCCTTAAAGAAAATAAAGTCGTACTTCCTGCATTGGACAATCTTCCCTTGCTTTCTATGAGTCTTGTTTTGTTTGGTTTTGTTTGGTTTTTGAGCAGGACCTTCAGGATCAGGCTTCTTTTTCCAGCTTCACATACTCTGACTGGGCTCTGACACTCAGTGGAGTACAAGCAAATATCTCTAATAGTAAGTAAGGATTTGGACTCAGAAACCCTGGGAGAATCAAGGACTTGTCAGACCTCGGGGTGCAGAATTTGCCCTCATAGATGGCTCTGAATACTGCAGTGACTGAGAAGTGGGAGGGACTTATCCAAACTTTGGCCTCTTCCTTATGGAACTGTGCACCAAGAGTGTTTCAAGAAGAGCTGTACCCTTCATGGTAGAGATTTGCTTTTCTTAGGGGAGCAACTTGTAGGAAAGTTCACAGGGAAAGTGCTGGGATCCTACAAATGCCAGCATGAATTAATATGCAATAAAGCAAATTGCCAGGTCCCAACACAGCAAATCACAGCAAGGGAATGAAAATGCCTCTATTAGATGGGTAGATAAAATGCCTTTCATAAAGGCATGTAGCTGCTGAACTCCTACCAACTCCATGAGTAGGAAAAGCAGAAAGAACACGGAAGTGTATTGGGGTCTATTATTTGATGTTCTCCTTTTGCCAATAGACAAAATCCTACACCCTTTACTTGGGCTGTAAGGTTTGGAGCTTGGAAATTCAATCAGCTGGAGAGCATGTCCTGAGAACAGCCTGCTGAGATCAGCCATATCTGAGTAAGTGGCAATAAAACTCCACACATAGGAAAACAGATATCAAATTGCCAAAATAGATGTAAATTTGAGTTCACGGTCATGTGTGCCTTTTTAAGCCCAAAGATGGCTCCACGTCCAGGAAGGAGAGGTGTCGGAGCTCTGCCAGAATGTGAATACTCATTGCCTGTGGCCCACAGACAGCTCTGCGTCCTGGCTTCCTCTCAAAGTGCCTGTCTCCATTGGCTTCACAAACACACAGGAAAGGCATCGAGTCTTGGCTTTGTTGGCACTGGGTTCCAAGGCTGAGAGCGTCTGATGTGGAATATTTCCTTGGCAGATGGAGCCAGGAGTAGATTTTTTTTTTACCTCTCTCTGCACACTTGATTGCTGGTTCTGTGGCAGCGCTGGGAAGCCTCCCTATTACTACAAATAACTAATTTTCAGTGTGAATACAGGTTTCCTGGTCTGACCCATCAAGGTTTTGGGGAACTGTGTGAGCGCCATGCCACCGTTGCCAGCCCTGATGGAACCGTGCCATCAGACAGCAGGAAGGATGCGAAGCTTCTCTCACCTCCTGCCATGGGGCTTGCCCCAAATCCCCCCTACCCGACATTCACAAGCTTGTTTTCTCAGGGAAATGCCTTTTTATTTGTTGTGAACTCTTCACAGGGAAAAGCTTCTTACAAAAACTAAATAATGTAACATATTCTGGGTTCTGGGCAGATAAAAATTGAAAGGGCTGTGGTGTTTGTGGCAGTGGAATGATAGTGGTGAGCGCCACATGGAGTCCCTGAAGATGGTGTCAGGGAATTTGATCCCCCATAAAATGATGAAAGACTCTGATGTAATGGTGTTTTGTGAAACAATTTGAGCATTCTTTCCCATTAACAACTGACTTCCATTGTTCTAGGATTTTTGTTCTTTTTTTTTTAATATGTATTTTGAGCACACTGTGAACAAAAATTTCCATTGTGATAGTGCTGCGGGAAGATTTAAAGGTTGTGGTGGACTAAGAATTGAAATGCAAATCACACTCACACACCACCTCCTGCTGAGCCCCAAATTTTTATAGATCAGGTTCTGCAGCCCTGATGAGGAATCAGCGATCTGCCTTTCTGGGATTCACAAATTAGTTGCAGTCTGGGGTAGCATTTCCTACAACATAATTGTAACTTAGCAGATGAAAGTTTGCCGCCGAAGGCAGTCCCCTGATCTGCCATTATTTCTCCAGCCGCAGTGCCACTATGGATCCCCTCACAGACAATGCAAACACCTCACAGCTCCCCGCACCACAACACGCTCTTGCTGAATACTGTGTATTTTGATCCTCTCCCCCTTGCTTTTCTTCTCCCCCGATTTGCAGGTGGTAAAACATCGGCTGCCATGAACTTTTGGGGGAAAAAGAAAAGAAAAAAAAAAAAGGGTCACGGGGGGAAAGGCAAAAGCTGTGTTTTGGGGGCTGATAGAGCTGCCTGATCACAAGCTGCAGGCTTGCAAGGGGCCGCTGAAATGGCTACAAGGATAACAGGACATACATGCATTTGTGGATAATTGTGTTTGCTAATTAGTCATGAAACTTCAGGTAAGGAATATCCAATTCAATTTGTTATCATAGGTAAAGGCCTGGGCTTATGCTTTTCGGGGTAGTTTTTGTTGTTTTGTTTATTGCTGTCATTACAAATACATGGATTTTCATGTTTGGAAAGCTCCTTCCCATAGGGCTGGGGCAGCACCTGGCAGAGTGCTGGCAGGTGCCCCAGATTCCCAGACCCAGGGCAGACCCCCCCCTGCTCCCCACACTCCTTCCCTTCCTTCCAGCACAGTCTTGGGAGGGCTGTGGTGGGGCAGATGCTTTCCATTCTGTAACTTTAACCAGTTCTACTGCTTGCTACTAATTATCTACTAGCTAATACTAATAGCTAGCACCACTGCAGCATTTAAGAGCTACATATACATTAATGAGAATTAGCATTTGTTGACAGCCATGGTGGGAGTTGCCTGTCTTAAGCATTTCAGGGGTCCCTGTTGCTGTAATGTTTGATTGCCTCCTTTGGTAATTATAATTGACACTGAGCAAGTTTTTCATAGGTCTCATTTGACTGCACAGAGCTGAAGATATGTGGAGCTCTGTCTGTGTGGGGAGACAAGAGGCCAACAACAACGTGCTGCTTGGGAGCATCCTTTTTGCCCCACGTGGAGCAAGGGCACTGGGCACAGGGAGGGACCACGGGGTCTCTCTGGGCTGGGGCTCCATTCTCCAACATGCAGGGTCCTGCTAGAGAAGCAGCTGCTGTGATCCCCACCCGAGGAAGATGAGATACAGAAGCATAGAAGGGGTTTTTTTATAGCCAGGGGGCCAGCAGGGGAAGCAGTGGTCACAAGCAGAGGTTGGAAGCTGGCTTATTAAGTAAATCTCAGGCTGTGACTGGTTTTAATTTATTTCTTGTTTTATGTGCAAGGGACAGGGCCTCGCAGGCCTGGCTAGTATCAAAGCCTGGGGTTTGTAGGTTTTTAATCAAGGTCCACTTTGGGGGCTCTACTTTCGGTGGTTGGGGATGTGTGGGGATTTTTTCATGGTGTCTTTTTTTCTTTTTTTTTTTCCCTGCTACAGTGTCTGGATTTCTTTAGTTAAACTTTTCCATTCTTCAAACCTGAGCCAAGTGAGTGCTTGCACATTGCCCAGCACTTTCCAGAGAGGGCTTTCTTGGTGGTGGGTTTGTTGGTTTGGTTTTTTTTTTCAGTAGGGGTTTTTTTTTTTGGTGGCTTTTCTTTGTTAGCAAATTTGCAGTCCGGTTTCTCTGAGAATCACAGATGGCATCTACAATGCCACCCTGTCGCCTCTCACTAATTTGGCATTCTTAGCTCTGTCTAAATAGTTTATTGTTCATCAAAGCCATATGAAAGGAATTTTATATGATTTTTTTGTTGTTGTTTTGTTTTGTCCCTCTGCTGGCAAGGGAAGTAAATCCCAAAGTATTTCAGCAGGTGCTATTAATATGCAAATAATGGCGAGTACGCCAGGCCTAATAGACCTCCCAACTACAGGGGAGGTGTCGCTGCTGGAGCAAATTAGCTTTCTGTAATTTGCATGCTTTTCACAGCCTCCTGGGATTATATTTTAGATCAGAGACAATAAAAGCATATGCTGTTAGTTTAAAATGTAACTAATTTTAGACTTTGAGACCATTTTAACCTAACTTCTTAGTGATGTTAAACTGTTATTTGCAGAGAAACTTTTTACTCAGCTTGTTATATTCATGGTCTTTCTCTTCTCCCATTAACTGCTCCATTTCTATTTTCAGGATAAAAATGAAAAAGGAAATCTTCTACATGGCTGCATATCAAAAAAGGCAGGTATTTCTCATAGAAATAGGACCAGTTTCTCCTGGCTCTGTTTTGGGTCTGCGCCCAGTTCCTGATGGGATCTAGAAGAGCTTTCAGGGTCGTACTACTTCCCTCCCCTTGGACATCTTCGTGAGATATAAGTCCATCCCAAAATAACACTGCTGACCCATACAGGGAGGAAGACGTTCAAAGCACCATAAAAGCTTCTTGGCTGACCCACCAAGGCAAAGAGACACTGGGTTTCTGTAGTTCAGCTGCCCTATGTGTTTGCCTGGCCTGCTCCTACAGAGAGGCCCTTGGCAGTCTGTTTGAATTGAACAAAAACAAAGTAAGGATTTCAGTGCAGATTCGGTCTGTAGATTCAAATGTTATCGAGCTGTACTGGCACATTATCAATAGCACTTTCCAAATTGATATTGACAGCAAAAATCATACTGTTGACATCTGTAGTTTGTGAAAAATTGAATGATCGAACATCAGCTGTTGTGCCTGAGAATTTCTGTCTTTATTTCAAGTGCCACAGTGACTGCTTCCTACCCTTGCTCCTCTGTTGCAAGGGACTGCCCAAGTAGGATGTACCCAGGGCTGCCACCTGAAATGTCTGCCTGCTCCCCATGCCCACTTCAGTTCATTGAGCTTTGCCTTGCAGCGCTGTCGCAGTCTCAGCTGCCCCACTTCCTTCTGCCATGAGGGACTGCAGAAAGAGGTTGGTTAGAGAAACTGCAGGCTTAGCTGATGCAATTCAGCAGCAAACTGCAGTGGTGTCAGCTGAGGAAGGCTGTGAAAGGTAGAGAGGCAGTTGTTTTACTTTTGTCTTTCTGCCAGTTGTCCCATTGCCCAGAGTGTGTGATTTGTGAGTTTCCTTTGGCATGGCTGCTCCGTTGCTTATATATCTCTGAGCAATGTTTCCAGGTCAGTTGGTCCGCAGGGTGGTGGCCATCTTTTATTTCAAGGGGGATAGAGTTCAGGGGTAGGATCAGATGTGTGGAGGAGATGGCAGCCAGGTGGAGATCACATTAGTGTTGTGAAATTTATTTCTAGCATGGGAAGGGTGAGTGTTAGCGAGAGAGAGCAAGCCTGAAAGATGTCCTTTGAGACAAGGCCAGGAAAGAAAGCCTTGGGATGCAGCTTTGGCTGTAGTGCAAGCTGGGCTGAGATTCTTCTGAATTTTTGGGGCCATAGCTTTGCCATTAATGTTTCTGTAAGTATATTTCATACATTTGATATATGAAAATACTTCATTTCCTAATTCAAAATGAGAAAAGAAGAAAAAAAAAAAAGTGGGACATGACTTATGCTTAACTTGTTAGTAGTGTGAGTAGTGATTGTAAAGAACTGTTCACAGATAACCAATGCACTGAACCCCGTGAAAGGGAAATCTCTTCCCAGCACCAAACCCATTGGAGCTTGTGGAATTACAGCAGACTGCCATAAAGACATAGAATTTAACTGTTAATTCCCACTCCCATAGAGGTGGCTGCACCACTAAGCTGTCTGTGACACAAATCATTTTTGTTGTCAATAATAGGGCCCAGAGACTATGTAAGTGAGCCATAGATGCAACTTCTTCCACACCAAGATGGATTTGCTCCACCATGTGCTGCAATGTCCCCGGTCTGTGCCTGGTGACACGTGGGTCACCCTGCCAGGGCAGCTGAGCCTGGCATCTTCATCACATTGGAATGAAGGAGGTTACATTTTTAAATAACCATTTCAGATGCTATAAGCATACACTCATGAAGGAAAAAAAAAACCCTGGCAGTAACTAGTGGCAATCTCATTGAAAATACTGGACACCTTTTTTTTTTCCCTTTCATCTCACCCTAAATGTTGACTAACGTTAAAACCAGTGATCTCTCACTTTTGCTGCTTTTCTCAAGTGGAATGTGATTTGCCTATTATGAGTCTGTGCACTGAACCTGGAAGCAGCTGATTTAAGAAATAGAAAAAAAAAAAAAAGGAAGACAAAAAGACTCTGGTCATTCAGGTGTCAATACAAAACAAAAAAAATTATACATCATGCCAGATGGTTGCATTTGAGAAGCGGAGTGTAGTCAGAATTAAGGTGGAGGGGGGGGACAAGGCAACATCAGACATGTGGGAGCATGATCAAAATGTCTTCAGTGTTGTTTTACCAACACAACTGCAGTGGGATTATGAGCAAAGAAAAGCATGGGGGGATACTGCCAAGAGAGGGAAAAAAAAAAAAAGGCATTTTTCAATAATGAACTGCTTGACTTCTTCCAGCAAAGACTTAGAAGTTTACAAGAATCAAGAGACTTTGTTATTAAATGGAAGGACTGTGATCCAGTAAGCCTCAGAGCATTGTATCTAGCGTCACTGCAAAATGCCACGTGCAACACTGTAAAATATTGGTAACAGGCTGTGTCATGGGCTTAGTTAGCATCATAGCAGGATATGCTGCTGCAGTTATCTCCAAGGAACCACTCTCTGCAGTGACACAGGCAACCATCAGCTTTGTGCAATGACTGCAAATACACAGGCAGAGCTTTCTGGTAATGTGCAGGAGGTGTGTCATTTTCTTACATGGTACCCATGTTGTTTGTTGATTGCTTTGCCCATTTCCTTACAAGTGATATCCAGGAGCCAACGTGGCAGGGGTGTGCATTAGGTCTCAAACTAAAGGTTGACCTGTAATACCACTAATGGCTGCTGTGCATCTTTTCACTTTGGACACATTGGAGAGTGTTGGTCAACTTCTGTTGCCAGGGCAAAATATTGCTGAAAATGTAGAAGCTGAGAACTCGGCAGGCTCATAGATAGGTGCTTCTTGAGCTTTCTATGCATTTAATCATATTCTGGGTACCTCCAGCTGCGCCTGCATGCTGCAGCTTTTGGCTGCCACATGGGGGGAAGTTTTGGATTGTTTGTTTGATCTGGGGTCTGAAATCCATGTTTTACTTAATTTGGTTTTCTTGCTGTGCTCCAACTGCTTCATAGCTGTGCACTCTTCTCCTTCGTGATCTCTCAGGAGAGAACACTGACACAGGCATAGAAAAGGTCAATCTGAAAGCTTGGCTGGTCTCTCTTAGTTACACCTCGGTTTATGATTTTTCTGGCGCTTGGGTTTCATTACAGACATCTTAGGCATTCTTAGTCTGTATTTTGATTTGAATATTGCAAGGAAAATCTGTGTCGGTTTCACCAAAAAAACACAGGTAGACACACAGCTTCCCCTCCCCCCATTTAAAAATGGCTTCAGCTTCTTTCAGATACCTTCTAGCAGTGAACTTCATCCATGGTATGAAAGGTAGACTGCATAGGTAACTGAGTTTAGAGGATGTGCAGGACCATGTACCTTCCTCTGATCCTTGTTCTATTACTACTACAGCTCAATTGTGGATGTTTCATTCTTTTGTTCTGACTCTGAATTTCTTTAGTAATTGTGGTTCACGAGTTTATTCTCCACGCCGGTGAGATGTTGGTTGTTGTTCCTGTGTTGTTGGTTTTTTTTGCTACAAACTGCATTGTCTTATTTGAGGAATATGTTCACAAGTGAGAAAGAATTGCCTTTATTAACAAATGAAAAGCTTGCACTGTCAAAACTGAAATTGTTCTACCTTTTTATGTGCAAATTACAGCTACTGTCAAACCTTCAGCCACAGTGCATTTAATTTGTGGAAATATAAAAATACCTAGCTTAATATTAAAATATTCTACATGAAGAAGGAAATATTTTTAAGTGATGTATTGCATTCAGGACTCTCAGAAAAAAAAAAAATCAGATTTGAAAGAAATAAAATGGTACTTTAACTGAATTTATTTTTCCCTGCGTTCATGAGGAATCAGTATAGTGCTTAAGAGTGTGTTTAAGTTATTCAAGTGTTTGTATATCTGTTTAGATCATGGCCATTGGAAATGAACCATGCTGAGTGTGTGTCCAGGGCATGGGAGCTACATGCCCTGTATTTTTCTGTATGAAAGGGTCACAAATTGTTTTTTGTTGTTTGCCTTTTTTTTTTAATCAGTAGCAAAGGTACTGAGGTTTTGATGCTAGATTCAGTAAACTTAGAATGAAATATAAAAATAACTATTAGATAACTTTTGCAAGGTCTTTGAGGTAGAAGATCACATTCGGATCATCTGAAGTTGACACTGATTCTATATTTCAGCTTCCAAACAAAGCAACTTCTATTTACCCTGCAGCACCCACCTGATACATACCAGCAGCAAACTCCTTTCGTCTGAAAGTAGATTGGATGGTATCATAAGACGTATGTCTGCCAGTTTCTTTCCCTTTGTAGTGGGATGAACAGCAGTCCTTTTGCCATTCTTGTTGCTGTCAGGAGAACCAGCAATGACCTGTCTCAGCCTGCAGTGCTGTACACCAGCTGCCAAATGTTCTTCAGAGTGGTCAGTGTCTTTAGCTGCACCTTGACATGTGTGTTTTACCAGCATCCCTGCAGACTACTCCATGTTTACTTTCCCAGCTCTCCTGTGAGCAGGGAAATTTTGCCAAGGCGTTTTGTAAGAAGGGGTCCTGCTAAGAAAGGCTGTGTTGCCAGTCGTTTGTTTCCAATCAGATATTCCAGTATTCGGTCCTGTCTTAGGGGAGGTTTTAATGGTCCTGAGTCTGTTTTTACCTTATTATTTCCAAGGCCTGAACCAGGGATATTTGTCTTTCTGCAGTCCTGAGAAGAAAATAAGTGGCTACACTTTGAGGTGTGGAGCTCATTCCCTGAAGTGGCCCATTCTGGGCTCTCAGGGCAGTGCCTGCAGTCATCCTCTGAAACAGCCATCTGAGCAGTGCATTAGCATGCCTGTGCCAGGGCTGCCATGCGCCTGGGAAGCAGCAGAGGTGCGGCATGGTCACCTGGCCTCACCACATGGTGTTGGCCACCCAATTCTGCATTAAAGGTAAAGAAAGTAGTTCATCAGTTTTTGTTAACCACCAGAAGTTCTTCTTGGGTGACAAATTATTGTCTCCAGGGAACCAGAGCACCTGCACCCCCTACTGCTTTATGCCAATGCTGTTGGCAATGCATAATTCTGGCACCCTCTTTTATAAACCATTTATTTCACCTGGGCCATCTCTGCGTAGGAAATTCCACAGGCTGAATGCAGAGTGTATTACATCTGAAGGTGCTTATTACTGGTATTAAGCCATTAGCCATAATAAAGTGCAATACAGCTATTGAGTCTGGGGGCTGTCCCAGGCTTTGTCCATATTCTCTTTCCATATCCATTCCTCAGTATGAAATACACAGTCTTCATATTCTGCCTCTCAACATTAGAAACAAGCAAAGTGGTTTGGGTTGGGATCTCCTATTTCAGACCGTAAACATAAGATCCAGCCACCCCATAACGTACATTCTTCCAAGCTTACTGCTTTCCATGAGTGCTCAGGTACCTATAGCACATGGTGGAGACTGAGTCTGGTCCCTCCAACAGAGAAAATCTTACCCAACAAAGCCAGAAGTGATGCACATTACTCAGGAGCTGAAGCTTCACCCAAGCCATTAAGTTGTGCCTCTGTGTTGCAGTCACAACCTCCTTGATTTCTGCCAAGAGCCCATAAAACAATGGAGACTGTGATCTTCCCAAGACCTGTTTCTTTGAAGAGGGCTCCATGTTCTGGGTCCATGGCCAGAGTTACAGAGGCAAAAGCACAGTGCCAAGTACACTGGACTGCTAGCCGGCTCCCTGCTGACTCTTCCAACTTGGAAGACTTTGGCCTCATGCGCTTGGTGCTTTAATTGGGCAACATGCATGGTGGACATCTCTCTCTTGATTTCTGTTATTAATACAGAATCAGACACTACTTTTTATAAGAATGTACTGGGGATGTACTATTTATACAGAAACTATATACAAAAAAATCCACTTTCTCCACGGTGATTGCAGATAATGGGGTAAGCCCAGCTTTGATTCATTAGAGTAGCAGAAGAGATATTCAGAATTATTTGGTGTAATTCACAGCACTTCACAACGCATGTATTTTCATGATGTTCTAAATCCAGTGCTTGCACTGGTAACTCAAGCATGTGATGACTGGTTTGCAATAGCATTGTTGTCTTACAATTGTGGTAGAGCCATCATTGTAACTGGCCAACCCAGAGGCACGTTTAGCAAGGTATTCTTAGGGAGTGACTGCTGTGCACTGCTTTGGCTGTTTGTGAACCCATTTCTGAACATCTCTGATCGCCTCCTCTGCCAGACCCTGGCACCACAGATGCCTGAGTAAAACCGTAGCAGCCTGCCAGAGTGGAACAATTTTTCATCTGCCCACGGGCTGAGAGCATAATTTTCAAAGTGATGTTGCAAAAAAAAAAAAAAAAAAAAAAAAAATCTTCAGTTTGTTTCTGGGGTTGGAAAATAAAAAATAAAAATAAAAAAAAGCCATCTTGGTTTCAGATCATTAATAATTAATTTAGGAAAATATTTCATATGAATGAGATTTTGCTGCCTTTTTTTTTTTTTCTTTCTTTCTTTTCTGGTAGGGTGTAGGAGCAAACTTTTAGGACCAGTGATGAATCACAGTGTCTCCCCTCCCATTTTCACATTCGCTTCCTCTTGCCTTATCAAGACTATCCTTCTAGATTCACTGACCTGGGCATGACTTCCTCTAATCCAGTGCTAGATGAGCCTCAAGAGACCTAGCACTCACATCCATGTAGACAGCCAGCCCCAGCCTGTGAAAACCTCTGTTTTTAAACACTGCTCTTTACATGGAAGTTACTACTGGATAAAAAGAATTTTTGAGTCTCCAATTGTATAATTTCAAAACGCTGTTTGTTTATTTATTTTTTAATTTAGAATTAAGACTTTTGACAGGACTTTATTTTTTCAACCCAACCATTATATGTATGTAGATTTCACCGTCACCACACTCAAAGCAAAGCTTATACAAGACACCTTTGGCAACAGCAGCCTTTGATGCGTAAGGCCATCATGTGGAATTTTTATTTCCTTTCTTTCCCCATGTGCTCCTCTGTACTCTCTGACCTTATTGGGTACTGTGGTGTATTTGCATACCTCTGGAAATCAGTTGCATAATTCACATTTGCTGTTGACCTTTTTTTTTCTTGTAGTACCATGGATTAAACTCAAATTGCAGTCTGAAAGCCTTGATTTAGCTCTGCTGGGCCTCTTTTGCCTGTACCTGGCAAATGGAAATGCCTTTTGTATGGGTTTTCAGTTGTTCCTGCCTCGAACCTGAAGTTGCACATTACTCATTTACCCAGTTAATTCTCTCTAATCAGTTCGATTCCTTTAAATCACTACCTGAAAAACATTCATAGCGATTATCAGAGTGACTTGTTTAATGAAGGAAAGCTTCTTTCATTGCTCAGAATCACATATGTATATGTTTGCTTCTCAGTCTAAACATTTGTGAAGTTTGGAAACATTCTGGACGTGGCCAACGAGTGCATTTAATGCTGAACAAGATTTCACACCTCGGGGTTCTGTATTTACAGCTCTGTCGTGTTCTTTTCTTGTACTGTTCTGAAGAAGGGGACTTTTATTTTCTATTCTGATGAAAAGTTGTCTGTCACTGTGTGGTTATTGCCGAACAAAATACTGCCCAAAATTTGACCCTGAGTTGCACAAGGACAGTTTACCCCAGTATTTGAAAGGAAATGCGAGCCTTCTCCTTCTAGCCAAAGGAGTAAGCTTTCTGGGTGTATAAAATAGGAGTAACTCTTAAAATCCTTTGTGGAGCCACAGATTTAAACGCTCTCAGCTGAACCATTTTTCTCCTACAGTCACTCTCCTGAATTCAGTCATGCTAACATGGCTTTTCACCAAGATGAGATTCAGAAATAGGGGGAAAAAAAACAAAAAAAGAAAAAAAAAAAAAGTGTACTAATCATTGTGATACTGGAAAAAAATTAGAAGTATTTTTACTTTATCAAATGATGCTGTGCTAAAACCCTACCCATAGCTTTGGCATTCAAAGAAGGAGTTCATAGTGATGTCAGTGGGCATCATGCTGCACAAGGAACCTGATACAGGATCTCCTGTTTCTATCATTATATATATATTATATATATATATTATATATATTAATTATAATGATACTGTTTCTGTCCCACACCCTTGCAGGCTGCAGATGCAGAGTTGATCCACCTCCTGTGCATTCAGCAGTAATGCAGACAGCCTGGGACAGGCATTCAGCTTCACCAGTTAGGGAGGAGAAGAAGGGAACAGCTTGGAACAGTCAGAGCTCTTAAATACTATCAGCTTTTTTTTATTTAAGAAGCCAATGGCTACATAAAAGTAAATAAACATTTACAGTGCTCTTTTCACCAGTGTTGAATAGACCACAGCGTGATCTGTATTTTCCCAGCTGTCTTTCCAAAAGTTTGATTGCCTTACTGTATTCTACCTAGTCTGGACTCTTACTGCCCTTACTGTAATTGTTTGTGCTCAGTGACTGTTGCCAACCAAAAATGTGAATAATTTATAATGAATTAGTACCTTGAAAAATTTTCACATCCCTTTCCATTCGTATTGTTCATGAGCAGACTGTGACTTTTCTTTTCCATTATTCATAATTGCTCCCAAAATCATTTGCGGAGGAAAGATAATTTTTTTCCCCTACATAGATAGTTCAAAGGTAAAACAGTATTTGCACTGTAGACAAAAGATGTGCTCCACATCTGCACGTATGATTGTTGCATGACAGTACTTTTTTCCCTGATTGAATGAATATGACTAATGAAAGATTCTTCATTCAAGAAAAATTACTTTCTAGTTATCCATGTTACTCATTCATTCAGATTTTTTTTTCCTGAAAATAATTTTAAGTATACTGGTTCAGTCACCAGATCAATCATTGTATTTGTTGTGTCCCTAGCTATTAAAATAGCTATTAGAATAGCTGGAGAAGGTGAATACAACCCTTTGCCCACTTGAATGCTGCACAGGTAATATTTAGTATAGAAGCTTTTTAAATCTCTTTTCTACTTTTTAAATATAAATTTCATAATTAAGGGCTTAATCATAAAATATTTACTTATTCTTCTGTGTACTTGGTCAACCAATGCTCTCGGGTCCTTTAGGAGTAGTTTGCAGAGTAAATCTTTACCACTGTAAACAGGAACCTCCAGTCTGGTACTTACTTAAGACCTGTAATAAAAAACTAAACCTAAATAAATCCTATTCAAATCCATTTAAAGTTGAGTGCAGGAGGCAGCTATAGATGACTGGCCAAAAGAGATGACTGGCAAACCTGCCCAGTGGTTTATTTGGCAGCAAGCTACAAAGCCAAAGGGATCTATTTTCTCATGCTAATGAAGCCCAAGGTGACAGAAATTTGGCAGTATGTGATTCCATACAGCTACTAGCCAGGATGTTGGAAGTCCATGGCATTACGTTCAAGCGTCATTGAACATGAGCCTACAGTCTAGCCTGGTCCTAAAACTTCATCTAAAATTAATCCCGAGCCAAATATCATCACTGTAGTCCTGCTCTTTTTGACAGACAGCTTCCCAGGGTAAGCTACAAATATTTGGCTAATTGAAAATCCAATGTCCAGATCCTGAATCTATTGCTTGCATTCTGAAAAAAAACAGGATGCTGAAAGTCTCCAAAACATCCACACTGAGCTTCCAAGCTGAACCAGCAGCACAGAGTAGTGTTTACAATGAACATGGATTTTAGAACATGTGCAGTGTACGTCATAAGTATATGGTCAGACTTGCTTCAATCAAATAAACTGTACCAAAACAAAACAGAGCAAGCTATAAATGAAAGGCTTTCTTTGGCTCCTTTGCTTTTCTATGCCAAAAACAAGCATCCTGTGAAACCTGGAGCTATCTTGTTAGTTGATTCAGCAGAAAGAAGAGCTGCCACGAAATAATGTTGTCTGTGATTCTACCAGGACATCAAGAGGAAAAGTCAGTTCTAGTATAACCATGTCAGCAAACAGGAACCACTTTCAGACAGCCTTCTTAAAGTCCAGTTCTCGTGTTCTAACACCAACCCCATCAAGCTGTAAATGCAGCAGCTTTTCCCACATCCAGGCGTGTGCGGTTGCTCCAGATAATGGCTGCAGAATGCTCTGCCTGCTTGGTTGTTACGGGAGCAATGTCTCTGTCAGGTTGGCCTTGCCTCAGGTAGTGCAGCCCTACTGTGCAGGGCATGTGGATTCATGGTAAGAGGTGCACAGAGAAGACTCCTCCAAAGTAAAACCAAAAAACAAGCACAGACTGCAGCCTCTGCCAGATCAAATAATTTACCTGCAGCTGAAGAACTGCTATCCTTTAACATTTCATTTTGAACAGATATTCAGCTCTGCTTTTCAACAGACTGTGTTTGAAATACAGAGATTTCTGGTGAGGACGGGGAGCCATGTGGAGTTTCTTAAGGAGAGTTACTGTGAAATCAGTAAATAAATCCACGCTGGGTGTGGCATTCAGTTGCCTCCTTTTCATTTTTCCCCTCCAGAAAGCAATTTCCAGACAGTTTTAACCTAAGATGTTAATGCTGCGCTGGGTTTAACGTGGACTGAAGCAAGGTAGCAAGTGGTTATTACAGGCTTGATGTGCCCGGTCTGCCAAGAAACAGCGGGAGCTTTTAGCTCAGAATACAAGGTGATCTTTGTTGTTTAATCAATCTACCCGTGTCTGCCTTGGCCAGGTATGTGCATGCCTGCTCACAACGAAGAGGAATGCTAATTTATAACCAGCTTATTAGTATTTTTCTTAGTCAGGGCATGGTTTGATACTGGAGGAAACGTTTAGCTCAAAGGCTATTTTTCTACTCTGGAAATAAAATATATACAGAAGACTGCTGGCACTGTCCCCACCAAGATGGCCATTTGTCTCCCGTGGTGACCTATGAAGACAGCTGAACAAGCTCAAGGCTCACTGCAGTCACTGCCTCACTAGGCCAGCAACTGGGCCTGTGGACTCCCTACTGGAGGAGCTACCACTGAAACAGAAGACAAGCGGAACGGCAGCAAACCATTTGGGATGATTCTGGGGTCTGCAAAGTCAGTCACATGATTCTTCCCATCTTGGTGTCCTGACTTAAATTGAAACAGCGAAGGAAAATTTCCTCTCACATTATTCCGTGTTCTTTGCCTTCATTTTTCTACAGCGTATCTAGGTATAACGTGGCAAGGCAATTCCGGTCTGTTTCCTTCTACCAAACTGTAGCTGTGCAGTGTGTGCTTTAAATTAATCTGTCCTCACAAAAACAGAAAAATCAGAGCGATAGCTTGTCCTTTAGCAGATGGCTTGTTCTTTTGAGAGTCTCTCAGATGTATGGAGTAGGCAGTTACTCTATTCACAGAACTGATGTTCCTGATCATGAAACAGGAAGCTGAAGCACTTTGACTAGAGCCAAGCTAAATCACTCCATTTTCTGCTTCTCAGTGTATGTTTGCAAACAAGAAGTACAGTCTTCAAACTTTCCTTTTAGCATGAATTTCTTTCTCAATTTCTTCACGGCTTGTTTGAGCCAGATCCACACCATCGGACCTGAGGACCATGTCACTCTAGCATGATGCATAACCAGCAGTGGAAATAGGATTTAAATGGTGGTAACACAGTCTGCATTAATTTAGTTAAATTTTGCCTGAGAAATCACACATAAATTAAATCACTATTCAGAAAGCAGGGCAAAGTGCTTAAAAATAAGCATTCAGCGCTCAGAGTCCCAACATGTCTGTATTCTATTTCCAATGTTTATTTTATTTCCTTTTCACTTGGTGTTTTTGGTTGGTAAATCCAAGGCTTGTTCATTAAAAACGATGCTGTCAGGATGTGTGCTTGCATTTGTGTGCACGTGTAGGCCCAGGATCATTTCCAGCACTAAAACAGGCAATATTGCTGTTGTTTTCACAACTGAGTTACTGCTTTGGTGAAGCATTCATATTTAAGAAAATGAGAACTTCTCAACAGTTTTAGGGGGGAAAAAATTGCCAAAAGTTTCTGTTTGCATATTTTCTAGGTTTACAGCACTCAGTTGCAAGCTTGTGTTGAAAAATGTCTTCCAGTGTCAGAACTTCTGAAAAGAACAGGTGTTTCAGACAATCTGCTAATACTGGAATAAATGCTAATGCTAATTAATATCAAATTTTATACCTACTCTTCCTAATTGCTTTCTGTCTTCAAATTCTTTCATTTTAAGCATATTGATCTGATTTGGATGGCAGTATCAGCTACCTTCACATATTGAATGCTGATAAAACAGCTACGAAGGGCCAAAAAAAGCGAATAAAATGTATTTGTTATGATGGTTGACCTTAGACATACAGAATGCAAAGCTGTGGGAATTATACGCTGAGTCTCTGATGATAAGTATGGTGATAACTGGTAGGACTGTGCTGAACTACTGTGAAACAATTCAGGTAGTCAGCAAACAGGGCTAATTGCTAGTTTGGGGGATATTATGGGTAATTTACTGCCCACCGAGGGCTTCTACCTAAAAATAAGCTTTTTTACTTTTCTTTTCTCGGACAGGAATTGCATATTAATGCAGAATACCTGGTGCAATTACATGTTACATGTGAAAAGGACATTCAGATGCACTTCCATAAATGCCCTTGCGCTTCTCAGTTACATTAACTGCCTCCTTAGATTCTTTGATAGAACCCACATCCTTCAATATTTTTTTTTTTCAAAATAAATAGGCACTATGCTACATAGGCACTATGCACATGTCTTGATCAAAGGTCTGGGAGTAACACCGTAAACACGAGAAAAGTAACTACTGCTGGTTTCCAATATAAACCATCAGGGAAGTGTCAGGTGAGCAGATACTGACAATTCAGACCTCAAATCAAATGTCCGTGTCCAAAAATCCGCCTTTGAGAAGGAAGAGTAAATATCCACAGAATGTTTTGGCTGTAATTATTTCACTGGGGGCAAAAAATGTGCTGAATTCGGTTTGCTGAAGTCAAGACATTAATATTTTTGGCAAGAAAAGATGTAAACCAAATGTTTAAATGAAATGTCAACCCCTAGGTTCACATTTGCCCATTGAACTACAGTACAAACTCTCCACAGACCATCATACAATACACATTTTTCAGTTCATTGAAGAAGGCCCCTGCTGCTTCTCAAGGTAAACTAACTTGCAGAAGCAAAATAAATACCGGCTTCACAGTGCAGCAGCAGAGCCTCACAAACATAGATTTGTGGCATTGTCAGCTTTTAAATCAGATAAGGAGTACTCAGACATAATCACTCCAGTGTCTGGGACAGGGCGCATGCTGCAGAGCTGCCCAAGTATGGCCCTACAGACGCATGCAGTGTGTGTTCAGGCTAAATGGCAACAAGCTGACAGTACTTCATAACAGTTCTGTTATGTCTAGATAGGCAAATGTTTGTGTAATTTAGCTGCGACTTAAAAATAGCTTAAGAAGTTGAGACACAAATGGAGCTTTGTGATTAATTTTCAAAGGCGTTGTACCTGCTGGACGACGATACTGCCCCAAAAATATCCAGGTCAAAGGAGGATCCTTCTGTGTGCTGCAAGAGGCAGTGCCCCAGAGCCTCTGCCTGTCTGCTTTGTTTGCCCTTCTGATGAGTGGAGCTGCTCTTATAAAAATTCATGGCCACATGCTTAGTCTTGGGCCCTGGGCTTAGCTGAAGAGTGGCATGCAAGGAGTTATCATCTAGTTCTAGACAATATACTGTTAGAAAATCAACGAAAGTATGTTTAACCCTACAGAAATATGTCTCGCTGGGTCTGTGGTAGGCCTATTAAGACCTACAAAGCACTTCAGCAAGGCAAAATTTAACTTACATACAACGCATGATTTTTAAGTAAAGAAATATTGACGGGGCGGGGGGAACAAGTATTTTTTTAGCTGTAATTTATGGCTGAGCAGCTTCATTTTAGTTACTTCATGAGAATATTTTAAACCAAGCCTGCATAATATTAAAATAAGTTAAAATGTATGTAAAATTTATGAGAGCATGTCAGGTGCAATGCTTGATAAAGTAAGTTTAATGCTTCAGAATTTTTTTTCTTCAGGCAGAGAAAGCTGAATCCTGCAATTCTAGGTTACAGTATAATTTTAGAAACTCTTTTCCATTATACCATTCTTTTATTAATGAGATCCAACCCAATTTAATGAAAAGAGGTAAATTCCTAAAGAGTTTGTGGAAAGTACTCAGCAGGTTGGGAGGCAGGAGCACGTGATAAAAAATGATATTTTCCCATTCTTCGTGCAATATACCCGATTTCATAGAAACACAGAGGAAATCAGTTTACAACAAACTTTGTAAGTATGTCTATTCACTGTGGTTTTTCTGATGGAAATGCTGCCTCGCTCCATGAACAAATAAAAGCTTTGGCAGTTGACAGGGGCTGTACATCACTTTGAAAACTCTTCCTTTACCGGGGGTGTGTCGAGTTGTTTCATTGTGTGATGCTCCCAATTATCGTGACAGAGCTAAATGACGAAGCAGTATCACCCCACTGAAAATTCAGAGCAGCTTCTTTCCATTTTTCTGCCTGGTCACAGGAACATTGCTGAACTGGTACAGCGGCGCAGCAGGAGCAGCGAGCAGGGAATATCTGCATGCAGCTCCCCTATTAAAAATTCAGTTCCTCGGCAATATTAAATCTGAATTTACTTCCATCAAACAGAAACTTAGCATATCTCATTCTTCCATTATAAAATATTGACATCAGAAATAGTGAATCCTGAAATGAAGATTACCGATGAAAACGATGTGCTTGGTAATTATCTTTTTTTTTTTTTTCTTTGTTATTATTCCTTTCCTCTGAGGACTGTACAGGCTGTTGCAAACCGTAATGAAGTTAGCATGCAATGCCAATGTAAAATACGCTGCAAAGTTATTCTTTCCCTCATTATAGATGAAGGAAGCAAAGCAGCGGGAGGAGGGTTATTTCCCCAGCCAAACTCACATGAGAGCGGGACAGCCCTCTGCCTCACATTTTAATCACCATCCACAACAGTGATACCAACATATTCCCTCAGTGCCATTTTGTTTTCATCACCTTTTGTCCCACACACCCCTATTTATATTTTTAGGTTCGTACCAGTGCACGGAGATATCAATGACAATTTTTGTGACAAAATAAACAGCCAGTTCACAAATGGTTTCATTCCCAACATGCCCACTGCCCTATCTGATGATGGTCTTGAACAGCCGTAACACTCAGAACCACAGTGGAGAGCCTGGAAATGCCTGACCATTTGTTTCAACAGCCATTCATTCCTCCAGCTCCTTCTCAAGGCTTAACACTGAAAACGGCAAGAGATCATTGGGTTGGTCGTCACGCAGTGGAATAACCCTTCGGTCTTCTGCATGTGGAGATTGTTGTTATCACATAATTCAGAGTGGCTTTCTACTGAAAAGCCTTGTCATCACATCCTTGGTGTTCCAACTTGGCCATTTAGGCTGGCTGCTTTTTCTTAGCTAATCACTCAGTGGCATTGCACACTAGGATGACTTCGTTTGCAGGTGCTTGCTGAGCACCACCTCTGCATACCCTTGAACCTTGCCTCATTGCCTATGGATGCTTTCAAGGAGTGCAGTACATACTGTATGTGACACCTGGCACCACATCTATCCCATATGCTCCTTACAAAAATCAAAGTCAATATCTCGTCCACCCTCCTCGTACAGCATTTGCACAGGTTCAAAGACAGGACCAATTACCTTTAAGGTTGAATTGTCAGGTGTCAGATGAGAATATAGAAGTTGAAGCATTGTATGTAGGAACAGATTCATTTAGAGGACTTGAGAATTTGCTTTACTATCAACAGGTCTACAAATAGAGCTTTTATAAATATATTTGTGTTGAAACTGATACCTTGAAAAAGGGTTTTGGTTTTTTTTTTTTTTTTTTTTTTGTGATCTTTGTTTTTTTCTTCAAAATTCAAATCTTATAAGCAGGGAAAAAAACACCCAAGATCCCTGAAATAATCGCAGTAAAGCTACTGAAAAAGGGCTTTTTGTCCTGACCCTTTCTGCCAAGTCCGCATTGCCTTTTTGTTACCTAATTTTCTGGACACAGATGTAAATTCCCCATGCATCAGCTATGTATAATAAATACATTTCTTTATCATGCATTCAATCTCTTGGGTTCCATTCCAAAAATGAGACCCCCCTAGTCCAGCATCAGAGGTCCAAAGATTACATATGACCATTCCTGTCCCTGACGAAACCACAGCACACAAATACTAATGCTTATTATAATCACTTAAGATCTTCATTATAGATGTTTAATAGTTCTCACCCCAGAACACCAGAACTTCCCTCTTAGCACTCCCAAACAACTAGCATGCACTGCTATATGTGCTCATATAGATACTACCACGATAGATATCAGATTTCTGCTAATGCCAGAATTTCAGTTAGCAGTTCCCTTGAGTATTTATGCTTGTGTACTGTATTTAACAACAGCCCATTCAAAATGCTCACAGCTCCTTGGAATGAAATGCACATAATTTAGGAATAGCTGCCTGGCCATTCAGGCAACATGCTGTGTCAAGGGAAAATTAAATCTCTGACTTTCCCCCACCCTGCCTTTTTTTAAAACAAACCTGTAGTATGAATTGTATTTTGGGGAGCTGAATGAAAGTTTCAAAATGAGAAAGTAAGCGTGCCTTTTTTCCCTATTTAATGACAGTGCCTAACCATCATGGTTCCAAAGTGATAAAGTAGTTAAAAAAAGGTCTCAGCATGCATGCATTATATCACATTAAGAAATCAGGATTTTTCTAGGCACTGCACAGCATTAATTAATCTGAGCATGCTGCAAATTTAAATTAAATGATATGCCATATTCTGTTGTAGGTATCCAAATGATTTGTAAGATCAAGCCCAATATTTACTTCTGACTGGCATTTGGACACTGAGCAGGATCATAAAAGATGTGTCAATGTATCATATTATTTTTTTTAATACAACTGCACCTTTGTTTTCTTGCATACCTAATAGTACTATTATTGGTCAGAACACATCTACGCTAAAAAAAATCTAAAATCTCTCCCTAAAAAAGGGTAAGAATAAAAGAACAAAGAGCTGTCATTGTCTTCATTCTCCTCCCCCCACTCCACCTCCCTCCTCCCCAAAAAAAAGAAATAATAATTTTTTAAAAGATATTATCTACAGTGTAAGAGGTTGAGGGGCATCAAGAGGAAAATGGGGCCTATGTGGGTCTGAATCAGGTCAGCACGAAGGGAAGAGACTTAATTTCTCATGTGGATGAAGTATCTGAGTAAGATTCTGTGCAAGCAAACATTGTGTGAGTTTCAAATTGGGTCTACTCATACCTGTATTTCTTTTCTTGGCACACAGATTTTATATTTCCTTGTGATTTTATAATATCACAATGAATTGTCAAGTGCTCAATAGCTTGTGCTCTCAGATTATTGGACAATGTGTATTTTAGCCCAAATTTGTATGCAATTAAATACTAAATAAATACTTCAATATTTTGTACTTCACGTTAAGGATAGTACTCAATCATACTGAGAAGGCATTAAAAAAACAAGTCTGAATGTTCAGGGCTTATTTAATGTTTATGTGAAGGGATTAGCACTGAGCTGAGAAGGACAAGTGGTTGCCAGTTGGAATGGAATGGAGGCCTTAGGCATAAAGTATCACCAGTATCACCAACTCTTTCTAAATTATCTTCGTTCTTTTGCCTGTAGGAGTTAACTGCAGTTTTCTTGGTCCATTATGCAGTGTTACTCTGTGTATGAAAAGTAGAAATATGAGAAAACAATAATAGCCAACCAAACAAATTAAGGCAGCCCAATCTACCCTGGAATAACAAACGAACAGTAAAACCAATCTCAGAATGCCTCTAACTTCTGAAACTTCTTTTGCTGAGCTTCTCAGAAAGAAATTCCTCTACAGCTTTCCTCAGGCACTCTGAAATACACTTCTCTGGTTCGAATAGTGAATATTACTCAAATGACAACCGTCTAGTAAAGAACAGCTGTCTGGCTGGGCCTATTGGGGATCAGTTACACCAGTACTTGTTCCAGACCTTTTTCCAAGCTTTTACTGGGCATCTTTGGTGTATCATTTTCGTGTGATGCCATATGCTCAAGAAGTGACTGGTGACAACGATAAAACTTCACATATATATACATAAGATGATGTACTTTCTTACAACTGACAACAGTGGCTCGCTGGCACCGAGATTTTCTGCCTATTCATTTTTTAAAGTCCTGCTTTTCCCCCAGGAGCTGCAATGATACGCTGAAGGGTGTCTAATCTTCTCCCAACATCCAGAAGGAATTAAATAATAGTGATAAGATGGCAGATCATGGCTTTATGTTGTGCCAGAAGAGGTTCAGGTTGGATGTTAGAAAAAAAATTATTCTCAGAAAGAGCAATGGGGCACTGGCACAGCTGCCCAGGGAGGCAGTGGAGTCACCATCCGTGGAGGTCTTTGAGAAGTGTGGTGATACGGCAGTGAGGGATGTGGGCACGATGGGGTGGGTTGGTTGTTGGGAGTAGGTGATATTAGGGGACTTTTCCACATTACTGATTGTGTGATTCTATGATTCTAAGTAGTGGTCAGCTTATGAGATGACGCCATGACAACCTCTTTCTATAGCCATGTGCCTGACAGAGATGAATTCAGTAGTGTGACAGCAACTCTTCTGTTCTATCACAGTTCTTGGTGCTTGCAAAGGAAAAAAAAAAAAAAACGAGGTCAGTTTATATACTGCTCAAGAAGCTCACGGAAATTAACATGTAATGCCCTGAAGGCATAAAAGTAGGGGGTAATAACCAGATAACCACACAATGCATCCTTATCTCAGCAACAATCAGCTAAACTACCAGGTATTTATTTTTCAGCATGCACAATTGTTGAAGGAGATTGTAAATTATTCTTTGACACTCTGATGGAGATACAGAAAGCCTGGCGCTTCCCCTAGCTCCCATGGTCCTGACAAGAAACAACCCACAAATTCTAATAAATGGAAAATAGAAATAAATAGACAAACTATATGGCATAGGGTTTTGAATGGCTTTCTGAATCAGAAAGCGCTGCCCGTACATCTTTGTTATTTCTACACACTGCAATGTTGGCTCTCCAAAAGTCAGAGACAAAGTGAGATAGATACAAGGATCACAGATGCTACTCTGGGAAACCAAGTATCAGTGGTACATCCAGATTTATGGTGGATGATGGCAGTAAAGTGAAAGCAAAACTGTTTGCACAGTCTGTATTGTTGTCCATTACTGTGTGTTTGCCCTTTTTTCTTGCTTAGCTACAGTTGAAAGAAAGGAAAAATGTACCTTATATACAGTATTAGGAGACACTTTTTGATTGTAAGGTCAATCAGACTAGTTTACCTGCTTGAGGTATTTATGGCACAATCACTCAGCGTCTTTAAGGAAAGGTTAGATACATTTATGGGAAAGGTATTTTGCAGAAGCCTTCCTGTTTCATAGAGGTCTTGGACAAAATGACCCAGGAGGCCCCTTCCAAGTCTATCAAATGTGGCTCCCTGATTGATGCTGTTTCCCCCCCAAGTCTTTTCAAAACACAAAGCACTGTTATAAAATTTAATATGATACACTATATAACTTTAACACAATGCCTCATAGCAAATGGTTAGCTGGTAGCACAGAAGCCTCACACAAAAGGAAGAAAAGAAGAAAAAAGAAATTGCAGTGCAGTTTCTCTGGCAGGCAATATCGACTTTAACATTTACACTGTTTCGTAGCATGGACCCTCATCTGTGCAGTGGGACACCAAGTCATCGAGGCATAAAAGCAGCCCATAGCAGTAGTACATGTTTTTTCAGAAAACCTAATAAGGCCTGAGGTAATTTTTCTATCCATTGCAATAACCCTTCCCTCAGTGCTAGAAAACAGGCACCCAACCCTCCTTATGAATAACTGCCTGCCCAGTGACCAGCTGGACACAAGGGAGAGTTTCCAGACCCTCTTGACATGCTCACAGGACAAAATGCTGCATGTCCTCTGCCTACAGTCTCAAGTCCTCTTGTGGTTACAAATGGCTAGAATCAAAATAAAACAAAAATTAAAAGAGGCTCAGAAAGTCTTATTTTGCAATTAAGCATCTATTTTAAGATGGCTTTGTCCCAGCCTGCTGCCATTCACACAGCTGGCACAATCTCTGTAAAGAAAACTACGAGAGCTACAAGCCTCAGAAACTTCTAAAATGCTGCCAAGTGCAGCAGAACCACGGATGAACATGTCTGTCCATTGACAGAAGACTGCAGAAGAGATTTGATCACATTTTCCCTAATTCAAATACTGGCCACTGCTTATAATTCTCTAAGGAGTGGCCAACTTGTATCAGAGAACTGAGGCTTTATGGAGGCTGATGATACAGGAGACTGAAAGCAGTTAGCTAACAAGTATGTGGTGGTTCTCCATTTGGGAACCAGAAGCAGGTGGGATTTGGTTTTCAGACATAATGCTCTCCAGGTCCTTTGCATTTTCAGGTCCATCTAACTGCTTAGCAAACGTATATATTATTTCTCACAAAGCATTTTTTTAATCTTAGTAGAGATAGTTTTGTTGAATGCTTCCTGAGTTGACTGTTTCCTTTTTTTCTTTCAAAATAGTAGCACATTTGAAAGTTTAAGTCAACTTAATGAAAATTAAAACAACAACAAAAAAAAAACAATCAAGCAACCAAGATTCTCTGATATCATGGGTTTAAGGTTTTTGTTGTCAGTATTGCACGTCATAACATCATTGAGTGTGATGAGAGTTTAATAGTTAGTGCTCCAGATCTGTGGATTGTCAATAGTTCTGGGTATACCTGTCTCAGAAAAAAGGAACTACAGATCCCGGAAAACTTTTTATTTCCATTTTGCGTTTAGAGGGAAAGACAAAATTGCTTGCAAGAGACAAGATGTTGCCTTTTCCCTTTCTGCTCATCTGTGCAGTATATGCTCCCTAGCCATCTTGCCTTCAGCATGAGAGTAAGGCCTTTGGTTTTGGACACTCTCATTTTATTTGATTTATTAGCTTCAATTCTAATTCTTTTGTATAATATTGTGTTATTTTGCATTCCTACATCATATTTAGTAAATTAGCTTTCTTCCTCAGGTCGATGCTGCTGGCTTTTTTTTATGCCCATCCCTACCCATTCCCCTTTTCCCCTTCCCCCATTTCCCAGGCTGTGGGTCCATGCCCCTTAGTCATGGAATCGGGTTGAACTGGCCTTTAAGCCTTTGACATCTGAGCCATTTGATATAAATTATGTGACTCAAGTTTTTTGCTCTCTCAAGAAAAAAACAGAATATAACTGAACTGAGGTCCGCTCTCAAAAATACTTCACTGATCTTTTTATTTTCACTCCAGCTGACACAGTTAAAAATACAGCTCCACCTCCACAAACCATCTCCTTCAACTTTTTGGGTCTGCTCTGGCAGGAAATAACAGCATCCATCCACACACACACACTGCAAAGGCTTTTGAAGTGTTACAAATGTGAGCTGTTCCCTTTTTCAGGGCAGGCTGGGATTAACTATTTCATTAACCTTCTAACCTCATCCATGAGAAAGCAAAATAGCTTTTTTTGAGTGGGGGGTCACTTGCAGTCTTCATTACCCGAACATTTGTGAGCTCAAACACCCCACAGACAGGACTGAAATGAAGACCATAAATGGTGGTTTCCATGAGGCGTTCCCTGTAGCCCCATCTGAACTCTCACCATATGTTGTACACAGTGTCAATCAATGGCTATCCCTAGAGGTTTGTTTTTTCACTTGAAAGTATGTCCCATTATCACGAGGCTTGGGTCTCTCTAACTGAATCATTTTTGTGGGAGCAAATAATAAATTTGCACTCCTTTTCAACATGTTTCAGCATGTTTTCCTGACTTCTGTGTCAAAAAATTGATTTGCCTAAAGACGTGGCTGATGGCCTGTCCCTGGAGACTTTCAAGGTGAGGCTGGATCAGGTTCTGAGCAACCTGATCTAGATGTGATGTCCCTGTTCACTGCGGGGAGTTGGATGACCTCTAAAGGCCCCTTCCAATTCTAAGGATTCTATGCTTCTTTTCTATCAAACCCAAAAATGTGACCTGGTTTCAGACCTGACAGTGGTACAGTTGCCCTTCCTTAGTTGTCACTTCATTGCCACGACTGGAGTCAAAAATGGTAAAAATTAGCTCTAGTGAGCAACATGAGCAGAATTTTCAAAGGTAAGAAATGTATATCCTGCTGTTTGTTGTATTGCATGCTGTATTCTAGTGATTGGGAAGTTCATTTTCCAAGTTCTCATTTGGTGGACAACAGATCTCCAGCTTCTTTTCTGGAGCAGTTGAACTCAGCAATTGGAGTCTATGAGGGAATGAAGGTTAAGAAAAAAATATTTCCTGTAGCTTTCTTGTGTCATCAGGGGTCAGGCTTAGCAAACAGAGAAGACAAAAGAAAAGTCTCTCAGCTTCATCTCCTTGCTGTGGCAAGAACCATGGCTTTTTCACATAAAGATCCAGATTTTGAGCCAGTCGTGTATTTCCTTTGATGTTGCTTAGACCCTTAACAGTTTTGATGATATGGTATTGAGGGTACTCCTTTTGAAATATTTCTGCCTGCTTTAGAGCAAACGTGAACACTTGTTTTTTGCTGTCAGGAGACCAAGGCATTAAAAATCTCAGATTATTCTCTTAAACGATCTTCACTGATGGTGATGGGAAAGAAGTGAGGATAAAGCTGGCATTTATACATGGTGTAGCTACCTACAGCTGCTAGAAAAGATGAGAGGACTTAGCTTGAGGGGAAACCCTGAGGACAGCAAGTGATGCTTTTCAGGGCCAGCCCCATGGGAAATGGCCATATCGCAAGGATGCTTGTCTTCCATTCCACACATGGAAGGTGACTGTGAGAGATGCCGGGGCTTAGTGGCCTTCAGAAGTGCCACCACCACCTGGAAACTTCTGCAGCTGAGCTGTTGCCCATTTAGGTCCTGTTCTTAAGTCCCTTGTCAAAGCATTCCAATACCACATTGATGAGAACTCTCCAGATTGCATAAACAGGTCAGAGCTCTAACGTGTGGGGATACCCTTCCCACAAACAGGCAGAGAAAAAAAGGGTTTGAGGAAAAGTCACCTAAATAAATAAGGCAGGCTGTGATGGATGCAACTGATCTATTTTGTCTGCTTTGATCTTTGGAAATGGGACAACCCAGCCAGGATGAAGAATCTGCAGACTGATCTGTATGCACCATTAATCATGCCACAAAACAGAACTGGTTTGCTATTGTTGCCTCCCTCCAGAAAAGATGTTATTATGTGCTCTCTGGGGCCAGGAACTCAATTTCCTAGTTTTCAGTTAATACTTCACTGATTATATATAAATAATAGTAATAATAATCCTAACAATACCTGGCTTTCCATTATGTTGTACTCAGTCTTTGTGATGCCTCTCTCATGATAAAATCTGTGTATTAAACACATTAATTGAAACTTAATAAAACAGAGATATTTTCACTTGCACATTTATATTCACATTAAGATAACAAAGAACTTTATAGAATCAAATAAAAGTAACCAGCTTGATCCTTACACAGAAGCAAACATTGTTACAGTGCACTTTAGGAGTACATAACAGAGCTGTCATATTGACGATTCAAAGTTGGACATACCATCTCTTAGGATCTGGCTGGCCAAACTGCACCCAAAATCTTTTTTCTTAGGATGACTCTTATGGCATTTCTAATGCCATCATAAGCAGCGCTGAAATAGGAACTAGAAGTTCTGGCCTAGTGGCTGAAGAAGGAGGCTGGTGAGCAGTCGTACCTCATTATTAAGATCCCTGGATCAAGAGAAAAGAAAAAAAAAAAAAAAAGGTCATAGTTCTCTTGATTTAGAAAAATAGAATATGGCAGTTCTGATGTACCATGGTGCCGAGCACTGGGCGGCCTCCATGCGGTCACTAACAGAGGACAAAGCAAAAGCTGGCAATACACATGAGTGACATTAAATGGTGCCTCCCAAAGTCTAGGAAACGTTCTCAAAGCTTTGGTCCTTGTAATAGGTAGCTCCAGAGCCAGGAGACAGGCAAAGAGCTTTGTTCCCTCTTGTATAATTGATAAATTACCATTGTTAGCGCTAAACAATGCGACGGAGCACACAATGGAAACACACTAATGCCTTATCCTTCATAAGCAGTTCTGCCCATGTGCTCACACTGTTCTTACATGTGCTAGCTATTTGTTTGACGAAACACTAAGTTTTAGAGAAGAGAAAAATAAAAACTTTAAAGATAATCAAAACCTTGACTACATACTTTACCACCGGCAGCTGTGAACAAGCTTCAGTACTCTTTATTTTTAACATTCCAGATATGTAATTTAATGCAGGTCTAATGACGGTCTCGAACATAGTGCTTTAATTGAAATTGTTGAAGCTCTGTTCTGTGACAAGGGCTCACAAGCTACCAGCAGGGTTGTCCATTTTCCCTGCTTCTGTAGGGAAAAGAAAAGGGAGGGGAGGGGGAGACTCTTGAACTTATGTTGCTATTGATGTGTAATATACAATAAAAAAACAGTTAAATTTCAATTACCCACAGGTAATTATAATTTTATTGTTTGACTGTACTATGGGGATTTTTGTAATTCCCAAGACTAATAATTTTCTGTAATTTTACCGATTGTCAAATAAACTATTAAAGATTATCTTTGAAAAGGATTCTGCAATTGTAAGGACATATCACACTGTTCCTGTACGTTATTAGTAATTAGAGATCCCTGGATAGTGAAATATCTGCACTATATGCTAGCTGCTGGAGACCATATTTTCTCACAGCCTCCTATAATCTTGAACTGAAGCTTTCAAACTTCTCATCCGTTGTGGCCTGAGTCACATCCAAACTTTTATTAATATTCACAGAGCACTTATTAAGCGATTCTGGTGTGCTTGATACGTTAAATCCGTGCTTCCTGATGGGGAAAAGCAAAGGCTAATAGATCCATCCTGGTGTAGTAGAAACAAACACAAAAGGACCGATTCTGAGCTCCGTCGCCTAATAGGGGTATGGAGCAGAAGCAACACTTAGAGTAGAGCAAAAGATCTGAATTTTGAAGACATGGCTTGCACGCTCAGATAGAATTATGCTTCCCAATTTTTACCCTAAGTATGCAAATATACTAGATATCAGGAGGAGGAGAATGGTATAGGTCAAGCATCCAGCTCATAGAGATGCAGGGGCTCTCCCTTGTCAGTGAGTACTCCAATTCACTGGGTGTTCATCTGTAGCTCCCAGGCCGCTCTCTCTTGTGCACTACCACTCCAGCTCCCCAGAGACAAGGTGAGCAGACAGCAAATTTTCCCAGTTTAGCTCAGCAAAAAAACACAAAAGGGAATAAAACCAGCATTAACAGGGTTCTAGCATCCTTCACCCGTATCTTTAATGAGGTATTTATTCCAGTCTTACAGGGTGCTTTCCTGAGGAGGACCATAGTAGGGATGAGATAAGAAAAGCAGACTCTGAAGCACTGCATCACAGGCACAAGCTGAGAGGGCAGCAAATTAAAATCACACAAGGGGATCAGCAGTTGCAGAGATTGTTGATGTCTTGCCTGTAGAGCCATCAAAGACACAATTTTTGGCTGGCAACATTTTTTTTAGTGCAGATGCTTCAGGAGATAGTCATCATTTGTTTTATTGGCCTCTTGGATTGTTATGTGGAAAGGGCTCCATGCCGAGGAAAACTACAATGCATTAAGGTTTCTTTACGGGCTGAAATGTCTCTGAGGAGAGCGATTTCAGGACATGAAGATTTTCATGCTGAAAACTTTATGGCTTTCACTTTTCCCCAGCGGATGCTGCCACCCTTATGGCTGGGGCTTTGCAACCCCCAGCCCGGTGGGACACTGAGCAAGGAGCATCATCCCACACTCCTCCCCACACTGGGCACATCTGCGGGAAGGGTTCCACCTTCCTCTTGGTGCCAAAAAGGCTCTTTGGCAGCTGTGACGCTCAGTGAGGTATCCAGCAAGGGATTTATTCACACCAGGGAGAGATTAGGGTGGGTTATATTGGTTTTTACAGCAGCGGTGAACTGGTGGAGCAGTGTAAAGCAATGAGAGTACAGGGAAGGATTAAGGCCAATGGACTGCAGCTCTCTGCCTCGCTCTAGAGATAATTTCAATACAATCAAACACATTAAACAAATGTGAGCAATCAGTATAGATATACGCACTGAACTCTCTTTTCCAAGGAATTTTTTTGCCCCGTTCTAGTCCTGCATCCAGGGGAAAGTGTGGGAAGAAAGATATTTGATGGTTTGGAGAGCTCTTCAATAAATGGCGTTTTCATCTCCTGCCTTGCTACCTACTAGCTCATCTCAACTGAGACAGAAGCTATTACTCCAGATGATTGGCATTTATAATAAGTAGAGAATAATAATAAGTAGAGAATATAATAATAGAGAAAAAGAAAGCCCACACATGAGGCTAAATATTTATCTGATAACCAACAGGGCTGTATACATGTACACACCTCTCTTTCCCCTTAACTTTGCATTTCCAGCTTAATACATTCCCCACTGCAAAGTGGAGCATGTTCTGACAATTGAATGGTGAAAGCAATTAGAAATAGAATTAATTGGTAAAATTAAAGCCTGGCTTTCCTTGTGTTTGTCATATGACTGCAAATATTGTCTCTCCCATTAATATTAATTAATATAATTATCAGTGTTTCTAATCCCTACACATTTTGTCAAAAAGTTACTCTTAGCTCAAGAATATAATTGTTAAGTCAGGGAAATGTTAAGTAGCAGATAAGCAAGTCCAAAGAATTAATAGCAAACTGTAGTTTATCCAAGGATTAGACTTTTAGCAATACATAATCACCTCTTCATGTGTTCATCCACATAAAATATCTTCCATCCCTCACTACTCTGCTGCCTACTTGTCCTTGCAGTGCACAGTTTTCAAGAGTGGAAAAAAAAGTGTGTGAGAGAGAGAGAGGGCTACAGAAGACAGTAAGTAAATATTCCTTGTAGTTGCACGCTTTTCTTCAAGATAAGTCACTGCAATAAGAGTTATGTGCCCTTAGCTGAAAGCAAGGCCAAGGTCAATTATCTCATGCTGAAAGCCCTAATGCAAGATACTTTTGTGTTCAAAATAATATGTGTAACATTGCAAAGTCTTTGGTTTAGTGTTGAAGAAAGCAAATCCACTTTCTCTAGATTTTTTTTCTGAGTGTCATGAATTATTCCAACAATACAAACCACTGACTTGCCACGCTGTTGCCATTCAAGCAGGTTCTCCTGACCTACTACAAGCGGCACCATCAACTGCAGAGGGACCCTGAGCAGAGCCTTCCCTGCCACCTGCTTGCATACCCCACCTACATTTTGTCGCTCCTGCCCAGCAACACACATCTACATCACACCAGTAGTGTTCAGTGGAGTAGAAGTCAGATATTTTGGAAAACAGGCAAAACGCTTTCAAGGCCTTTGTTCCAGGGCGATTTATTTTTTTTTCCCTGTGTGCTATTTGTTGCTTTTTCCTACTAGTGGAGAACAATGAAATCATTTATCTATTAATTTTTAATTGTACATTGCTATGCACTCTTTCCAACCTACACTGGTTATCCAAAGAAACACAGTGATACTATGGCAGCAGTATCTGTTAGGAAGACTACTGGGCTGTGCTGTAAGGGAAGCAACAGAAAAAACTCCATCTGTAAAGTTGCTCGTAGTCATCTGCTGTAGTCTATCCCTACAAGGTATAACATCAAATAATTATAAAATGCATGAATCAAGGAAGTTTGCTGGGAAGAGTATTCACTCTCACCTGCGGGGTAGGGGGGGGGGAGTGGAGTAAGACGGGGTGGGTGGAAGCACTGTGATGCAGCATCATGACAACTTTAAAATCTCCTCATTACAATCAGGTTCAGTCCTCCAGTGCACCAGCTGTGCACAGCTCTGTTTGCTTGTTTAAAGATTTCATGATCTCTTTTGTTTTCCTTTTGTTTACTTGCTATTCACATCTGAGGTAATCACTGCACTGCAAGATTAGGACTTACTTATAACACACTTCCTTTCACTGCCTTTCAGAGAGCATCCCAATTGGAAAAAAACATGCACCTCCCTCAAAAAATACATCCCTGAGTGAATTGCTATACTTCGAAACCTGACTCACACAGTTAGGCCACAATCTGTAATCCATCACTAAGGAAACAGCATCTATGCAACAGGGAAAGAAATATGTACATGTGATTTCTGCTCACAAGTCATTATTTAAAGGCACTAAGATTCAAACCACTGATACAGTTAGCCTGCCCAGAGCCCATAGCCTGCCCATTGTATCACCTATTTGCATCTGTTAACAAATCCATCATTTCATCTAAGGAAAGTCTACCCATGAGAGGACAGGAAGCCTTTAATCTACTTTTCTCCATTTTTTTCAAATATATGGCTCTTATCAACAAGCACTGAACATAAGCAACACAAAAACTTTATGATGTATCCTCCACTTAATAAAATAAATGTAAACAAAGCACAGGCAGTTCTCAAGTGTGTGAAGGATTAATCACAAGAAAATATTACATGAAAGCAAGTCCACATCGCAGTTCTAAAAAAGGCAGCAGGGCTATAAATTCAGGAAGAAGAAATCAATTAGACAAAAAAAAAAAAAAAAAGGTAGAGAAGTCTATCATCTAATAACAGAGAATTCATGAGCTATGCTTTCCCATTGACTTCAGTGGGAAAGGAAATCAGAAGAGGCCTTCATCTATTCAACTTGATATGTGAAAATTGTTCATTACAAAGAAAATCACATTTTCTCCCTTGAATCCCTAATACTGATTATATATGTCCACTGAATTATGCAACATTATTATAGAATATTGATAAAATTATAGTTACACTACCTTTTCTTAATAATTTGACTTTATTTTGTATAGAAGTTATACAGAAAGTGCGCATCCATAGATACATTTACGGGACTATTTGTATAAGTGTAAAGTGCTGTATGGCAAAAGGAGGCAAAGACAGTGCCTTCAAATGGGATACAGGCACTACAGAGCAATAGCTGGCAATAAAGAAGAAAAATAGGCTAATTCCTTTCAATAATTTGAGACAGCCCAAGAGGAATGCAATCTCTATCCAGAGAGATGTTGCTCCCTGGGCTGCCAACCTTCAAATGAGGGTGAGGAGGGTGGATCCATGCTCCACCCATTTGAGTCACTCAAATGCATTGCCTGTAGCTGACCTCCCTGGGTTAGCCATGCCTTCTCACCTGGTTGAGAGGTCAGCCAGGCCATGACCTGGCAATTCCACTGGAAGTACTTTTGGGACCGACAGACAAAATTTTTCAGCTTAGAGATTCTGGTGGAAAATAAAAAAGTTTGTATCAAATTCTTATGGTTTTCAGTTGCTAGTTTCAATAAGAGAGACACTTTACAAGGCAAATAATTAGGTGCAATTGATTTGCCTTAAAAAAAAAGAGAAATTTTCTATCTGACTCTTTGACACTATAGTCATAGTCCCAACATAATCACATCATCATTAGTGAGAAATGTAGCTTTGCTTTTCTATGTATGCTGTTCTTCAACACCACCAGGCCTCTTTCAGGAGAGCACTAAGACATTCACTCACATTGAGGTCAATGAAATCATTGAGGTTTTTCCAATTGTGATTCTTTCCTGAATGGTGACCAATATGGTTCAAGTAAGGAGAAACAGAAAAATGCAGAAAATGAAGCAACTTGCCCATAATGTATCAGCAAATTAGAGATTTAACTCTAGTACATCAGCCTGCACTATTTCTCAACTCATAGTTTGTAGTTTTCTTTTTTTGGTTCAGGGAAAGAGAAAGACACTTTCTCACCGCCTCAAAAGATGTGGTCTGTGAGGGCATCCCCCGCCAAGAAGCAACAGCAGTTCACATAATGAAATGTCATTTTGCTGCTTTGGTGAAAACGTGAATGCAGTGTCTTACCAAGATAAAGAAAGATGGCTGTGAATTCACTTGAACAGAGCTTGTGTGCCCCAGCAGCTATTACAAACTGCTCAGCTGCATTTTTCCTAACTAAACCCTCTGTAGCATCTATTGCTCTATGAATTACAGGCATCAACTTGTAACCTAACACGATCTATGACTTTTCCTCAGCAAGTACACTCTGTCAGACAGTGAAAATTTGAGTTTTTAGCCACAGCAATTATTTCTTGCTCTCGTCAGAACAAACGGTGGTGTGATATTGTTTATAATTCCATCACCTATCTGAACCTGCTCAGCTTCTTTGAGCTATCGTTGGTTCTGCAAATGCCAATCTGGCTATACCTAACAGTGATATCAACATATCTATCTGCAAGGCTTGCATCTGGGAAAGAAATCAACTTGGACTGGTCTGAGGCCCTTTTTTCAAACCAGGCACTGAAGATGCACGATACTTCGCAGAAAGATCTACTGGTCACCATTGTATCTGTGGGGATTTTCAATTGTGCTCCCCAGTTGCACCTCTTCTACGACCTAACATGCAATGGCAGTGATGTGGGACTGTGTTCTCCAGTGTTAGAAACTGCAAGAAATTCAATGTACTCTGAAGGTGCACAACAGAGTCATGTTTTTCCACTTCTTAATGACCAAGAAGTCCTTTTGGAGTATACTTTAAAATATCTGATGAGGCAAATCTACCTCTCAGGATTTTGTGTACATGGACATGGGAAAGTTCTTCCCTTTTGCTAAGGAGACTGCATTTATCATTCCAGGAATTAATTTAATCAAAGGAAAATGATAGATAGAGAAAAGGAAGAGCACAAATCAGCATCAGAAATCAGTTTTAGTAACGCTTCCATCCCTTTGTGCATCTTGGCAAGAAATCCCATCACCTGCTACAGAGGTCCTAGAGTCCTACTGAAATACAGGTTGAAGATACATAATTTTCCTCACACTAATTGCTGTAATGCTAATGCATTCCTGGAACAGAGCCAGGATGAGAGGAATGCAGTCTGACAGCAGATAAATATAAATTATACATAGATCATTCCTACAAATTGTCATGGGAACTACAGCAGATACAAAGAGCACAATAACACTATTTGATAGAGCAAATTCCCAACTACAAAGAGCTATTTTTCAGCATGATCACCACCATTAGCTGTGCATGTTTGGTAGTGATGAAGGTTCAGCCTCCACTGCCATCCCACAAACTAAGATTGTGGGCCAGCGTAATAAAATAAGAGGCACAACTTTCAGAGCAGCTCTCGTATACAAGAAAGACACACTACTTCCTTCTTAGGCACAAAGCAATGTTTTCCTTCCCATTACAGTATTTCATTCATTTGGATTATCCTGTTGCTTCACAGCTTTGGAAGGAAAGAAAAACACAGGAAGCTTCTGAATTTGCAGTCACCGTTGATTGGAAGGTTCTTTTCCTCTGCTTATTTATTTCTTTCCATCTACTCAACTGTTGTGTTTCAGTTCCTGAGAGCCACAGATATTTATTCAGTGCCCTTCCATCTTGGCCATCATAAATAGATCTCTGATAACAAATCGCACTCTCAGAACATCATTTGCTACCAGAAAGGATCTTCAAGAAGCACACACACTGCGATGTAGGATATCCCCTGCTTTGTGATGAATGCAACAAAGAGTTTTACAAAATCAGTTTCCTTCCTATTAGAGGATAAGTATCTGTCATTTTAGTAGTTTTACCACTTCTTATTGACTGTTTATGCTTCGTACGTAGAGAGTCAGTGCTCCCTTGCTCTTCAAATGATTGCTACTACTTAAATACAGAGAATGATACGTACTTATTGAAAGATCCAAGGATTTCAGCTGTCAATAGATGCTTAATTATATGCTAGTGGATGCTCAGATACCACAACGATGGCTGTTGTATAAAGCCAGCATATAAGAGCCCACTTGCAGCTCGTCATATGCCCTGATACAACAATTCAGAAAACAAAACAAAAAAAAAAATGCAATGCGTAATATTAACTTGCATCTTGCTTCCCTGTGTCATAACGCATCACGTAAAGTCACGTTATTTCATGTCATGTCATGTGTAACATGATGTCACACTTCAGAAAATATTACTGAGCAAGAACTGATTCTTGCTATCAGTTTGGAATAGGAGTCTAAAATCCAAATGTATTGTGGCTTTGGCTGATGGGAAGGGAAACTAAGACAGGCACTGTGTAAATGTGTAAATGTGCTTCTTCTTTGGCTTGGCCAGCAGGCATCCATTTTTCAGCTTTAGGTCCAACTGGAATTTCTTTGTCACAAGTGCTTCCTCCTGTAAAAAAAATAGCAGTTATGTGGCAAGCCAAATACTGGGAAGAAAAAGAAAAAAGAAAAGAAAAAAAGAAAGAAAAAAACCCTTAGAAATACATAATAAATGTGTATTAGTGAGACAGAAAATTGGAAAATGGCCACCTGCCAGCAGCCACATAAATTTTGGAGTCAGTGCATTTTTCTGCCATTATGCATTATCACAGGAATTGCAAATATTTATTAAAAGTATTAAAATGGTGAGAATGTTAAATGTTTCCTTCAGTAGTGGAAATTCACATTGCTACATATAAGATAGGATATTCTGATACAATGTTTGTTAAAATGACTTCATTTTATTAGGCTGTCAAACACAATAAATGTGCAGGTACGGTTAACAAAAGATCTATTGTGGATACTGGAGATTTGTGAGTAACACTTCAAAAAAATAATCTCTTCTGAACTCTATTCATATAAAAAACATGCTACAAACTTTCATTAACTTCCTCAGAGCCAATTATTTTCAGAGCTTATTTTCTTTTTCTGCCATTCCACTGTGTTCTGCTAGTCAATTTGTTTGCTTACCTTTTAATGCTTAATGGGATTAAGCACAGTTTATCATTAATTTATATACTAGCAAGCTCAGCATATAGCAGGCAACAGTGTGTAGCAGGCAACAAGATACTATGGTCATTTTTGGGTTCTTTCGCAGGTCTATACATGTATGGCTATCATATACTGAGTCCTTAGTATCTTTTCATCCTTGAATAAATCATTATTAAAAGATTGGTGGAGAGTTCCATGATATTGATAGAGAACATCACATTCCAGTTTAATCCTTATTTTCTGTTAGGATTTAGAATTATAGAATCATAAAGTCATAGAATGGCTTGGGTTGAAAGAGACCCCAACCATCATCAAGTTCCAAACCCCTGCCACAGGCAGGGCCACCAACCTTCAGATCTGGTATTAGACCAGGCAGCCCAGGGCCCCATCCAACCTGGCCTTGAACACCTCCAGGGATGGGGCATCCATAACCTCTCTGGGCAGTTTGTTCCAGCACCTCACCACTCTCTGTGAAGAACTTCCCCCTGACATCCAATCTAAACCTTCCCTCCTTGAGCTTCAAAACATTTCCCCTTGTCCTACCACTATCTACCCAAGTAAAAAGGTGATTTCCCCCCTGTTCATAATCCCCTTTTAAATATTGGAAGACTGAAATGAGGTCTCCTTGCAGCCTTCTCTTCTCCAGGCTGAACAAGCCCAGCTCCCTCAGCCTGTCCTCATAGGGGAGGTACTCCAGCCCTCTGATCATCTTCGTGGCCCTCCTCTGGACCCTCTCCAGCAGCTCCACATCTTTCCTGTACTGGGGGCCCCAGACCTGGACACAGTACTGCACATGGGTCTTCACGAAGGCAGAGTAGAGAGGAACAATCCCCTCCCTGTCCTTGCTGGCCACCCCTCTTCTGATGGAGCCCAGGATACCATTGGCATTCCAAGCTGCAAGAGCACACTGCTGGCTCATGTTCAGTTTTTCAACCACCAGGACCCACAGGTCCTTCTTCACAGGGCTATTCTCAAGGACTGCTCCTTCCAGTCTGTATATATGCCTGAGATTCCTCCAACCCAAGCACAAAACCTTGAGATCTGCTACGTTGAACCTCATTAGGTTCAAATAGGCCCATCTTTTGAGCTTGTCATGTCCCTCTGAATGGCATCCCTTCCCTCTAAAGTGTCACCACACCATTCAGCTTGCTGTCAGCAGCAAAGTTTCTGAGAGTGAACTCAATTCCATCATCAATGTCATTGATTAAGATGTTGAAGACTGATTATGTTTATAAGGTTCTTGTTACAGCAAGACAGGCACAGAAAACACTTTCTGTACCTACATGGGATGATCTTCTGGCTTTTCTGGACACGGAGCCACTTTCAGGAGGCTCTAAACACTGATGTAAGAAACTCTATGTGGAGACACTAACCTCTATGTGATTTGAGCAAGTGAAGGGCTTAGATCTGCAAAACACAGGTGAATAATCAACCACCTCTTGGGACAGACTTAGAAAACATCTGGATTAGACAGGGATCTCTTGAGATAAATGAGATGATCTTCCTAGATGGTCGTAAGATTTGTGATGAAATTGTTGCCAGTGGATGGTAAACAGCACTATTTGTCAGCAGCTTTCCCAAAAAAGCAGAGAAAGGAAGGAGAATAGTCTTCACCTTCACAACTCAGTGTCATCTGAGTAGCTTTTAAAGACCTGTTTTTGGCAGAAATGAGTAGAGAAATAAAAAATCAGTACTGCTTTCTTCTTACACTGGGGTTTCTCAGTTCCTTATAGTCCATTAAGTAAGAAGTGCAATTGGACTATATTGGAGGGCAAATAGACCAAAGTTACAGGGCCTCAGATTTATGGGGAGCCTTATGCAAGAAAAAGCCTGTCTCTGGAAGGTAAAATTATAGAAATAAAAGATTTTTCTCTCTCCTGTTGTATGGAGCAATTTCATTCCTTTCTGACAAATATAGGTGAGGTTGGGAAGTAACTTTCATGAAAAATAAAGCTTTGTCTTGATCCAGACACTTTATATGAGTTTGTGAGATATTAGAAGTGGGATCTGACACAAAATGCGTACATTGGAGAGAGACCCCAGCCACCTTGAAGGCAGAGAAAAATCTCCTGCTGAATTCTGTGGGGGTAAATATAACACATCCACCTCTGCCGCTGCACGGCTTGACCAATTCTGCAGCTCAGAAGTCAGGGCTGAGATTTGCACTGCCTAAAGCACTCGTGTAATTCGGTCAGTGCAAGAAGTGTAGTCAGCATTTCAAGCAACAAAAGCACTTGCTTGGCCAACCTTATTTAATATAAAGCATGTTTTATCCTGATTTAGATTGTTGTTGTTCTTTAATTAAAGAATTTATGGGAGGTCATTCTCATTAGTTCAGAAGAGTCCTCACAGAAGGGGTTTGCACTTATTTAACCTCAGGGTAAGCTGACACAACTTTTGCATGTAAATAGGATTTAACACTAGACACTTTGCAAATAGTCTAGCTCTTCAGTTGTGATACTCAAGGAATACTTGGAATACTGACTGGGATCTCCTTGTGAAATCTGTCAAACAACACACAGTGGCAGCCTGCAGTCACAACAGCACTTGGGAAAGGACTCATGAGACTTTCTTTCGGGGGCAGTCCAGGCAATACAGCCCATCCCCAGATGATGACATGAATATATATTGTACTTAATTACATTGCAGTTGCATCCAGCCAGATGAAAGATTAGCTCAAGGGGGACAGAAACTGGGCAGTAGGAATCGAAAGCAAGCTGTTTCCTTACCTGAGAAAAGGGCTGGAGTGTGGCACAGATACATGGCAGTGCAGTGGCCGTCTCTGCAAAGAAAAACGAGGGGAAAAAAAGAAAAAAGCAGGAGCATGAGAAGTGCCAACTCTGAACGACGCTGTCTTTAATTGGTACCACCGAGGGCTTTGTGCAGTCGGCAAGCTTTTTGTGTTTTTAATAGAATCCCCAAATTCAAATGATCTGAAGGGCATCTGACTGTTTTACATTAATCACAAGCTATACAACAGAGGCTGAGAGCAAGTGGGCAGATACCCTGGTGTAGTAGCACTAAGGAGCTCTTATTATAATCATCCTGCCAAATCAAAAGAAAAACCCTAAGGCTCCTAATAAAGGAGACCATTGGACTAAACAAATTGAACAAGTAGCTAGACATGCATGAGCTTAAAACTGCTGGTGTCAATCAGATTTTTCAGAGCCACTTACTCTGCTTGGTACTCCAAAGGACACGCAGACAAAACAGACACAGGATACACATATGAGCAACCAACCTAGTGAGGAGTGTGCAGACATTCAGGTGCTAGCACGTACCTCTTTGGTGCTGGGGAAACAGGTATAGATGTGGTTTATAAAAGCACTTTCAAGAAATCACTGTACCACTACCAAAACCAAGAAAGCAGTAAATGAAATTAGCCCTGAGTATGGGAATGCTGGTTTTTTGCCAGAATTTGTGAGCAAGAGGCTATCTGGATAGGTTGTTTTTCTTGGCAGGGTTGGAAATCTACATCATAGAATCATAGAATATCCCAAGTTGTAAGGGAACCAAAAGCATCGTCGTGGCTCCACGCAGAACCACCCAAAAATCAGACCATGTGGTTGAGAGTGTTCTCCAGGTGCTTCTTGAAATCCAGCTGCTCAGCACCATGACCTGAGCAGGTTCCATGCCCATCACCCTCTACAGCACTCCAAGATCTGCAGCATCTCCTCATCCTTCGTTTCCAGTCTCATCGAAGGGATGTTCCAGGGCACAACGAACATCACTGGGTTCCAGTTGAGAAGACACAGAAGAAAGATATCGGACCTCAGAAATTTGAGTGTCTTTGACTCAGGAAATACACGCAGTACCCTGAATGACCTGCACACTTATCACCTTCCCACACCTGCTGATGGAAGTCCTACTGGAAGGAAAAAAAATAGTGTGAAGGTGGATCATCACTCTGAAAAAAATGCAGTTGGCACTAATGGAAGATATCCAGAAATGAGAGAGAAAGACCATTTTATACTTAGAAGCGATGTATTACATGTTGGTGTTTTTAAGACAAATGATAGCTAGATTCCATTAGCTATCACACTTTTGCAAAAGCAATCATGCAGAAAAACAAGATTTTGATAGACTCCTTTCTGAACTCAAAAAGAGTCTGTGCACAACTGTAAATAAAGAAGGAGGAGAAGGAAATGAAAATAATTATGGTTTGTATTTAGTTCTTGAGCCAGAGGGGATGGAAAAAATGGAAGTTTTGATAAAGGAACAAATGGGCAAGAAAGGCATCTGAAGAATAATCAGAAGGCGTCAACAAAGGAGTGGTTCTATGAAGCAAAAATACCCTTTGGGCCGTGAGTACATTCATCACCACTCAAACTGATGGCTAAATCATTGAGCCTTCAAGTATTAGGAACTTCACCTACCAGGTTGTCACCATCATTGTCACATGGCTAACGGTTGTGAGGGTGCTGGCTGTGTCACCTTGTCTGCTTACCCAGTCCTCCCGGTGTCTAGCAAAACAGGAAAGTAATGTTTTGAGGGATTATTGTTATAAATTCTTACTTTATAAGCTTTTTAAAGTCTATTCTTTTTCCTTGCTATTTTTTCTTCTATTGTTTCTTTCTTTCTCTTTTTTTTTTTTTTTCCCCCCCAACATTGTCATAAATCAGCATATAAATGCACTGGAGTATTTCTACCAGGAATGTAGGTAGACAAACAGTACAAAAGATCTGTTTGGTCATTTACCATATTGGTTTAGCATGAGAATACTTTTTTTTTTTTTTTTTTTTTTTTCTTTTTTTCTCATTTCAAAGCTATAAACAGATACTGCAAGAACAGTTCCAGTACTCCCTAAGACAGGACCCTGTGGAGTGAAAACACTGAGTGTGGTTTTTCAAAACCAAACTGCCCGTCCTTTATTTTCCTTCTTTTCTTTTTTTTTTTTTAAAGCAACAGTACAGAATTTTGGATTAGTCCAAAATCTGAAATTACATTTTTCCCAAGCAGCAAAACCAGTGGACCTTTAGTCGTGTTAAATCACAAACTTGTACACACGCAGAGATGGAGAAAATGCACATGAAATATGAAAATGCATTCCTTTCAGGCAGAAGATAAACGGCTCTACTACAAATTAGCTCTCAGCCCCGTCAGGTGTGAATCTCTCTTGTCAATACGTACCAAATTCCCTGAGATAGAACCACATGGTCATGAATTTTATTTCTCTCCTGCTTAATTCTTAGTACCGCTCTCCCTGGTGGATTTACTCAGGGATGATTTACAGTGGGAAATGTGACATTAAACACGTCATTGAGCATGCAAAGATGCTGCACTCAAAGCAGCATATGCTTGACTTTGTTAAAAGATGAATGCTGTCAACTCCACAGTGCCCACCAAGATCTGGCCTCCTTTTTCTTCCTAACAAACTTTGAGGAAGAGGCAGACACGAGTCTTGACACTGAGAAAAGTAAAAGTTAATGTATTCATGACATGATTTCACTTGCAGCCTGATTTAGCAATGTCTTGTCTAGTTTGGATCTGCTGTTGCTTTTCCTAATTTACTCATTGCTCAAAGAAAATAAATAAATAAATGTACTATAGTCTTATTTATCCTTCTTTGGACATTTCTTTACCAGGCAGATGGTCAATTAAGAGCACTAAACAATGACACTGTTTTCTCCGTAAACATTTTTTTTCTAATAGCCTAACAAATGAGAATCTGTGCTGCCATACTGCTGAATACCATTCTGACTTTCTAATTACAAAGAACTGTGTCTTGATAGTAACAATTACAGCCATAACAATGATGCTGGTACTTGAACAATATAGTTGGAGGCAAAGTGCTTATCGAAATATTCACAAATAAAGGCTTACATTTGTGCCAGAGCTGGAGATGGGAGGTTAAACAGTTGGAGGTGGGGAGGTGCAGAAGAAAGGTTGAAAACATTTGTTTAGTAGCTACAGATGTGAATTTGAATCCAATTACACGAAAGGCAAGGAGAAAAGAAATGCATGAGGAGATGCTGTTTCCTTCTGTTTGGCTAATCAATAGGTTAAAGGGTTAGTAAAATTAACATGCTAATAACATTCATTTATGCATTTACGTATTTATGTACATATGTTTCTTTATATAATGCATTTATGTGTATATATGTATGTATATATTTATGTGTAATATGACCATTACGTATGGTCACAGTATTTCCAGTGAATTATATGTCGTGGGTAATATACATACTGTTATTCGTGCTTTTCCACTTTTAGCCCAGAAATGCAAAATGCAAAATGGGCAGTATTTTTTTCCCCAGCTGTGATAGAAATTGACTTCTTAAGTCCCTTACTTACCATACCTCTCTCATTCAACTTGTTAAATCCAATCCCTGAAGGGTTTTCATCTCATTTTTTTTTTTTCATCCAGTTTTTAATTTTTTTTTTTTTTACAATGTAAAATTCCCTCTACCACAAAGAAAAGGGATAACACAGCTCCTGAGCTTACCACTGATCCCACCACTGCTGTCCCAACAAGTGTGTGCCCCCAAAGATGGTCTTTACCCCACTCTGCATCCCCATACTCTGGGACCATGTTACCCATTGCCCAACCCTGGCAGGCTGGATGGCTTCACCTCCTCTGCTCCTTCCCTCCTTCCCATAGAGCTCCACCCACTATCTGAGGCATCATTTAGCCCACACTTATTAATCAGCACACATAATTCGTCTCTAATGCTGTCAATTTAAAATGACAACCTGACTTTTTTTTTTTGGAGGGGGAAGGGTCAACAATTTAATGAATCTCGTCTGCATTTGCCTAATAATTTGCCTCTGGCAGTTTTCTTAGACAACAGCAACATTTTCCAGGATTTTCTTTCATCCCAACCAGTGCAGTGGGGTGTTTACCTCCGTGCCTTGGATACGTCCAGTACAGCATCAATCACACAGAGATCCACCTTGTCTGAACTGGGACACAGCCCGAATCTACTGATTTAGCCTTCCAAGGGTTGCTGTGGGGCCATGCACAGCACAGGGAAGGAATCACTTTCCTCTGCAGCTATGTGCACAGTTATGGGCACCAAACTTCACACTTTTATGACTCACTGAACCTCAAAGAGCAACGTTTCTTTACTGAGGGCCAGGGCATCTGAGGCACAGCGCAGAAACTACGTACTCCTGCAATTTTCTATTTGCCCCTTCTGCAGAAAAGTTCACCAGGAAGAAAAAGAAAAAAAAGAAATAGCAGGAAAGAGAAGTGCAACAGATTCCATCCACCCAGACAGTCCCTCAGCCACAGAGCAGATGAGTTCCCCTAATTGCTGTGGCAGGAGGCTGGATCCCGGCTGAGCCGCTCGGTGGACTTCCCTGGGTCAGAATAAATAAAAGTCCCCAAACGAGAGTATCTCGATCACCGTGTCAGATGTAAACAGAATAGACTTTGTTATTAGGAGTGATGTGACTCTGCCCGGGTAGAGGCACGCTGACAGCAGCTCCACTCTGGGCTTCATTCAGCTGCTGTCACTTGCCTTGACAACACAAGAAGTTAATGTATTCATGGCACTGCTGCACACACATCTGCAATTCGCAGCATATTGTATTGTTTACCCCTGCTCTTTTGTAGTAGTGCGTGTAGTAATTTGCCTTCTAGCAGCAGAAAATTCCTCAACTTAAAAATTTTACCCTCTTTTTATTTATCCTTAATAGAAAAACAATCCTTCCACAGCCTTGCCACCTCCACAGATATCACACTTTGCAGCATCACAAATTAAAAAAGCCATATTTCACATTCTGATCAGAAACTTCTTCAACACGTTTTTATTCACATCCTTCATCTTTCTCTACCACATTATTGCCTCCCTGTTTACAGATGCTTAGCATATTTTTGTGCCTCCTGGCCAGTTTTTGAGCAATATTAGTAAGGGCCATTTCTGCAATGGATCTGAGCACTGATAGTAGCATCTCCTAAATTATCTCCCAGTGCTGGTACTTCTCTGTGCCAGCACAACAGGGAAACTCCAAGGCACAGGATATCAGCCAACAACTGAAACAGCAGAATGAGAGTTAATGAAATGGAATAGAAGACTAAATTTTGTATTCTGAGATACTCCATGTAAAGCATACTAAGGGAAGTTTCCTCAGAAACTTAAAAAAAAAAAAAAAAAAAGAAAAAAAAAGAATTGTTCTTAGTCCAGGCACCCTCCTGACCAAGAGATAAGATTATCAGAAAGATGCAGTGGGAAATTTGCTGAAATATCCTCATCTGATTTGCAGGCCTGTATTGCATAGGTTGATGATAATGGACTTTGTTTTAGAGTGTATAAAATGCAGTGATATAATCCAACCAGTCACCTGCAGCGAGCCCTTGTTCTAAGTATAAAAAGAGTCTGGTTTTTTTTTTTTTTTTGCTTCAACTGTTTTTTTAAAAGTTGATAAATTCTTATTCTAAGACTCAGAGCACATTAAAGATATGACTGCCTGGTGCAGCAGCTGCCCCTCTCGTAGTCAACGTGTGTGTCTCAGCACTAAGCACTTTGATCCCAATTACACAGCTTTCCGAATGAGCTTAGAAATTCAGAGCAAGTGTGTTAACCTCCACCTTGGCTGCCTTACACAGCCCCCATTCATCTCACTTCCAGCTTTCTTCCTTCATTTATGAAAAACTGAGTCCACTTCTTTCAATGTACCACACTAATCCAACAGCTGGAGATCCATCTCTGTGGCATGGGTTTCATCTCACATGGCTTGAACCATGTAAAAGGGAGGCATCCAGTCCATGTCCATCATTAACAATGCACTGGGAAGCCCCAGAGGGAGACTCATCCTATCCAGAAATGATCAAGACTGGTGAGATAGATAGATTTCACTTTGATAGATATCCCTTTGGCAGTGTCATAGTGATTAAAGAAGTAGCTTAGCCTTTAGATGGCTAAAGTGGCATGAGATGAGTCTGGCCCATAGATTGATTTTGATGGTCAGGAGTGTTTAGAATCAGCACAGCTCCTAATGAATATAGGAACCTGACAAGGCCATAACATGGCACTTGGATAAAATGTCTGCATCTGGCTGCAAACGTCCAGTTCTAGTCGGATCTTGAAAGCTCAGGTAGTGCTGTGGAGACAGAATTTTCCATTTGGAGCACTTTCCAGATGAAACAGACAAGCCCTTATGAGATCTTCTCCTCCTCTCTTTCTTTCTTTCTGTTTTCTTTTTTTTTTCTTTAAAGCAAAGAGAAAATAATACCAGGAATTTGGAAAACATGAATTTTTAAAACCTAATAAGCTACTCTAACAATCCACACAATTCCCTTCCCTTAAAATATTCATTTAGAAATACAAGATCTGTGACGAGGGCAGGCTGGGTAAACGGGTCTGAATGCTGTTGCTGCAGGGTCTCAGCAGTACCCCCGGCTTCCAGTGCTGTCCTCAGCCACCCCTGGCTCAGCCCTGCTGTGCTTCTCCCCTGCATGTCTCCACGCATTTGAAAGTAACTGGCAGTTAATTGCACCGTGCATTCACAAGGCAGAGTCTGTAAGCTAACGTGTCTGTGGTGACTGTTGGGCAGAGAGAGGGAATGTACTGCACAAGCTGTCTGGAGGACTGAAGTTACCTGGGAATGGAAAGCCCCAAGTCTAAAGCAGTTTTCAGTACTTCCAAGCCCCAGGTGGTTCTCGAGAAGTACTATAGGGAGGACTGAGTTTCCTCAGGACTTGCTTGCATCTGACAAAATCCGTATTCCTTGGATTTATTTTTTTCTAGGCACCTTCAGATACGCCTTTTGCATCGCTTACCATAAGGCCGCAGTATCTGCTTTAGCATTAGTATGAACAGACACTTAGACATTCTTGGGGGAAACAAAAAATCACAGATTTTATAGAAAACACCACAAAAAGGAAAGAAAAGTAATTCTTCTGATAGTTAGACAATTTCAGGTTCCCAATACCAATTTCTTTCCTCTTTATGTTTCATTCTTGCCCCAGTAGCAAGCATACACAGACTGAACAAACACCTGACTTGTAGCCTACTTTTGTCTTGCCATCTTTTTTCTTTACTTGCATTCTATTGCAACCTTTTTTACCTAACATAATTATGTTCTACCTCTGCCTCCCTCCCCTTCTATTTTGGTTCCATGTAATGAGTCTTCACACTTCTCCCTTTCTCACTCTCACTCTCACTCAAAGTTAAATCCCTTTTTAATTCTTTGAATTGCTCCTGATATCCCAAGCCAGTCTTAACGAAGACTTCATTCATGGGAAGAAAAATGCAGCACATTTTGCTCCAGGTAAATCTGCTTCTTATCTGACCAGTACATAATTCAGCTCAGAAGGCTGATACGAGAAGCTACGGACTACCCAACAAAATGACCATGCAAAGGAAAGGTACGCACTACTTACTGTAACAGAAGATTCATTCACTGCTATGAGAAATTTCAGCCTGGCTACCTAGCAAACAGATAAACAGTGACAGCAGTGCTACTGGAGGCTCTGAGCAGTGCTTTAGGAAGTGAGAGGATGCAATTAAGCATAGATCACTTGGAAAATGCACCCAATTCCGTAATCCATTTTGATACCAATTTGCTTTCTGGCCATCCAGAAGATGTTCAGTGCTCCCATGGACCTTGAAAGGACGTGTCTGATTGAGGAGGATCAGGTCTGGAGGAACCTACTGAAGAAACCGGCCTCTGTACATCACTAATCCTGCTTTTACATTTGCTGGGGATGAAAAGTGTTCCGGCCTTCTTGAAAACATCAGCATCTCATGAGAACTAACAAAATGATGGCATTCACTTTTTGGGAGAGGAAGAAGGTGGTTGTTTAATGATTGTATGCTCTCATATGCACTTCCTATCTGGGCAAATTTGTCACAACACAGTGTTCAATAAGTAGATGCTGAGTAGACCTCCTAACTAGGTAGCAGGAGTAAAAATATGCATTTCTTACTAGTCTTCCAAGCCATCTTTAAGGTCCATCTATTTTCAGACCAAGCCAACCTTCTGATCTTTAAGCCCTCAGAAGGCTGGAAAATGGTGAAGTCTCGGCTGATACATAGATGACTAACAGATCCAAGAGTATTCCTTTGGGACAATAAGGATAACAGTGCCTAAAGGCAAAACTGTCAAGAGATAGAGGGACGTTTTGAGTGATTTTCAAGAAAGAAAAATAAATGCCATCCTGAACTCACTAGTCACCAAGTGTTCCTAGATCACCAGGCAAAAATTTCTTATTCTTTTTTTTTTTTTTTTTCCAAAAAAAAAGTTTTCTTAGAAAAATTGAAGGTGACATTGTCACCACTGGTATTACCACTATGAATAATAAGCACAGATAAATGTACAGAACAAGAGGAAGTTATGAGGAGAGAAGACAAAGATGGAGTCATCAACTTGTACAGTAAAAGCAAGGTAAGCAGGAGAGGAAAAGAAGGGGTGTGGTGATGCTTAGATGCTCCCTATCTTCCTATTTACTGTGCCCATGTATCAGATAATAAAAACATGAGCAGTAAGACGTGCACCAAAGATGATGATAATAGCTATGACGAGTAATAGGATATAGACTTCCTCGGTATGTTGAAAAATTGAAGGCTAGCTGGGAAAAACATTGAGCATACTGGTAGAGCTGACAGCTGTTAAGAAACAGAGAGAGAAACACATATGGAAAAGTTCAGCTTTAGAGACAAAGAAAAAATCACACAGCACACCTGAAGAGATCTACTAGCATGGCCACCTACCTTTAGTGCTACCAATACACCTTCATCCTCATCACTATGTCCTTCTGCTAGGTCCTTCTTCTTCTCTGTTACAAGTTTGGGCACCTCCATACCCATACAGGGAGCTAAAGCAACTCATTAATGCAGCAGAAACAGAAATGTAATCTGGAAAAGAGCACAGGTCTGTATTTTCTGCTGGACCCATGAGTTGTATGAAATTTATAGTTAGTAAAGCTTCACTGTGTGTATGCAGCACTGGAGAGAATGAGGGAAGCAGTGAGCTTAGCTTTGTGCTGAGCTGCAACAGTGCTCCACTTTGCCTGGAGTTAGAGATAATGCTTGGACAAGGACCAGAAGAAGGGATTTGGAGGAAGTCAGCAAAGTGAACCTCAGCAAAGCACTGTGCGAGGCAGTGGCACTGATTTAGGAATTCTGAGCAGAGGAGCAAGCTGCAACCCCTCTGCAGGAAGGACTACTGCCTCACAGTCCCTTGGGGGACCAAGGGCCTGAATTTAAGGATTTGCCAACAGTCTGCAATAGGGAGGGAGAAGTGGGAATGTCTAGGTGAAACACTTGTCTGCAGCACAGCCTGCAGGCAGAGCACCAGGGAAACCTCTCAGGGAGCAAGCAGCTGAGGAGGAGGCTGCTTGGAAACAGGGTGTGTAAATGCATACCCCAGCTCAGGGTGTGAATGGACAACTCTGATTCCAGCTCTGTTTGATGAAGTGGTGATATTTGAAAGACGTGTATTTGGCAACAAAAAGTCATGGCTACTGCCCTACAAATCACAGTTTTGAGGGCACTTTATTCTGAAGCACCAGAAGAAATCATGATTAAATGTAGAGGTGTATTCCTTAGACTGTGAATTTGTCAGAGATGCCTCAAATTCTTCTGCCTCCTGTGCTGTGATGCAGTGAAAGCTGGGTGCTTTCTAAATTGAAAATGTTGCAGAAGCTCTAGGTGCAAATGCAGCATGTGCAAAAGCCATTTTATTTAAACTGTGCTACTTAACGAAGTGGTTTCTGAAACTGTTTCTGAGCCTTCTGCAATTTTGCCTGCTTGAAATGATCAGTTTAGCATCTTCTTCCCGGGTCGTTCCAAGACTTTAAACCTCGGAACTTAGCCCAGGTCTTACCTTCGAAGGCACTGCAGACCACAGCTACAGCACAACTATGAAGTTCATTTCATACATTGGTTCAACCCATGTACTCAATTTTGGGAGGAGGTGATTTTGCACCAGAATGAGACGTACTGGGTACATACCACAGATTACTTTTCAGAGGAGTCAATCTTCTTATCCATTATCTAGAGTAATTCAGAAAGCTCAAAAATGAACTGTTCTTGAAGAAAGAATTAATGTTCAGGTAATTACAAATAACAGACACATCTGGTTATCCTAATTGTTTGGGAATGTCTCAATTATCCAAGAATGTTTTTATAGGGACACAGAGACAGTAAAAGTTTCTCACGGCAGATTGCATTCACTGATGAGAAGAAATTCAGTCTATCTAACACACTGAAGCGTGCTGAGACACAGAGAGCACTTGGAGTCCTGTTGCCAGTGGGCTTTATTTGCCTCTAAAGAGGAATAGACTATGAAGTAAGAAATGGGAAAGTCCCACAGACGAAACAGCAGCCCCTCTCTGTGCTAGCTAGTTTTTCCAGCACTCCTGTGATAATGAAGTTTTTGCGTACTGTTGGTTCAGCCAGAAAACGATAATAGGAAGCTGATTCTGTAGGCATCTGCCCCAGAGAGAGGCAACTCGAGCAAAAGCTCTTGCACTGCAGGAGCTCGGTGCAGGCATTTGGCAGCTGGTGAGTGGCAGCCCTGCCCCCGCAGAAATTTGAAGTGCCTTTTGCTCGAGGAGGATTCATTGCAGGGGAGCTCTGAAGATTCCGCAAATCCAACTTCACCTACACTGAACAGCAGCAGCTCACTGGGGACTCAGAGCAGAGCCCCAGAGAAGGAGTCCATTCCAGTAATCAATGCAGAACCTCGCTCTGATAACTCACGTAGCCTCCTCATGTAGACCCCAAAATTCTGTAGTTAGCCATTGGGAATCACCTCCTCTGGCTCCAAAATATGTGTGTGCTAAACAGTGGCAGGGAAGGGAGGTGGGTTAGCACTCACACTGGGATGCCTCCAGTCATCCAGGGAGGGGTGAGGAGGCTTTCTTACATGTTGGTCTCATAATTCATCCATCAGGGTCACCTGAGAGTCAAGCTACCTGACTCTGCCCTTTCCCAATAAAGGATGAAGAAGAACCTCCCAGCTCCCAGCTTTCTCCTGCTCATAGCCTAACCAGCACCTTTGTGTGGAAAACATGAATGGGGTGAAATCATGCAACTGTAGCAAATGGCTAAACAAACCAGCAAGGAGTGGTGTTGCTGGGGCTCTACACAAATCCCAATGGTATTTCTCTGGAAAGGCACGCAAGCTGGCTGCCTTCCCTCCACATAATGCCCGCTCCCATCCACTCCACCCTGTGGGTATCAGCAGGAGGCAACCTGACGTATGCTGATAATTATCCATTGCTGAAAAGAAGTGCTATTTCTCTTATTTTTGTAATGCAGATCAATGCACATGTCACTGCTGAAAAGCTATGTCATTTAGGATGGAGCATTAACTGCTAGGAATGGATTTTGAAGCTCCCCACTTGTGGGTGGAATATTTTCTGAAGGAGCTGAGCCTTTTGAATGCTGAATTTCATTTATCTCACTGCCTCTTTAAGAGTAGTTGGTGGAGGAGAGGGTGTTTGAAAAAGTGACAGTTTGTCATCTCCCTCTCCAGTGAGCTGGAGTTGGGGACCAAGTGGTGGCAGGGAAAAAAAAAAACAAATTGGCACAGGCAGCTTAGCATGGGACACAGAAGATTCTGATGAAGGAAAGCAACAGCCCTGCAGTGGGCTGCAAGAAAGTGAACTCCAAAGGGCAGAAAGTATTTCCCAGCAGGGTGAGGGAAAGTGCATCTGAAAGTAGAGGTACAGCAAGGCACCAAGGGGAAGAAGAGCCTGTGAAAAGGGCAGAAGCTGGATGCTTCACTAAGAAGGGTGCAGACCTGTAAATCAACACACATGGAACAACCTCCTGCCAAATGTTCTGCCTAGAAGCTATGCTCACTTGGGTTATTCAAAAAAAGTGCAATGAGACTTGCAGTGGGAGGGAAGAGTTTTCCAAGTTTCTTTCTATTCTATTCATGGGAGTGAAACAGAAACTTTTCCACAATCTTGCTGAGAAAAAAAGAGAGAAAACTCTTGCAGGGGACATTACACCCAGGAAGAGAATAGCACATAATGGTCACAACTGGGGTTCAGCTCCGTGTACCAAGAAAAGGAAACTCAACACCCGTAAGAAGGGAACTGCCAATTTGCGCTGATGTAACTTGGAAACACAACCCTTTTTAGCAGCTTTCCCTTACACCCCCCAGGATATTCATGTCACCATCGAAATAGAACACCATGCAGTCCTGCTGAAGTCAAGATTTTGGGAAGCCAATCACACTGCCAGTGGGATGGTTCTGTTGTTCTGCACCCAGAGTAATACGCTGTTGTTTGATTAAAGTGCATTTACCACACACATGCACACTTCACCCAGACATGCAGATGTACACACAGCCTACATTTAGCATGTTAACAAAAATGATCCATACATTTGCATGCTTGCTGTTTGCCTGAAACAGGCATTTGCCTTACTTTACAGCGGTGATTTTTAGAGCATACGTTCACTATATAGGGCTCCTCTTTGAAAGTTCTGGACACACAGATGTTACTCTTTGAAACTGCTCAAAAATTTCAATATTCTTTTGAGCACTTGATATTTACAGTTTGATATTTAAAGCGTGCAATTTGTTATCTAAATTGCATAGCACTGTTTCAGCTTCCTGAGCGAATGACCTAACTTTTATGAACCTTTCCAGCTTCCACAGCAAAAGGTTTTGTTTAGACATGAAACACCTTTCCATGATTAGACAAATATCAGCTACTTCCAAAAACCATTGCAAGAAGGGTTACAAACATAGAGAAATATAAGGTATATTTAGAACTTCACAGTTACTCCTTCATTCGCTTGCATTGCATACGTAGTGCCCAGATGGGTTTTCTTTTCCACTGATGTTGGTTTTATTTTGTACTTAGAAGAGAAGACACGTATCTAGTCTGAAACTGATCAGATCCTCGTCCATTTGAAAAGCTTATTTTAAATCGTACTTTGGAAATACATGATAAGCATAAATTTGGAAACTGAAAAGCTACTTCTACGTGTTGTAATAGCATCTTTTTCTTTTATGAGGTACAGAATTATGATGAACTGCCAAAGTCCTACCCAAAATCCTGATGACCATCCAGAGGAGGATTTGAAAACTGGCATTATTTCTAGACACATTCTATGTCTGTTTTCACTTCACCAGATGAGTACTTCTCTGCAACAATTTAGGGTTTCAAAGCTGTCTCTTTAGGCTTCTCGATCACTACTTGTCTGTCCCCACTGACAACCTGAGCACTTAAAAATTTTGAAGCCTCCTTGGTTTATTTTAAAATTTTTCTTTTCTCATCTTCTGCCAGCAGTTACCCAGAGGGAGTGAAGAAAAAAACACCATATCCATCCTTCAAAAAGTCTAACTTCCACTCGGCTAGTTCTAATCCATTATCTAGGCCCACTAATGTGTACTACATCATCAGAGGAGCAATGCTATGATGATGTAGTACAGCCCATGTATGTGTACATCATCAGAGTTATATCTTTCCGATCTGCCTGTGGGTTTAATAAGCATTCCAGATGGCTTGCTATACCTGAAGCGAGAACGGATAATCACACAGCTCTACCCTCAAAACAATAATAAAATAAGGACACAGTAGCACAGGGGCTCGTGCCTGCCAAAAACATTCAATAGACTGTATAACACAATAGTCCAGTGTGATTGGTGAGGCACATTTATACACTAGCTATTTACAGGTGGAAGGGACCCAGTTTTAAATAAAACAGGTTACAAATACGCAGTGTTACTGTGGTTATATATTGCTGTGCAGCTGCAGTGGCTGAGACAAGCAGAGTGCTGGGCTGCACCCGGCCCACCAGCAGGCCCATTGCTGGACCCCCATATCTCATGTAGGCAAAGACACGACTTGGGATTGGCAAGAGAAGAACAGCCTGATCTGAATAACAGCTCGGTAGTGTTTACCTGGGGCCGCACAGAAAGCACATGTCTAATCAGTTATCTATTGAATTTGCAGGGTATCCATCAGCCAGGTTCCCAGTCATTAAGTACAGGAGCAATAAGTGTCACACTGCTTTTCCTGCTTGAGTAAAATTATTTCTTGGTGGCGTTGCTCAATGCAAACAACCTGAGGGACGCACACTTGGCTACTGAAGGGCCAGCATTGTGACAGCTAGTCTTGCAGCAGCAGGGTTGCTCCCAACAGGTTGTTTGCCCATCACAGATTATTACCCCATTCCATCCTCCTTGCCAGGCCATGACCAGGTAAGATGTGAAGCACTACCCATTGGGTCCCGGCAATTTGGAGAACTATCTTTGTGCCATTTAAATAGCTGTAACTTGAAAGGGCTTTTTCTTTTTTGAGAAAGGAGAAAAAAAAAAAAAAGTATAAAAAGTGCACGTGGAGAAAAAAAGAAAGAGGTTAAGAGACACAGCCTCCACTCTCTTATTCCTTTGAATGAGTGAGAACTGGAGGGAGGAGAAAGAAGCAAGGCAGAACTTTGATTTAGTCCCCCAGGAGTGCCCTCTCCAGCACTTGGACTCATGGGACAAGGCAGGGGAGCAGCTGCCTGCGGCTCCTCCTCAGGAGGGTGCAACCCCGCAGAGCTGCCAGGGTGAGTCCACGGGTGCCTTGAAGTCAAGAGAAATGTTGGCGTGGACTTCAGCAGGGACTGGATTTCAATCCAGGGTCTCAGAGAAAGATAGGTATAAGTATAGCTCTCTCTGTAGGAGGAAAAGGTAAATCGTACCGACTCTCAGCAGATTTCACACCGGGAAGAGTAGCTCATTGACATCAACCCTTCAGTGAGCTGATGGATATTTTTTTTCCCTGGCCAAACGAGGAGGTTCTAGTTTAGCTTTAACATTAAACGCTATTAAATGAAATGAATACAGCATGTTTCCATCGTACGCATTGCTGAAGCTGCTGTGACAGCTAAGAAGCTGCTAGGCATGATGTGTCAAGAAAATGTACCAGAAGAAAAGTACATGGAGCTACTGTCAAAAATACAAGCAGCATTGCAAATGGCGTTTCGGCTTCATATACTGTTGAAATGATTTTTTAATTGTGCTTGTCTACCCAGGCAGATCTTTAAGGGTTAACTGCACACAATGCAATGAATTCAATAATGATGAGTTAAAAAAGGTCTAATTAGCAAGTAACCAATTTATTATGAAAGGAAATGGTAATGAATTTAATAGCTCAAAATCATTAACAATATTTAGTTTGCTGGTACTTGTTCTCTATTATCCTCATTAATATGAACATTTAATATGTTTTAAAATGGATTTGTAATACTTTTTGTACCAGGAGGTTACACTGACAAAAAAGTGTAATTATTCTGTTAATTGTAATCCTGTCTGTTTGTGCTCCAAATAGCAGCATATTTAGGTGTTAATAAAAAATATATATAAAAGTAATTAAGAGAGGGAAGTTTAAAATGTAATTAAACAACAACTCTTAAATTACAGTCTAAACCACTCTAAGGAAAAAGTTTGGGAGTGAGATCTCTGAAAAACAAGTTCCTCCTACTGAGCAAAAAATTAAGAATTGGAAGAAAAAAAGAAAAGGAAGAAGAAAAAGGAAATAGAAACATTACTATTCTCAATCAATTACTATTCTTAGTCAGCGGAGTGACAAATCAGGGTGTCTGACAAGTGAAGGTGCTCTCTGATACTGCTCCATGAGACACTGCCCACGTGAGGTCCTGAGGAAGCCCAGAGAACCAAGAGGTCCTGTGGAAGCCCAGTCACTCAAGAAACGTTATTTCTTTGCTCAGGGTAACATGTTGGTTGTCAACAACCAACTGACCTTCTCCAGGACCTTCATCATCCCTTTGTAAACACATTCCCCTCTTGCACCCTTCCTTCCAGCAACATCTCTGGGGCCATGGAAGCAGCAGATTTGCTGCTATCTCTGTCACCTAGGAAACTCCAGTCTCCTTTCCCTCCAAGATTCTTCTCAACAGAAATAAAAGTGGGAAGATAGACCCCAATTGGCTTATGCCTGTCACATTCAAAGTGGCCACAGCAAGCTACAGAGCGATGGTCCTGGTGGAACAAACTGACCCAAGGTGCTCTTTTGACTGCAGGGAGCGGAGTCAAGTGCTGAAGGCTGTGCCCAAAGTGCTAGTCATGGCCAGCAGGGAGCAGGAAAGATTGGATGGCTCCTGGGTACAGAGGAGGTTCAGGCAGTGCTGGGTTCAGGTAGAAACAAAAAAGTTTATAGAGCAATAGGTGTGACTAGGAAGGGCACAAAAGAGCAGCCAGATACTCAGAACTCCTAGGAAATACCAAGGTCTCCTCATCTGTGTAGTCTTTCCTTCTCTGTCAGAGATAGTGACATGAGAAGGCACAGGACAGTACAGTATGGCATGATGTGGCACAGCACGGCATAAAAAGACAAGGCAAGGCAAGGCAGTGCTTGCCTTTTGTGGTACAGCCCTTTCACTTAGCCGTGAAGGAGCAACTCCTTAATCTGTTTTCATTTGCTGGATCTGTCTCTGGTGAGCTGTGTTGCTTTTTATAAAACCTACATCAACTAAATTAAATCCTGACAAACTTTCTTTCCTGCAATGTTGGATCTCAGTTTCTCCTTAATCCACGTGGAATTTCTGCAGTGCCACTACCCTCTTCCTTATTCACTTCTTCCCTACTACATCAGTTTTTAGTGGCTGATTACCACCAGTCAGGACCCTCTTGAAAATCCTTCTCATGAAATTGAAATCAATGTTCAACCTTCCTTAACACCAGAAACTTTCAAAGCTGCTTGCTCTGTTTACGGCGCCAGCTCCTCACTGAAAGCAGCTGTTTCCATGATTTACCTGCGTGCTGATGGGCAAAGCACCAGGTCATACATGAGGGCTCTGTCCTGGCATGGCACCCCAGGCAAGACTCCAACCACCTCTCCAGGGTGCAGTGGGGCTCCCACCACAATTCATCACAGCACCCTTCCCTGGCAATTGCCTTAACAGCCTAATTTAGGAGGCAGTGCTAAGGATAATGATGGCGATCACAGAAGATTTCAGCATTACTTCCCTGAAATGTTCAGGGTCATTCAATTCCGTTGTTTAATTTTGCACATCCTGTGGCATCTGTTGGCAGTGGAATCAAAGTCCATAGACTCACAGGCACACGGCTGCCAATGTTCGCCAATTATGGAAACACATCATTTTGTGCACATCACAGTCACTTTCATGCCCCACAAGCAGCAGCCCAGCAGCCCAGCCAAGAACCCCTATCCAGTCCACCTGGATAGCCATTCTACATCAGAAGAGAAAATTGATCCTCCTGTTTATTTTATTTTATTTTTTTCCTGAGAAAAGGAACTAAAAAGTTATTGAAATTAAAGCGAAGCATTTCATTTGTCCACAGATGACATTTTTCAACTTTCCATTTTACACAAAGAAGTTGTGAAGGATTCTTTTTTTTTTTTAAACTTATTACAATTTCCAATTTTTTTTTATTTTTTTTTTTTGAATTGCCACTGAAGAGAAAAATATGTGATTTGCAGAGTTCTAAAAATAACAAGTTAAAATAGTTTCTGCCTCTCAAAGGAGGCCTCTTAGTCCCATAATTTCTGCAGATTTTGCCTTTCAGGATGAGTATTTTAAAGAATGATATAATGTCATTTCTGTAAGCAGCGTCTCCTAATCTGCTGCCACCGTTGGAAAAATAGATTTAGAAACAGCTTGAGCAGAAGAAATACCAGCTCACCCAGCTATATTTAAAAAAAAGATAACATCTTTTAAGAAGAGGAACAGGATGTATATTCCAAAGGTGAGCAAACACTGCCAAGCATTTTTGAGAATATTTCTTTTCATTTTTCTTTGGCTGTTGTTTGCCACCCTTTTGTGCTTGCCTACTGCAAACAGTTCAGCTGTGACTATTAAGGGGATGTTTATTCCTAGAAAGAAGATTTTAGAAAGAACACTCACATTTGGGCTGGGAGAGAGTGCACCATATTTCCTTTTAGATGTAAACAAATTGTGCAATTGAAACAATGTGCTACTGCTGATATTTTCTTTCAACAAGCGCTGATCAAAATAATAATAATAATAATAACAATAATAATAATAATAATAAACCAAATTATTCAAGTAAAATGAAGAATCATCTATCACACTTTTCACATTTAACTTAATCTAATCACCTTTTGCTCAGAGGAAAGCTTTTCCAGCCCCCGTGCCCAGAACTCTTTGCAGGCGTTGAGACAAAGCTATGAGGAGAGTGAGGCTGTGCTGCCAGAGGAGACCATGCCACAGTGCCTGAAGGGAAGCCACCATTTCCCTCTGCATGGCCTGCAGAGTGGCTGTGCTCTTCAAGATCAGCCACCATCCATCAAATGGAGTCCGGGGGACTTGACACAGCGGCTGAGAGGGTGGCAAACATTTGTGGCTTGCAATGAAAGAGGAAGGAGACAAATGGCAGATGGAGAGGAAACAGAGGTGCAAAAATGTCATTCTTCTGGGAAAAGAAAAAAAACATATAGGAAGAAAAAATGGAGTGAAAAAAACACTTACACTTTCAGGTAGCATTTGTAATGTTTCAAACAGACCTGACCACATGAACCCTGGTTGGGCATTCTCAGGAACCAAGGCTGAATCTGCTCAAGTAAATAGTGGGGTTATTATTTTGGTTTGCAAGCAACCATCGTGTTCACTCTTATCAGGAAAGTGTAAGAAAACCCTTCTTGCAAAATGAGTGCTCCTATCAAAATCTCTCTGCTTTTGGAATGACAATGAAGAGTTTGTGATTTACAGTAGCTTTCCTTGTGGAGGGCTCATTCTTTTAAGTTTGTCCCTTAGATAAGAGCTTAACGGAATGTGAACACCTTCACAGATTGGGATGCCCCTCAAGCATGCAGATCTTGATGGTTTTCTGCAGAAGAAGAGGTGCCCTAAATGGCTTCTCCTCAGGGATACCTAAGCATGTTAATCCTTCAGCAAGAGACTCACATAATTCCCAGCCCAGATGGTCGCAATGGTCACATGACATGATACAGGTTGTTTTACCCTAGCAAATTCTCTCTATATGTATTTCCAAACAGTTACTGTAGTAGGTAAAAATAGGAGAACCTTCCTCTTCACATCAATAGAATAATCTTCACCACAAAAGGTGTACTAAGTAGTATGCTTACTTTATGGCTGAAAAACTTGGGTTAATCATTGATCTCTGGCTGTGTAAAGGGAAAAAATAGGTTTTTCTGGCTTCTACACTGGTTTCTACTCTAGTCTCAAGGAGATCTGCTTCAGTGTGATCCATTATCTGAATTCTTAAGTGAACTCTTTTACTTCCTTCTTATCCTGAAAGTTATAACTACCTAAGCTGCAGGTAAATGACTAAGATTGTTTCTGAGAGAATGCTAAAATATTGTTTTCACCACAAATTTCCTTTAAACACGGAGCACTCAATCTAGACTTGCTGAAGACTGAGATGTACATTTATCACAGAATACAACAGCACGAAGTGAAGGAACAGTACAAATCTGCATTTGGTAGTGCTCCACTGGACAAATGGATTGGCAATTTTAGCCACATGGATAGTATCAAGGCCAAGATGACTAAATGCAGTTTGCCTTGAATCTAACTGAAGAAATCTGTCATCCATAAATAGACACAAAGATGCATGCTATTCCTGACTCTACCCGTGACATATGGTAACTCCATCCTTTGGGTTATTGAGGCTAATTGTGAGACATCAAAAATACTGCAGGATGTTTATTTGCATGGTGAATATGAGCTCTGAGTTCTTCTACTAAAACAAAGAACCAAAACTTTGGAAGGAAAACAAAGTCATCAAGTTGGCTGAAGAAATCAAGCCAAGTCCACTCACTTATGCCTAATCTTTTTTATGCATGGTGATCGCTATTAACAGTGTCTTTTTCTTCTCTTCTGATGTATTTGTCTACATCCTGAGAAAAAAGTCCTCAGGTGTTGTTCCTCAAAATATCCTCATGTATGAAAAAGTCTGATTAGTCAGCAGTCTTCGTTCACTGACCAGGCTCATATTTTACAGGCTTAAATCCAACCAAAATCTATCCATGTCTCAACCAGCCATCAGCATTATTATTTCCCTACAAACTTAGGTCAAGGAAAACATTAAATATTAAAAAAATAATAAAATAAAATAAAATAAAGCCACAACAAAAGGCCTGTCATTTACAAAATAAATTTAAATAGGGTAACAACACAAACACCAGCCCAACTTTTAATAGGGAGGGCGTCGTTCTCCCTCTATAGACAACAAAACCTCCTGCAAATAAATGACTAAGATGCAAAGCAGAATACACTTGCTAAGATCTCAGGTCTGCTTCTGGGGTCAGGGAAGAGCTGTAAATCACTAGATTTAGCATCTCCCTCTGGAGACTGTTTCAGCCTTTTGGATACCAAAAGGTATTCCTTCTTAAATTATAACCTTATAAAATGAGGAAGTCCACTGGGCACTGCAGTACTGCATTGCCAATATAGTAGCGTATGCCAATATATTTCACTCTCAATTTCATGCCATAAGAAAACCCTGGCAGAGGGCTCATCCCTTTCTGGGCATCTAGCAGCATCCTTTCTGCCTTGCAGTCATCTTGATACAAGCCAGGAGAAGGTGGGAATACACAAAGAACACTGCACTCTTGCAAGGCCTTCAACATCAGTGCAATAGCTCTGTTTGTGCGACAGCAGACATTACTTTCCAGATGCATCCTTGCACGACCACACTACCAAAGGAATATCCCATATCCCAGTGTTTGCCGTAGTCTGGTACAAGAACTATTGTTTCAAGCACTGTACTGTTTTGGTCCCTGCACATAAGGTAATGTGAGAAAGGGTTGTGCCTCCCTAAGATAACACAAAGGATGGTGGGTCCCCAGACTTGCTGGTAACAAGTTCATCTCTTGTATTAAAAACACCTTTTAAATCCTGCTCTTTACAAGAGAATAACATTGAAAATTGGTGTATATCAAGAGGAACACTGGTCTAGAGGAAAATTCAATCCTTCCAGGCTCTCTGGGAGAAGACAGCCGCCTTCGCATCTCTATCTCACTGCACGTAAAATGTACCCCAAAGGAAGTACAATGTGCATACCCTTCTGCTGCCAGTGAAAACACACGGAGATGCCATGGTCCCACCACTCACCACCAAAGCATGTCCTATCATATTTAATGGGCCTTTACCATCTATCCACTGGCTCAGCCAGTTCCCAGGGGAACCTACCAGTGATTCACAGGGAATTTCCAGACAGGCTATGGAAAGTGTCTCTCACTCTCTTTGTAATTCCAGAGGCTTTTAAAGGAATTTCTCCAAAGCCCTAATACAGTTGTCTGTCATCCACTGTTTTGATAAGGAGCACACTGTGTGGGTCTTCGCCACAAAACCTAGCAGGCTAGGTTTGAGCTGGCACCTCCACCAGTAAAACTGGTTGCATACTCCAAGCTTTAAACTCTGTGTCATCTTGTTACTTGCAAGGTCCTTCACATAAACGGGCCTGCCTTATGACAAATAGTTAGCATTTTTCTTTTGCAATGTCCACCTTAACAGATAAATCATCTTCAAACATCTTAAAATATGCATTCTGATAGCAAATATAGGGCAGTGGTCCAAGTCTTCTTTAGTCAATGAAATGAGGCAGTTTCAAAAGATGAATTTGGAGCCATGACCTTGAATTACTCTTTTGCAGAGGAGAAATCGTGACTCTCATTAGTTTTGTACTGCATTGCCATATACATCTATATAAATATAATACAATACTATATGTATGCATAATCTTTATATAGACAATTACAATAGTAATAGTATACTGTATAGATAATACAGTAATAATAAATAAAGATAATTCACAAAGGCATCCCAAATGCTCTTGAGTTATTTCCACATTCCTATAATCAAAATCTGGAATTTCAGTGCTCTCTGTGTGCAGTCCACAACAGTCTATACAACAATCTGCTTTTTCGCATTAGTCCTCTAAAAATCTCAATTAACATATATAAAAGCAATTACAGACTGCCACTTATGCGTTGTTCTTGAAGGAAAACCTGCAGTGGCCACAAGCAATACTGACATTCAGATGGTCTCGGGCCAAGAGTATATAGAAAAGGCTACAGATGAACACCCTGCTTGATTCTATAAGCAGCGCTTTTCTTGAACTCCACTGAAAGAGTGGAAATTCTCTCTCACTACCAGCAGTCCAGGCCAAACACAAGTCAAGAAAGACTGAAGGAAGTATTTTGGTCAAACGAGTGTAACAACAGGAGAACATGTCTGACTATGTATGACTATTTTCTTTTCCAGTGGGAAGCTTGGGAAAAGTAAAGACACAATCTGAACATCTCTGTTTCAGTTTTCACAGTTTTCGCTCTGCTCTCTGCATCTCTTGGGATTCTTATCCACAGAAATTTTCATGGGTGTTTATTTTTTCTACCTAAAGAAGCTTTACCATTGATGGAGAACTCATCGGATGACATCATCACTTTGACATCATCATCTACTGCACCCTGAATCATCCTGGCACTCGGTGGGGATTTCCTCAGCTTGATAAAGCTAGTGCTAAGATGAGACAATAAATTAGATTCTAAATAAAGATTCTGATCAAGTTTTGGATCTTAAAGGTCCCTTCCAACCCAAACCATTCTATGATTTATATCTAAGTTCCCCCTTCAAGGGTTGGTGCATACGAAGACCTCTGGAAACAAGGCACACTTTAAAATCTTACAAGACAATATCTACTCTAGTCAAGATTAAAAATACTCTCTGATTTCCTTGAAAGGAGTGTGGTTTATACAGTTTCAGGTTATCAGGTCCCATCTGTGCACACCTCACAATCCTGGCAAGAAACACCCTGAGTTTCCCAGAAATTGACATTTGTAGCTTGCAGCAAAGAGCCAAACAGGAAGAGAAAAATGTGCAAAGCGTATCTCCTACGCTTTCCATTTCTTTCAACCATCAAAACTTCTGTTAAAAAATGTGGAAATAGTGCAAAGTTATGGATCTTCAGTCTTTCATTTACCTCTCCTTTTAAAATTAGCCATGATTAGCACACTGCCAGCATCCCAAGGTGCAGACCTTGTTGCTTTAAACCTCCTAAAGCCATATTGCTCTGGGAAAGGACAGGAACCATAAAAAACTTTAGCTGGGAGGCAGCTTTTATACTCACATTCATGCTTCTAGCAAGCTGTCCCACCAAATGTAATGAGACCTCCTGCTTAGCTGGGCTCTTATTTCCAAAGCTTGTGCCTGCAGCACTCTTAGATTTTATAAGCCATACTAACTCACCTCTTGCACCAGGAGTTTGGGCCAGTGGCACACTGGCTAATAATGGAATATATTTGTTAATACTAATAGACATTTGTAAAACTACCACATGCCTTTAGACTTCAAGTCAAAGCACAGGATGCTTGCAAGGGCTGTGAAATGTATGATGTAAAACTCGGGATGTTTTGGTTACAACATATCTCATTTATTTTTACTGTCATCACCCTCCCTGGTATATAATACCTGCTGCACGCAGAGTGAAATATTGCAGATGTTTTCAAAATAATACCGAGCTGGTGGAGAAACCGAAAGGTCTCTTGTGGGTAAGGTCTGGTTATTTTCAATTCAAAACAACTAGGCAACAAAGTTTCTGTGTGCTTGTATTTTAAAAGGCCTGGATTCCTCCACGCTGACTCATACTTGTTGTGCCCACCCAAAAACTCACCTCTGAGAACTTGGAGAGAGACTCCAGCCATTTCAATGCCCTCAGGATTCAAGAGTGAAGAGTATAAAGATAAAAGTAGTTACAACTATTCATTAGTTTTTGGTACTTTATATAATTTGTGCGATGGCTTCAGGGGTCTAATTGAATCACTTTTCCCACCTTGTCTTAATTTTAATTATGCAGCAATCATTTTTACCAACCCGTGCAAAGGAGCCATATGAAAATGTGACATATGACAATATACATTTACGTAAGCTCTAGGACTATGCTGACCTACAGGCAATTAGCTACTGCCTCCAGCACTCAAACGACCAATTAAAGAGTTAACAAAATGCCCTCCAAATCACCTACATGTTCAGGTTTTTGGACTGCCATGAACGTTATACTTCAACTGATATAATTTTTGACTGACTGATTTACTAAGTCTGCATCGGCTAAAATTCTAGAGCCATGCCTGTAAAACTGAGGAATCAGATTTTATGAGGTGCTTTCATTTCATTAAAGACTATCCCACCTTAGCCCTTTCCCTAACAAGACAATCTTGCAGCAGTCATTACCAGATGTGATCCCAGCTTGTCATTAGGAAAAAAATGGCTTGCTAGGTCAATGAGGACTGCACTAAGTTCATCTCAAGGATGTAAGACATCCCTCTGAATGGCCACCAGCCAAGAGCAGCCACAAAGGACTTCTTTTTTCAAGATACGACTCCCCAAGTTTTACAGGTAGCCAGTTTCAGGAATCCAGAGAGATTAAATCAGTAGTCACAAATGGACACCTTTACATCTGTTCATGATTTACAGGGTACTGGTGAGCATTTCACCATAGACAGCAGATCATTAGCTGCCAGAAGTGCACAACAGAAGTGACCCCATGACAGGTAATTTCAAAGAAAATTGTATTCAAACGTGATCTTGCGTGTGAATAAGAGAAGCCTAGGACACTGCTAATTATACCAACTGAGGGAGAAGTGAAGGGTGCTAATCTGTCCAGGAAATCCTGAGTTCCAGTCCTGCCTCCAGCCATAATTCAAGTCGTGGTTTTGCAATCTCCTTTCCTCCCTTCCTCATCTGGCAGTGGGGTATAGCAATAACCCCTGACATATATTATACATGGTACAATGAAGACTGACATTCTTAAAGTGTTTTGAAAATGCACGAATTATCTGGGTGACCAAGTGTTCTATCATAATTTAGGAAAAATCTGTTCTCTACGAGCAACATGGTTTCATGGCGGTATCTTACAGGTATAAGTTGATTTGTAAACCCACCGTCTCCTTCACACAAGAAAAGCTTGGCTCTACAACAAAAAACACCAATCTGAAAAGTTGGTGCATACCTAAGACATGTATGCAGATTCTCAGTTAAGCTGATGCTGCTCCTATAACTCACTGATATCATTAGTTGTACGGACTTCATATTTGGCACAAGCTTTCCTGAGGTTGAACAGAAAGAGGAAAGTATTAGTTTTCTTTTTTCAGACTATAAAAACAAAAATTCTATACAGATTTACACATTTGAAGTCCTGCTGGTTTTCACTTAGAATTTGAAAGCATACCCTGTCCCTCAGGGACAGGGAGGTGATCGTCCCTCTCTACTCGGCTCTTGTGAGGCCCCATCTGGAGTACTGTGTCCAGGTGTGGAGCCCTCAGTACAAGAAAGACATTGAGATTTTGGAAAGGGTCCAGAGGAGGGCGACTAAGATGATCAGGGGGCTGGAGCACCTCCCCTATGAGGACAGGCTGAGGGAGTTGGGCTTGTTCAGCCTGGAGAAGAGAAGGCTGCGGGGTGACCTCATTGCAGCCTATCAATACCTGAAGGGAACCTACACCCACGAGGGGAGTAAACTCTTCAAAAGGGCTGACAACAGCAGGACTAGGGGAAATGGATCGAAGTTGAAGGAGGGAAGATTTAGGTTGGATGTTAGGGGGAAGTTCTATACAAGGAGAGTGGTTAGGCCCTGGAACGGGCTGCCCAGGGAGGTTGTGGATGCCCCGTCCTTGGATGTGTTTAAGGCCAGGTTGGACAGGGTCCTGGGCAACCTGATCTGAATGTGTGTGTTTGGTGGCCCTGCTAGGCAGGGGGGTTGGAACTACATGATCCTTGAGGTCCCTTCCAACCCGGGTGATTCTGTGATTCTGTGATTCTGTGATACCCCAAAACATCCCAATCTTTTAGTTGTCATCAGAAGCTGAAGATAAAGCTAAAGAATTCAGAATAGAATTCCTTTTTCACCTTCTGCACTTTCATTACTAAGACAAGGCCCATAGGGCATGTTGGTCAAACAAACAGCTTCACTACACAAACACGGGATGAGGTAAAGCAAATGGCATCATGGAGATAAATGAATTAGACAGTCCAATGACTTAGGGCTACTTGTCTTCTTGCCTACCATGTTGGAAACCAATGTCTGGCAACAGCAATCTTAGCCCTCCTGTCTTCCAAGTCAGTGGCTGCAGGGACCATCACAGAAGTGACAGTCTTGGCTTTCAAGGGGTTGTGAAAATCAATATTGGCACCATAAAGGACACTTGATGACAAATTCAAAAAAGAGCGTTGTTCTATCTGTGGAAGAAAGTAGGTAGGTACAAATGGCCAGGTAGGCAAAAAAGTTTTTTAAAATAAAGAAAGAAAGAAAGAAGAAGAAAAATCATGATGATTTATTTTCTTGACTCTGTTTGCTGAACAGTCCAGTCAAAGAGAGTGGAATAGCAACTGTCGGACACCCAGGGCTTCTTTGCTTTGAAAAAAACAGAATCAAGCTTAACAGCGAGGAGTAGGGATTCCATAAGGTTGTTTATGTACAGCATACATGCAAATGCATATGATTATATAGAAGTGTGTCTGTGTGTAGTGTAGCATTAACGCCAATTCTTATAGCCTTATGAAATGATACCTTAGAAAGAATGAGAGAAAGAAAGGAAAAGCAAGCTAGATTTTTTTTCTCCTTTTACAAATATGATGCAGTTTACAGAAGCATGGTCCTTTTTTAGGAATTCTAAATGCATCATTCAAATATTGTTTGAGTTGAATACATGATATACATATCATGAATACATATAATCACAGCACGGTCTTTTGTGGAAGTTCTGAAAATAGCATTGGAAAAAGCTGACCGTGAGTTTCCATCTAAGGATTTGCATTTGGTTAACATGTGTGAAACAACTCCATTCATCTCACCCTCAATGGGAACTATCCTGCAGCTCCTAATGGCCAAGCTGGAAACTTTGGCCTGAATGACAGTAGTCATTTATTTCAGTCCAATGGCAATGACAACATTTACTGCCGTAAGACGAAAATGTGTACTGGGGAGCCCCAGTCAGCTGAAAAGTCTCTATAGGTTATGCAGAATAATAGCTAATATATTGCAAAGGGCAGTCAAAAGAGCAAGAGCCTCATGGCATGTTAAGCTTTAAGTTATCTGCTGACTTTCCTAACCTTTTCTCACCAGTTCTCCTTTGGCAGGTAAAGTTAGCATTGCTCAGATTTCCTTCTCTCCAACTCAGTTTCTCTCATCTCTCCCTCTGCAGAAGGCTGAGAGTGGGGTGGGGGGCTGTAGAGGGAGGGGAGGAAGTAAAAATAAAAAAGGAAAAAAAGAGTGGAAAGGGATAAATCAGAGGGAGGAAAGTGCAATTAGGTGGATAAGCATAGCTTCAAAAACTTTGCAACCACTCTCCACTCAACTGGTTGCACGGGGCTGCTGGGAAGCACTGCACTGCAGGGGGAGAACAGAGGGGACATCACTGCCCTCTGCAACACCTGTGGGAACCAGTGCGACTGGAGGATGTGGGGAGGGCAGCAGGGAGGGCCAGGTGCTCTAAGTAGCGTGTTTCCTAGGAAACCTTCAACAGCAAATATCATATTAGTCCTGCCTTATGGCCCAGCTCATGTGATGTCAAGAACGATTTCTCACAACTTAGCTCAGAAGGTTGCTAAGACTTGGTGAGACGTGCAGTGGTTCCAGTCTGACATTCCAGCTGGGGATTAAACAAGCAATTGAGGGTGTTTGTATTGTGTTGGTGTTTTCTGTGTGTGTTGTTGTTTGTTTGTTTGTTTTAACTGATTCCTAAACAAATGTAACTTATTTTTATTTAAAAATATATATATTGTGGTGAATTTCCCTCATAGCCACCCCAGGTTTATGGAGACTAACCCAATGTCTATGTTCATTTTGAAGGCTCTTCATTTAACAACAGAATTTCAAGAAGTGAAAATATCGGGAAAAAAAGCCAAAAAACAAGCAATTTCACTAAAGTCTTAGTATAGTTGGACTGCAATTTAGCTCATGTGCTGATAATAATTTTAAAAAAGAGGAAGAAACGCTCCATCATAGATTTTTGTTGTTACAAAACTTCATACATTTATAAATATTCCTTCTAATTTCTGTCAGCTGCAGTCTGAAAAACATCCTTAGCCTGGCAAATTAAAAGGAAAAGCCATAACCTCTGCCATCACAGCTCAGATCTGAGGTGTGCCCTGGCCTCCAGCAGCTCCTCGGACTGGGGCAGAGCTTTGCTCCTCAAAGCTGCATACCTTTGGATAGCTGAGTATCTGGGAGGATGTATGTTGCTACAGTCCTATCACAGCACATCTGCTGTGCGCGGCTTGTTTTCCTTCTCCTGATACTTACAAGCTGGGGACATCAAAAGATATCCACATATCTTCAGAAGTCACCACTTTTCTGTCTTTTCTGCTGGTTTCACATCTGTGACTTCAGCGGAGTTTCTTCAACTTCTAATTGTTTAAGAGAAAAGAGACTAAAGCTGAAAAATCTTCCTCTGGTGACACACTTCATCTCAGACTTAGTAAAATATAAAAACCTTTTTAATAGGATGTAATATATTTAAATGAATTAAAAATAGCCCCACTAATTTCTTTTTAATCATAAGCTAACTTAGATGTGTGACCTCTTTATTTCCTTTTGCTGTTTCTCATCTTCAGTGATTTAAGCCCTCACATCTAGTTTTTCTTCTTTTTCTTCTTCCCAGCAAAACGAGAGGTGAATACAAGAACGAGGCAGCTTGAGGTACCTGAGGAACACCGGAATGGAAACAAGTCCAGCATTCCTCTTCACCCCATGTTGGATACAGGAGGCCTGATGGATCAGCTGTTCCTTCAGGATTAAAGAGGTCAGGTCAGCTGTGTGTGAGTACCTTTAAGAACAGCGTGGGAACATGAGATTTCTTTACCAGTGTGCTTATGTACTGAACTGAAGCTCATTTAAGCAGGATGGGGACAGCTGACTTTCCCCCACTCAGCCCAAGTCTGCTCTAATCATAAGAGTTGTTTGTCCAGCAGGTGACGGATCTCCAAAACGGTGCATCAGTGGAATTCTCCTAAAACAGAACAAGTGCAACATCAGGATCACTGTGAAGATTGCTCTTCAGATTCAGAAGCAGGGCTTTACAGGGGAGAGGCACAACTGCAGGGCTCCATCTGAGATCAGTGGAGGTGAAAGCAAACCTGACATTCCCACAGTTTCCACTTACAGCATTGCACAGGTGCCTTGTCCAGGCTCAAGGATAGAAGCAGGCCTCTGTGGATTTGAATAAATAAGTAAATAATAATTATAATAATAGTGGGTTTTCTAGTGATATGAAAAGCATTTCTCCACTCTAGCTGTAAAATCAGGTACTCTCATCTTTCCTGGCTGACAGAAACATCCTGCTTTTCCCGAACAGGCTTTAGAAGACCAGCCTGCCTTCCTTCTAATACGTGCAGTGTACGTATGTCACATTTCTGAGACACGTAAATGTTATATAGTGTTGACTATAGGGATGAAAGGGCTGAACGCACCCACACAACACTGCAGCATCTCTGGAGCAGTCAAAGGGAGAAGGCTCTTCTTACATCAAAGCTGTCAGGTAAAGAAAATTGTTTTCTCCATGCAGGCATCCTTTTTTTAAAGTTAATTATATCCCACAGCAGTACAGAGATCTTGTAACACTAATGGCAATTGCTTCTCATACATTAAGGACCTGAACGAATGAAGATTTAAACCCTGTAAATGTATAAATAGCCATATCATGTTTACGTGGAACACTAGAGTAAATATGCCATTTTTTCTCTGAATTTTTACAATAAAAATTAATTCCTCACTCACAGGAGTTGCAGGTGAAGCCTCTATCAGTGTGTTTTAGAACCTTTCCCCTGCTAAATGGCTGCAATGGAGCTGCCAGAGCCACATGTGTACGCATGGCTCGCAGAGTCTATGCCACCAGCTGAGCAGGTACCCTTCTGCAGCAGGCCTGGGGTGTGAGTCCCTTCCTCCTACCTTCCACTGCTACCTCCCTACAAGGGGACAGTGCTCTTGTTTGGGGAAAGCTTCAGGTTTTTCCAACCCCCAGACAGCGAGCCTGGTGGTGCTGCTGTCTGGAGGGACCTTCCCATCACTGTGGTCTCTTCAGTGTCACTGCACTGAAGCAATCTCCACCATTATCTACTGCTGAAAATAGACTCAGGCCTAAATAATATCTGAGTATCTTCTGGATAAATGATTTGGAAAGAAATATCTGTTCTTATCATGAGGAAAGATCTATAACTCACTCTTAGTCTTTCATCACTAGGAGAAAATATGCTGCAACTTGCACCAATATATTATCTGTTCTTATTTTCCTCTGTATGTGTATTTATCTCTCTGGTTCACTCTTTATCAACCCAGCCACCCGTGCTCATCCAAGCACACAGACCATGTGTTCCAAGGCAGTCCTCTGGTCTGTGGTAGAGTCTCTGTTAGCTCCTGATCCACAGCCCATATGAATCAGAAGAACACAGTTTTCATTCTCTAACCTACATTTTCCTCGCCCACCACTGAAATCCCATTCTAATGCCATGTAATTTTGATGGCCGTTACAATGAGACACTGAGTAGTTAAAATCTGCACAGTACCAGTCTCAGTATTGTAAATGTCTACAGGAGGGGCCCGAGTCAGGGCTGGAGCTCAGATTTTTCCCAAGCCCATACGTGCCTCAGCTGGAATTTTAGGTCAGGAATATTTTGAATTCCAAGCTGTAAAAGTTACCAGCTCATTCGCCCATCTTTCTTCTGTTGCTCTAAGTTGAAAGCCCCCTCCTGCCCTTGCCTCAATGGTTTCAAATCTGATGCTGGGATTAAGATTCACAGATACATTTATGACATCCAGTCCTCGAGGGCAGTTAGCTCTATCGCTATACTTTTCCTCCATAGCACATTGCACTTCTTTCCCAAAACAACTGATATCCCTCTTGCATATGAACACACGCCTGGCGAAACCCAAATGTCTGGGATTTGCAGTAAGATCAAATTTCAGCGTTGATAGTGATTCATTCACTCATTCATTCATGGAAAAAGATAAAGGACTCCATCTCACACAAGTATGAAAGCTATTTTTCTTCTGCAGAGGATAGCATACCGCAGCCAGCAACTGGCTGCCCTGTCTGGGGCATGGGTCTTTCGTAGAAGATTCCCCTATTACATCAGCTCACACATCAGCTTGCAAGAAGGCTTCCAAGTGGAATAGCATATGATTTTTCATTTGGCATTGCAATCCTACTGCTAATAAAAGGAGTATTTTCTATTAGAGCCTGGAAGGAGTCTGCCAAAAGGTGGGGTTTTGTATAAAAATAGCTGCATGTCCACATCAGTTAGTTTAACTCGAAAACTTTTTAAAAAATTAAAGGTATTTTTTGATAGCTTTACTCTACACTGCCCAGGCACATTAAGCCACAGTAAACTACATCCTTATGGTTGTCATAACGTTTTGCTCTGTGTTTCTTGCAAAGGGAATAATCTATTAAGATACATAAAGTGCAAAATGCTGCCTTATGTCTGGAGTTCCTGCTATGTGCTGTAAACACCCAGTGCCATTCCTGCTGCAGCGGTGCAGGAGCGGAGGGCCCGGGCCAGTGACTCTGGACAGGCTTGGCCGCAGCCGCCAGGGCTGTGGGGACCTGCCTTTCTCCCACTGCACTTCCCCTCCCCCTCCCCTATCCCAGCCTGTCATCAATCTTACTAAAATGACAGCAGACAGATGTTAGCCTTTGCAAAGATCAAATGAAATCTATGGCTTTAGGGCTGTTCACCAAGGAGCAGAGTAGTCTACACCAGACAGGGGCACCACCAGTCACCCCCGCTGCATCAACCCGCCTCGAATCAGTTTGGCAGCCATCACAGCCATCTCTCCACAGGCAGCCCTGGTCCGGAAATAGATTTTGACAAACTTTAACGTTTTAGCCTCTCCATAGAGTTGTTTGTTTGTTTGCTTTTTTTTTTTTTTATAACAAGATCACTCATTCTGAACTCTTGGGGGTGAGTTTTATGCGCCGCTGTGTTGAGGCTGACTGAGGGCTGTGCCTGCAGCTGCATGGACAAGCAGCTCATTCACAGGAGTGGGGGTTAATTCTGGTTTAGTTCACTTGGCCCTTACAAGTTCAATAACCTGAATGCTGCTATCAAAGGGAGGAAAAAAAAGATTACTCCATGGCATAAATATGCTGTATGTGCCCTTGTCTCATGCAATTTCTTTACATCGATGTGCAGGAATATTTATCCCCAGTAGAAATGTTTAACTAATCTGGTAAATGTCAGGCCATATGGTGTACATTGTAAGGATTTCATCAGGCCTTTTTAACTCTTTGTGAAAATCTCTCTCCTCCTCACTTTCTCAGCGCTTCCCTGTCCCCACACCCCCCACCTTTTTTTTCCTGCCCCAACATTAGAAGACATCGTGAAGGTGATGTTTATGGTTTATAATAACAAGCGATAGTAGCCAGAGGTGCAACTCATGAGGCACCTTTACGCTGGGCAAAGAGATGCTGAGTGCAATTTCTATCAGCAGTGACCTGAGAAGAAGATCACTAATACTTGTTTTATAACAAACTGTCTACCCCACCAACGTACAAAACTCCCAGGGGCTGGCTCATCTCTTATCACTTCCTTTGAATAATCAGCTCTTCACAACAAATAAACTGCAGCTCTGTGGCACTTTCAACTAAAGGAAATGTTTCTGTACTGTAACTATCTAGTCTATCTCCTAGAAAGATAGAGTGTAACTTACAATAAGCAATATCAACAAAGAAAAAACCGTTATGCTCATGCCAATCCTTATTCATGGCTTTATAACAAGACGTATCTGTTTTCTTCCTATAAATCTTGACTCTATTTTTAGTTTGCAAATAATAACTCCAGTCTTTGGCTGCCTGCCACTTCAGTGAAAAACTGGAATAGCCACAGTACGAGACTATAATATTAAAAAAAAATTAAAAATGAGAGGCATGGGGGGCATCTTGTTGAACTTTGTGCGTCCCCTATCAGGAGACACTGTTCAAGACCAGTGGTAAGTGACATAAATGTGCAGAGCATGTCAGAGGAAATGGGAGCAGGCTGGAAATTTGGCTGTACTTCTCTACCCACTCCAGAGTTCTTTTACTTAAAACAAATTGGGACAGTCCATCTCCAGCAGTGCTTGCACCCAACAAGCTGCCAACAAGCATGGCCATCTCTACTGGGCACCGTTGCTACCTTGTCATCTTTCAGGCCACAGGAGCTGCTACTGCTGACAGACACAGCCTCTGAGTGCACAGAGTATTTCTTCCTATAGACCAGCATGGGAATAAAACATGAAACTTATGCAGGAGAAAATATCACCTTCCGCCATAGCCTCCGGACATTTCAGAGCAGAGCAAGGCTGGGGGGGGGAGCTGCAGGTCAAGGAAAGGATAAGATCTGGGTGGCTGAGAATGGGGAGGGAGAAAGAGGAATGTAGGAAAGGAAGTAGAGAAGGAAAAGCGGAGAAATTGCAGCATTCAGATAAATTTAGTTCTGAATCCAAACTTCGGGGAGAGGGGAGGATTTTTCTGCCCCAAACCTCTGAACTTTCAGAGATTCTCCCATGCTGTGAGTGATTTACCTGCAAAGAGAACTGGGAGGGGAAAAAAAGAAAAGAAAAAAAGGGAGAAAATTGAAATAAACAATTCTCTGCTGTTTAAACAATCTTTCCATCCTGCTCTCTCGGGGTCAAATGTTCAGGCACAAGGACACAAACCAAAAAAGAAAGAAAGAAAGGAAAATCACTTTTAAAAGGGGATCTTTACACAAATGCATTAGCCACGTTTTTGTCAATATACCAACAGTGCATCAACTGTTAACACAAACTGCATTCTCCAGATATCTGCACCTCCTGAAATCCAAAATATTTGTTGGTACATTGTAGTTATCATCTCGTCATTATTAAGGACATTGGCAAGTAACAATGCAGCAAATACGTTGTTATCTGAGCTTTGCAATACAAGCTTTGCTTATATGTAAGCATTTGGAGGGAAAAGAAAACAAAAAGAACCCCAAACAAACGAAAAATGCCCACAGAGATTCAAGGCTAAGTAGGAAATACATTAAAAAAAAAAAAAAAAAAAAAAGAAGAGTAAGACAAATACTAATAATTAATCAGAAGCACCAGTACAAGATTTTTGCAGTGAAAGCTATGAGATTAATGTATCTATTAGCCATGTACATTAAAAAAAAAAAAAAAAAAAAAAAAACACCTCACACTAATGTGTCTCTAATAACAGCGTTATCTGACTGTATAGACAGCTCACGTCTGATCAGTCTCTGGATATTCAGGAAGCTGTTGACAAAGACTTCAGCATTAGCCTGTGTGATTTTGTGTTCCTGCCTTTAATTGAACCAGTAAGACCTGCACTCCTGCACTCTTGACCTCTGCTCAGAAGGCTAATTTGGTATTAGGATAGTCTAAAACTAAGAAATAGCAAGTGCATATTTAAAGCACAAAACACTTTGATAGCAATAGAAGATAAAGAGCAGTTTCAGAACCGGGATCTTTTCAGCCCCCAAACCACTCTGTTCTTAAAGGGGTCTTTGAAAGGACTTTGGTGGGACAATACAGTATCTTAGTTGTCAGAAAACATTAATTCACTCAGCTTTGTCTTTCTGCTGAGTGTTTTAGGGCTTGTAATAAAGAGAAACCCATGACTCTGAGTCCTTGGTGTCTTTACCGTCAGCCAGTAGGACATTCAGAAATCTCTTAGGAAAACTTACACAAGAGCATCAGACATGTCATTTCAGATAAATGATTCTTTGTGGATCTTATATTATTCTGGGATCGTACTGAAGGCTGCAATCCTTGAGCTCTGTGTAATAGCCAGGCAGTGAATGAGAGAGGCTCCTAAGTGAGAGATGAATACCCCAGGTGATCTAGGAGTAGATCTTGATAGGAGAAAAAATGTTTTGGTTACAGCTGTGAATATTATACCAATACAGTAGAAAAATTCTGCTGCACAACTGTGCCATAAGACAGAGGAATGATAAAGGCCCACATGAAAAATGGGACAGAGCGTAGGGTAGGTTGGGTGTTGTTTTTAATATGTGTGGATTTACTCCTTAGGCACAGTAATAAACAAACAGTGAGGCTGTCTGAGGGGCTGAGTGCAACCCAGGCTCCCATGTCTGGTGTTACTTCTGCTTCTGCCTCTCCCTGTGGGTCTGCAGGACACCCTGGTGTGCTGCTGCACCTTCAGCCTCACCAGGCCACGTCTGAGCCAGCCTTGACATGAAAGAAAGCCTAGAAAAGTTGATGCAGAGTTCTCTTCTCAGATTTCCCTTTGTACTCCATAGGTCTCCAGCGTACAATTTCTCATGCAGGGCCTGGAGGTGCAGAGGTCCTCTTTCCCCTGAGAGAAAGAGGCAGGAAAGAGTTGCTGTGCAGAATTAGGACAGGATGGAAAGGAGGAGCTGGAGACCAGTTAACTTAACTACACTGTCTTTTACCAGTGCGAGATACAGAAAACTCATATTCAAACTCTGAATATCATTTCTCCTGCGGCTTCAATGTTCAAATAGGGCTGGTCGTGATGTCCTACCCAAGGACATCTATGAAGTCAGAAGGAACACTTCAAGCAGTGGGGCTGCAGGTAAAAGATCCAACAGTCACTGCTGCAGCGTGGATTTAAAGGTTGTTCCTTCTATTTACACATGTAGATATTGTAATGCTGCTATGCAAACAGTCCTCTGTAGACTTTTGCTTGTGGATTTTATTATAACACATTCCTGACTATGAATGGCACCTTTTCTCTGCAATATCTGCTGTGGTGCCCTTTGTGTTTTATTTTCAGACTCTCTTCTGATTTTGTTACTTTTCTTGCTGGAATAGCTTAAAAAGTAGGAAATTAACTTTCTCTTCCCAGAGATAACTCATGGCATGTGAGCTGCTGTTGAGTTGTATTCCCTGAACTTTGCAGCCACTGGAAACACGAACAGCGTGTCAGCCTGCTCCTCCCTCTGCAAGAGAATTCAAGGTCAAGCTGACCAGTGAACTCTTGTATTGAAGCAGAGTAAGTCAACGCTCAACTGCAGCACTGACACTGCCTCTAGGAAAGACCTTAACCCTGTGCTGGGCCTCCAGACAGTACAGGCCGTGTCACGGCTCTTAAAGCAGCTCTCTGCTGCTGTCAATAAGAGCTGGACATGCTGCGTATGTCTACCAGGCCTAAACAAGTGTCCCTTCCCTGATGCATGCCGTGCACAGGAGGCCCTCAAGGGGTTAATACATGCCATTCCGGAGTTCAGAGAAGGGACAGGCTGAGCCGAACAGCGGGAATTTCAGGATGTTAATAGCCTCTTCTCTTCCGATTGGCCCAGAACGAATGCAGGGTACAGTAAATTGTCCTTGTCAGCTTAGCTCACATGATGATATGCTTTATTTCTAGACATGCCTTGAATCTGTCCCTTGAATTTATGTTCAGAAAATAAACACTTCCAGACGGCAATAAAGCATTCAGTTGTAGCTGGCTGTTGCACAGTCTCAAGCCAACCACAGCCGTTTGCCTTAGAGTTTCTGGAGCTCACAAAGCTCCAGCCCTGTGTCGTGCCTCCTTCAGCTCTTGCTCACATCAATGAGTGCCCTCACCCCGCCTTGGACTGAAGGGGCATCTCAACTTACACAGGAAAGCTTTGGAGAGTTCCACTTTTGGAGAGTTTCCACACAGGCACTACCCTTGCAGATGATGCCAGATCTGCTCATGCAGGCTCTCTGTCTTTCACGGCAGGCCTTGCTCGGAAAAAAAGAAAAGAAAAAACAATTCAATGGCAGAAAGCTGAAAAATAAAGATATCAATTATTCAGGATATGGCTATCCTCTCTCTCCACCTCAGTTCCCCTCAATAACACCAGTTTATAACTGTATAGTTACAGTAGAAAGGAGTTTGGCAAAAATCAATGGTAAATGCACATAGGAGACAACAGAAGAGCAATACAAATAGAAAAGGCCTCGTTACAGCCTTAGTTTATTAGAACCGTGTGGATATTGAAATGTGTTTTCCAACCAAAGGCCTTAGAAGAGGAAATACTGAATCATATCTACTGCACTGAGGGTTAAACAGCCAGCACCCACATATAGCAGGCAGAACCCACAATGCATAGCACCTAAAGGACTCCTGAAGAGCCCTGTGCATAGGTAGTTTTCACCTTATTCTCCTCTGCCATTGCTGAAGTCTCTCTTAGAGCAGTATTGCCTCAGATGCAGTGATCTGGTAAGCCTCTCTCAGTGTCTGCTAGAGTCTGTGTTTCCTCCAGCCTTAGCTGCAGGCCATGATGATGCTGTAGCAGCTCACAGTTTCACGTCAGAAGATGCCCTGCTGCTCCTCAGCTGTCTCTGGGTCTGTACCACAGGAACTGGTGCCATCACTGCACTCATCAGGCAGGGTTCTTCAAGAGGTGGCCGTATTTCCTTTGGTACAGATCAGCTGCAGGGCAAGATGGGCTTTGCTCTGCGAACCCATACAGAGACAAAAACAGCTATTCTTTACTCTGATGTGTTTGGCAGTTAAATATTTCAGTGAGAAGTCCCAAGTACGGAAGGGGTGCTGTTCTACTCTGGACGATGAACTCATAAGAAAATAAAGAGGCAAGCTCCGGATCTCAGGTGAAGCTGGAGTAAGTTCCCATGCATTGAATTGGTACAACAGCTGTATGTTGCAGTGCACAGCTGGCCAAAGAAGGGGCTGACTGCAGAGGTGGTTGTCTCCCACCCCAGGCAGTAAAGTGGAGGCCAGCACAGAGCTGACTTGGGGGCCAGCCAGCAGAGCTGATGGGGGGGCTGGCACAGAGTTGATGTGGGGCCAGCACAGATCCTCCTGGCAGGGACAACTTGCTGGGCCTGTGTCTAGGCGAGGGAAAACTTCTGACAAGGGGTACTGCATTCCTACTTAATCATTTCTTCCCTTTACCCTCCAGCACTACGCCAGACACCTGGTAGACAGCAAAGATGCGTTCTCATTGATGGCTCAGCAAGAGTGTTCAAAAGCTTTTACAGTTTCACAGGAAGCCAAAGGGCAATTATGCTTAGCACCCTCGACCCCTCCTTTCCTTTTTTCTGGCTATCTTGCTTTCTTCTGCTTCTCATTTGCTCTCATTCCCATCCTTCCTTTCCTTCTCTCTTCCCTTGGTCCCATTCAGGGACTCCAAAGGAATAATTCAGCACAGTACTGGCAGAGATAAGTTAAAACAATGAGCAGATTTGCAATTAGGGAGAGCCATAAGGATGGGGAATTGTGCCTGTTCTACACTCATCTCTTGCTGGGCAACAGGGACTTTATCTCTGGGAGATACAGCCCCTTTCTTAGCTGCCATGGCCCCATCCTCGTGCACCAAATGAAATTCCGCATTCGCACTACAGTGCTGCAATATTTCAAACATATCCCATTGGAAAAAAAAAACAAAAGTTACAAACGTATGCTGTACTTTGGCCAGGGCTGATTATCAATGGTGTACATGCCTTTAAAATCCTTTGTTAATGAGGTATTCTTATTACCATAATCAAACACACTTAGAAACTTGTCACAGATAAGCAAAATTCTTTACATTCTTTGCTCTGCACTTTCTTTTGGCATCTCTTCCCCAACCCCCTCAGCGACTCCTGAGCTTCTGAAGGTTAGGAACCGGGAGCACTGGAAATTGAAGTCCTCTGTTTACCCACGCAAGAAGAGGAACAGTCAAAGCTTCCTCACTCTGCTGCAGAATGACCTGAACACTGACCTTGGAGACCACAATCCTGAGGGAGAGAAGGTCTGTGAACCTCCACCAGGGTCTGCTCAGGGTATGCTCTGCGGAGACCAACGCAAGATGGCAAATTGTCCCGACTGTACCAAATTATGTGTGAAGGTTTTTGTAAAGCAGGCTGCAGTCCAACAGGGATTAAATTAAGAACATCAAACTCTACACAGAAAGAATGTCGTTTTATACTTGAATTTGACTTGTAGTTTTTTATTTAATGCATTTTAACAACCGTCACATCCCAAAACATCTCACCACTGGAAAATATTTGAATAAATGGGGCAATTTGCTGAGAGGGCCATACAAATTTAGCATGAAAGACTCTTGCTTTTCATTTGTTCATACAGAATATGGACTTAGGCAGCCATGCAGGCAACTACCCCATTCACTGAGAAACCACCCCATGCTTCTTCCTGTGTTTACTGAGTACCTTAATAAACAGCAGAAAAACTTGACATATATGCAAGCAGTCTAACCATGAATTGAGTGAAGGGAGCTTGCACAATACTACATCTCAACATCCTCTTCTTCTTAAATCAAGACAGGATCATTTCATCTGAAATTAAAAGATACCATGGGATGTTCTATAAATCTGACTCCTCCTTTCATAAATATACATCTTAATTTGGTTTGGTTTGGTTCCTACGTATAAAAAAAATAGCTCTGTTTTATTTTAGACTTTAACATGAAGATTTTCATTTTAGATTTAAGAATATTTCTGAAAGGTGAATTTAAAAAACAGACCACCTGCAAGGGTAGGAAGAAAACACACAAAAATATCTCATGGAAGGGATGAGAATCACTCATTTTTACATACTAGTACTCTTTAATGGCTCCATCAGGGCTGTGATAATCTATCCAGTACATTCTTAGGACTCGGGTAGCCCTCATTCAACTGAGGCTGCAATGTAGGAAGCACACTTAGAAAGGTATTTACTGCCTTTTTTAAAGCGTGACAATGAGGACAAGACCCTACAGCCTCGGGCTCTGTGTCGCCTGCTCTGCTTTCACACCTGAAGCTCCCTAAGTTCTTTTTGCTTTGATGATGTTACCAAGATCTTTTCAAAGGTCTTCTGTGCTGGAATGGATGGAAAGGAAGATTTCTTCACTGGGCTGAAGAATTAAGGCTAAGTGGTATTTGTAGATACCTTTCTTTGCCAATGAAAGCTTTCTCTGAAACCATCCTTCTCAACCCTGAGGACAGTGGGCAAATACTGAATACGTCTTCATGCTGCTGGTGAGAGTAATTCATGTATTACAACTACCTTACATCTGGGAAACTGAGGCATGAGGACTGAATCATTTGCTTATGGTCACACAAAGAACATGAAATAAGTCAGGTTATGATGCACTTAGAACCACTCCAGCTCCCTTACTTCAAAACCACACTGGCTTCTGTGGAGGAAAAACAAACTGACACCCAAACCAAAACAAAACCACAAAAACAGAAGAGCGAATGAAAACAAAATTTCCAACCAGTAAATACAGAGAAATTATGAAATAAAGAGCTGAGGAAAAATCATGCTTCTGGAAGTATGAAAAATTAATTACTGAACTCAGCAGAATGATCACAACAGAAGCCTAAATGTGTAAAGTAAATAGAATGCATTAAGAGCGTAAGTTACTTCCCAGTGTGTGTAAATATGTATAATCTGTATTTACCAATAACATTCCAATCTTCCAGCAACAGTACTCAGTTAAACTTACACACCAAATATGGGTATTCATTAGCACACTCCCTCCAGTGGATGAGTATCAATGAACGTGTGAAGAACAGTCACTGAATATGTGTTACCTTGGGAAATGAACCATCTACCAGGCAACATGCTGCCACTGAAGTTCCTAGTGCTTGCATTGATCTTCTGCTGCTGCTCAGGACTTTGTAAGGCAGCAAGATCCCATAATTTCATATGGGGGGACTTGATCCAGTTCTGGAGCTCTAATCTAAAGCCTGGGGATGTGCACAGCCATCACTGCATTTGCCACAATGTGGTTTGAGTTAGACTTCTGCATGCACAGCCAGAATGCATGGATTGGGCCTCCCAACCCAACAGTGTACTTGGCTGCAGCACTCCCTGAAAAGCATCAACATTTGCCAGGAGTTGCCACACACAGGGATGGCTAGAGCATCTCCGAAATTACAGTAACAACTGCAGTACCTCCAACAAGACAGTGTGGAACTGCAGGTTAATGTTATCTCTTAATGGCGATGGCTGTAATGGAGGTTAATGGGATCATCTTTTCTCTTCCCTGGGAGAATTGATGAATTTTTTCATTCATTGACATTATTTTTAGTAGCAAATGAGGGTTTTGGTTCAGAGCTGGAGATGCTTTCAGCAGGAGGTTTGTTTGTAGCAAAGATCCGGAGCTAACAAAGCCATGACGGCTGGGTTCCCTGCGCAGGGTGAGGAGGGCTGGCCATGCTGCTTGCTCTGCCCAACACACACGGGGCTGCCAGTGGCCAGGGGAGGGGGATCCCCTTCCTCCTCCTTCCTTCCTCCAGCTCATCTCCCTCTCTCCCAGCCAAAGCCAGCAGTTCTAGTGAACAAGACCTGGGCCTGGGCCCCGCTCCCACCTCCCCGCTGCTGACGTGGCCCGCAGCAGCGTGTGCTGGGTCAGGGCTCACGGGGCCAAGTTCAAGGGCACAGGCTGGTACAGATGTATAAACACGGGAATGGTATGTAAGCAATAAAGACATAAAGGTTAGGATCAGGGCTAGCAGTACAATAAACAGCTGTGATAACCCGGTTTGTTTATAGATAAAGAATTTATTGTAAAACCCACAACGTGCGGGATACATATTTTAACACTTTAAGGGATGCATATTTTTAGATGCCCTTTTATTTTTTGTTCACAGTACCGAACATATGCCTCCTAACATCCTTTTTCTTCTTTTTTTTTAAGTCAAGCCTGGAAGCACTCCTTGCATCAGTTGAACATCTCTCCTTTCAAAAATCCCTCCAAATGAGCCAATGCCATTCCATAGGAACTGAAAGCCACTGCTGAAGGTAGCTCAGAGCAAACAGCCTGGCCCCCCAGAGCTCAAAGCACCCCTTCAAAACAGCCACGTTTCCAGCACAAAACATCCCTTTATGTCCCATTCTTCCTAATTTAGCTTTAATAAAAGTAAGTACAGTCAGTACAATTTCATTGGAGCTTTGGTAATTTTTGCATGGCGTACGTTTTGCCATCTTTACTTTTAGAACTGCGTTTCAGAGTGTGGCCAAGCATTTTGCAAAATTACTGTGGTGCTTCTTAAGTGTCCTGTGAGGCTCTCATCAGAAGCACAATATATTGTCCTGTAACTATTGATCCAAATGGCTACATTTCTGCAGCAGAAAATGGCTGTGTAGTGAAAGCAGTGCAAAGGTGCAGTAAAATGCCCTCAAGTATATAAAGACATAAAGATTAAAGTCACCCCACAGGTTCCCTTTAACTCCTCCAAATCCACTGCGTAATGTGTTCTTCGAGGATAAATCAAAAACTTCGTACAAATTAACAGGACAGGTGCCAGTGTTCATAAATAAGATTGCTCCTCACCATCAGGAGGCTCAGGGAAAGTTTGCTTTGCATTAAATACATGCAAAAGCTGTTAGTTAAATCCCAGATGTCAAAAGAACATCTGAATATCTAGAAGGGAAAATAACACCCCAAAACTTATCAGCCAGAACACGTATTCAGGATAAGAAATTGAGACTTCAGTGCACAGGATGCCCCAGAGTGTTAATACCAACAATTTTCAGTTCTGTGGTTAGTCTGCAATAAAGTTTATAGGTGATATTAAAGGAAAATACATGGGTGGACTCTGTCATGGACTCTTCCTTTTCTGCAGCACCGAAGTGCCTTTCCTAAATTATGGAGCCCACTTTTAAGCAGTGTAGTTGTTGTTAGTGGCACATACGTTACATATGACTTTTAGACAGCACTCGAATGCAGGAAAAATGTGTTTGCACTTGCACTGCTTTCACATCAGTATTTGGGACACTTTTTGGCACCAGTCTTCTCCAGCGCCTTTGACTTCCCCGAACGACACCAACCAAGGGACCTGTGCTGCAGGCACAGCACGGGGCCACAGTCACACGTGGACAGCACAACCAAGTGCCAACCATGAGCAGTGCTCATCAGATCTTCACCTAAGCAGTAACTAATGATAACATACCAATAAACCATATCTTCTCATGTCTGCTCTGCTTCAGATTCTTCTCTGTCCAGCTTCTGCTTCCATTGTAGTCAGTGGATAATCACTCACTGTGAAATATTTCCCCCAGTTGAGCCGATGACCAAGTTCTCCATGATTGTAAGGGAACTAGTAGGTCTTAAAAAGATTGATCTTTCAAGAAGGAAACTTTCGGTCTCTGGCTCCTGGCTGCTTCTGCACACAAATAAGATACTTTACGTGTGTGTGTATTTCAGGAAGTCTATCACTGAAATAATCAGTTGATCAAAACATCCTTATAAGTGAAATTATGGACCTCTCTAGTTCTGGTCAGAAGACAGATGGATGGAAAGGCACTGGTAATGCAAACTGCTATCACACCTGGGGCCATTCCCCTTCACAATTATCTCATCTGGATTATCCCTCCAGGGCTGTGTCTGATTTACACACTAGAGGAGTGTATCTCATCTAGGAAGCAAGCAGCAACTTTTAATTATTCTCTGCACCATGATATCACCTGCAGGGTTTCAGCTGAAATGGCCATGCTCAGTGCTGCATGTGGCAGGAGGATGGGATGATGTTGGCCCAAATTGCTTCCTTCCTGCCTCACAAGTTGGGCAGAGAGAGAGAACACAAAGCAATGGCAAAACAATAGTAAGTGGCTGTTGTAGCACCTTACCTACCTTGACATCTCCAAGTGCTGGAGGTGCCACTGCCAAAAAGGGATCTTGGAGGAGGAAACCTGGCATGGGCTTTGTGGGAACCACGCGATCAAAGCCTGACGCTGCTAGCCAAAATTATCGCCTTAAAAGGACAGCATTTTGAGAGGACAAGGCTTTTAGGTGGAGTGTGATAGGAAGGAGGGGTCAGAGGGAAAGGGCACAAAGGCTGCAGACAACTTGGAGCTGGGCTGGGGAGGTGGCATCTCACTGCCTGCCAGGCCGGGAGGAAACGGGACAATACAAAGCAAAACCATCTGTTGTAGGTATGGCAAGGGGTAGGAATATGTGCTCCTGGTCCATTCAGCACTGCCATCAAGGAACAGAAAAACCTGCAATGTTAACCACAACTCACTTCCAGAGACCCCAGCTTGAATCAACACAGCTGGTCTTCAGAGTAAACTGCTTGAAGAGAGGCAGCAAGCCAAGCCCTTCCTACCTCGGCTGCCCACAGCCCAGCATCTCCAGATCAGAGACACTATCAGAGCCATGAGTTGGCCTTCAGACCACCGGGTTTGCATTTAGAAGGAATGAAGAACCATGTTGAAAGATGGATGGGTAAAAAAGGATAAATACCAGCCCTGCTCTGCTCAGACAAATAACGTGCTGAGGGCTTGCACGTGTGTCAGAGGGCTGGAGCACGTTTCCCTTTTGAAATCAGTGCTCCTAGCTATTCCTTGACAATTGACTGCAAAATTCTGATTTACAAGATTCCTCACCCAGCCAATAAAACCAGGAGGGAAATATAAGCTGTCTATAAATGACATATTTTCATGCTTTGTGCAATCCATCCCTGCAAAGCACTTTTAAGCAGCTAAGCAATTTACATCTAATAGTGAAGTGTTTTTTAATCAGTCAGATCAATTTGCAAAGAATTGGTACATTAGGTGTAACCATATACCAGAGATCCTTATAGCAAAGTTTTATAAGTAATTGCTCCCTGACCCACTGAACACTGTAATACTATAGAAGTTTGTATTCTATTAAGAGTTAATAAGTGACCAAAATCTAGACTAATACACTGTCAGGGTTCATTATCATTACACATTCTTGCTACTTTTCCAGTGCCTTTTGCTCTGCCCTTCTTGCTACATATGGAAAACCTATATCAAGATGGTTGTCATGGCAATGAAAAGATTTGCATGTGTCTTATCTATCTATTTAAATACCTTCTTATGGTTTATAACTACCATAATACATCCCTCCAGTCCTGCTCATTGCTAATTTAGAGCTGGCCCAGTGTGTCTGAGGTCAGCGATAGCATCAAAAGCATGTTGTCTGGACAACTCTGAAGCTACTGTCCATGGGGTAATTGTCTTATGCAAACAAAAAAGTACAATGGTGACATGCTCATACATAACTGGCAGTGTCTGTGTGTGCTGGGTGGGACCAATTCCACTCCGCACAAGTGTTTGCTGGTGCATCCCCAGTCTTGGACACTTCAGTAGATAGCCTTTTCTGATGCCAGTTTACTTTGGTCATAAAAGTCACTACAAGGTGACTGCTCTGTGTCCGTATGCATGTGTAGAATTTCAGAGAATGGATGTAAACCCTCCAAAAGCACTTTCCACATCTGAGTCAGTCATTTTTGGAAAGGAGAATAGAAGTTCCCTCTGTACTCAGCATCATGGCACAAGCATGTAAGTATACTGGATTTGGTATCATTTGGGGAGGGTGTTACATTTCAAAAATGATTCGGCAAAGATCTCAATAGTTTTGTCTCAAATGATACAAATTTTCTATCTATCTCAAATTTAAGTTCTTCCTTTCTCAATGTCTTTATAGCTCACCTGTTTCTATCAAAGGGTACCACAGAGAGTGCTCTTTGAGAAGACAGAGTGGAAAAGAAGGAAATATTTTGCACAAAACAGACACCACTCTTCCTCAGCAAACAGTGAGATCTGCCTTCTTTCTTCTTTTTTATTTTCTTTCTCTCCTTCAGGAGTTCATGCCTTGCTGCTACATTTAAATGTCTGCAGAGGTAAATATGTCTATTACTCTGCACGTCCATAATGCACATATGACAGCATGTAGTTGGAAAACACAAAGAGAGGTAACAACAAACAAGAAAAGGCATCTCCAAGATCCTAAATCCAGGCACTCTGCTCCTCTTTGATCTCCATGTCTCAGGCTGTAGCTTTTCAGGATATCTATAGATTAAAACTGCTTCTAGAAGTACCTCAAGAATTACCAAGGATTTATTTTCCGGCAGATTGTTATGTTGTTGCTACCGGAGACTAATAAAAATATTTAAAATGTTTAATAATTTGGTAATTGACCGATTTGCTACTGGTATTTGAATTGCTTGACCACACTTCCAGATTAGAAATGCACTTTTCCTCCAGATAATTTATATTTGTATTCGCAGTCTGAGGAAATGCCGCTGATTCCTGCAGCAGTAAATCAGGCACATTTACCCTGCCAATACAGTTGGACAATGTTTACGTGCAGGGCTGCATTCATTGCTTGACTAATCTGTAAGGGGTACATTTTCTATTGCATTTCAATAGCTCATCTACCTCAGATTTTGGTGAACTTTCTAAAGATGTGTTTTCATTTCTGATAGCACATCTTGGAGTGCAGCAGTCCGGAATTGAAGTTTCAGTGACAGATTTATTCAGCTGGCATTTCGCATGAGGCATCACCGCAAACGTTATTTTACAGACGCGCGTGTGCACACGTGTATAAATAAATACACAACACATACATGTAGCTGGCATAACCTTCCAAAGATAATTTTAGCAAAGTGTTTGTCTGGGTGTTTTCCATAGCAGGTTGCACAGCCCGTGACCTGCTGGCTGCTGCACAACGCCGAGCAGGCGACCACCGCAGCTCAAAGGCCGGTGCTGCTTTCACACGCACGGCCGTGAGCACGTGTCCAGCGGTCCAGACTGACCTCCTCACCCCCGTCTGGGAAACATTCTTCCTCCCGACAGCGCATTCTTGCCGACAAACAGAGCAGGACCAGCGGGCACTCGCTGAAAGGAGGCGAGAGAGGGGTCTTGAATGGAGCGTATCTGCCGCAACAATGCCAGACAATGCACGTGAATGGGGCTGCAAGCCCTGCTCCTGGAGCGGGGCTGCCGCAGCCTCCCTGCCCCCCTTTCACCCCTGGATCTGCGTTCCCCACCTGCAGATGTGTCTGACCCCCAACCTCGGATGGGAGGGCCCATGCAGCATCCGTGCGCCCACCGTGCCCCGCTCCGTGTGCATTAACAGCAGGCACAAGGCCAAGAGGAAAGCTGGGTGCAGGTGTTGCTCCTGAGTTTGGCTGAGGGAAAAGTGGCAGCTCTGTTCCCGCTTGTGCCTGCGCAGAAGAGCACAGTGCGAGTGGCACTAAGAGGGGCTTTCTTCTTCTCATTTGTCAAGCTATGGTTTAGGAGGATTTAAAAAGAAAGAGAATAAGAGAAACTGCATCTACACACGCCACGTGGTTCTCCCGTGTAATGAATGGGAAAGGCAGTGACTTCCCCTACAGTGAGATGGGACTGATCTTAATAGGACAGGCCAAGAAGTGTTGGGACAGAATTGAGCTCCCACCTCAGCTACCTTAAGCCAACCCCTGGTTCACTGCTGTGATCAGGGAGGAGTCACACTGCAGAGTCATCATCTCACCCCAGCACTGCTCCTATTGCACAGCCTTGCACGGCCTACCAACAACACAGTGTCCTGTGCACACTTAGAAACCTCCCAAAAGCACTTTTGGGCTGTGACCGTGCAGATGGACCGTGCCAGACCTCCATCAGCAGCTAACTTAGGGCAGCCAAAACGCATCAGGGGTCAGTGCAGGGCATGAGCACCCTCTGCAAGAGCAAGGAGTGTTTGTTCCCAGACAGACTCAGAGCAGAAATGGGGTCTGCTAGGGGAAAGCTTTTGGGGGAGAAGAACATTAAAAAAAAAAAAAAAAAATTGATTTTTTTTAATATAACAAAAAAAGCATTTCAGAATGCAGAGCCCAGCACTACCCAGCTTCTCCATGTGATGCCAGCAAAGCATGGAGTAGCCAGTGATGGGGCAATGCGTTGGCTACTCAAAAGCAGGGCCTGCCCTGGAAGCACGAGAGTGTAAAAGGTGTCTGAGAATCACATCCTGCTTTGGTCTGGGGTTTTCTTGGTGTTTCTTTTTCCACTGTGAACATCTGGGCTTCCTGTGGCACATGTGCTACTGGCAGAGCAGCTCCAGTGGCCCTACAGCTGCAGTGACCAGAGTAGAACCAGTGCCGATGCCACTGGGAAGAGATAAAGGCACAGGGGAGAGGTCGAAGCAATTTTTTTTACTTAAAATGCAAGCCTCTCTCTGCTGAGAACAAACATCCCCATTGTGAGGAGGGATCTCACACACCCAGCAGGGGAAGATGCCCACTGAATTCAGCAGGCTTGGGGTGCTGCCCCCACAAAGTCATTGTCCTTGCAGGCAGCACCCCAGCACCTCTCGAAGCTCCATGCTGTGGGGACAGAGTGAGGCCCCTCCTGCTCTGCCCATGGGGAACGCAGGGGACGCAGGGTCCCCTCCTCCTGGCTCACAACCAGCTAAGTTTTTGTCTCGTTACGCCTTTTAACGCGAGTAAATCCAAATAACTGTGCAGTAATGAATTATAAATGGAACAAAAATGAATATACTATTAATACTGCTCCCAGAAGGGGATAAAAGGGATCAGCGGCTTTATCCCATGGTGCAGCTGAGAACTGACAGGCGGGCTGGGCTGACATTCAGAGGCCTCTCTGTTTTCATAAGGGGAAGACAAACCCCCGACGGGGGCGAGCTGTATTCCAGCTGTATTCTGCATCCCTGGCCCCTTCCCTGCTGGGACCGCTGGTGAGAGGCACAGCCCTAAAATGGATGCAGAGGGGATGCCAGCGGACTAACGCTCCCCTGCTCCCAGCCCTGTGAAATATGCTCGTATAAAAGAGGGAGTAAACAAAACTCGCCGCTTAACAATCTCCAGGCCTCTCAGCATTGCACCAAGCGAGCTCGGCGGAGGCCGTGGGGCGATGGGGCGGGCATGGAGCACCGAGCAGTGTTGCCCCGGCGCTGACCTTCCTGCAGCCCAGTGCCTTGGGGTGCCTGCGCCTGCCTCACCGCCTGCACAGGAATGTGGCAGATAAGGGCTCTGTCTTCCCCTTGGTTCCCATTGCCAGGTTCAGGAGAGCCGTGCAGCAGGGGAGCGCCTGCCTCTGTGTTCTCTGGTCAGGGAGTCCTGGCTCCATTTATTAGAATCATAGAGTTATAGAGTCACAGAAGCACTAAGGTTGGAAAAGACCTCTAAGATCTCCAAGTCCAACCACAGCCCTATCTCCACCGTGCCACTAAACCGTGTCCCTAAGTGCCACATCTATGCATTTCTCAAACACTTTCAGGGATGATGATTCCACCACTTCTGTGGGCAACTAGTTCCTCATCACTCTTTTGGGGAAAAAAATCCCCAACTTGAACATCCTCTGGAACAACTTACAGTCATTACCTCTCATCCTGTCTCTGCTACCTGGGAGAAGAGGTTGACCCCTCGCCTCATTACAGTCTCCTTTCAGGTCATTGTAGAGAGCAATAAGGTCTTCCCTGAGCCTCTTTTTCTCCAGACTGAACAACCCCAGGTCCCTCAGCCACTCTCCACATGACTTGTGCTCCAGACCCTTCCCCATCTCCATTGTTCTTTTGACTTCTCCCAGTCCCAAACGTTGCCAATCCTGAGAGAGCCAATCCCCAAAGTGGCTCAATGCCATCGGGATCCCTGGATACTCCTGTTAACCCAGAGAGACCAACCTAAGGACTGATCTGAAATCCAGCAAAATGGAGGAAAAAGTTTGCTGTGGAGTTTCTTTGGCTGACAGATTGCCAGTTTCTACGTATTTTCAATTTATTTTTCCCTAGGTGATTCTCTTCCCTTGCACTACAGGAAGAGCCAGCTGACCACTGTATAGGACAGGGCAGCCAGGCAAAGCAGAAGAAACATGTCTGGAGTAGAGACATCAGCATTCAAAGTAAGTTATACATTCAGAATGCAACATGAGGTCATTTTCAAAAGTAATTTATTTAGGTAGAAAGGAAGGATGTACTACTTCTGAGGGTCTTTGAATGGAAGTGGACAGATTTTCTTTTTACAGACGCATGCTTGGTCTGAAATCAGCCTCTCCAAAGAGCTGTCTCCATCTTTTTGGCTTTGACTTGGCATGTCAGTTCTAGCACAGATTAACCATGTGCAGGTAGGTCTTCCCCTCTCCCCCTTCTCCCTGCTCCGTGGCACAGCAGCCATGCTCCACCTGCCAGTACCCCACGAGACACCAAGATGAACATTCATAACGGATAGAGCTTGGATCACCAATAGTTTGTGCAAAGGGAAAACCTCCAGATACCACTGGTGAAGACAACCCAACACTTCCCAGAGACCTTGGTGACACTTAATACTATTTACTGTTGTCCTTATGTCACCATTTTCCCTTACCAGAATTAGATCGTTTGCACAAACAAATTGCTGTTCCTTCACTGACAGCTGGGACACAGCACCAGGCTGTGCCTTGCCCCAGAGTCTCACAGCCCTGTGATACTTGAGGGAGTCTCACTTCATAACAGTCCACAGAGGAGGCAATGCCCTATGCCCTAAGGCTGGCAACAGTGACATCTGTCCACCAACTCTTGCCTATGGCATGATGTCCCCAGCCTGCTGGCCCATGCCCTGCTGTCCCCAGCCCCCCTGTCCCAGGATGGCCAGGGACCCCCAGCTGCCCATCTCATGGCCAGAGGACCACTGTAACCATGGTGACTGGCCCAGCTACAGTCACCATGGAAACACCCAGCGGTGCTCAGGTTGGCAATGCTCAAGCACTGGGGGTGTGGCGAGATGGCTGTCCCCTGCTGATGGTGTGAAGCAGGAACATGACCCCAACCCCAAGACAACCAGCAAATGCCAAACCAGTAGTGCAGTAGAGATGCAGAAGAACCACACACTTTGCTCTTCCCCTTGTGCAACTGCAGTATTTCCCAAATAAAACCCAAGAAGAGAAAAGAAAACGTAGTGTGTCATGAAAACATGGTTTGGTGCCATAAAAATTTGCTCCAGCTGCGCTGGCTGGTTCTAGCTTATGGACAGTGTGAATTTAGAGTTGCTGCCTTGCAAACAGCCTGCAGGTCTCAGTAAACACGCTAAAAAGCTTAAAATCTAACTAACTAAAAGATGCTAAGAATTAATTGTTGTCACAGCCCATGAGAAAGGAGACAGTCCTTTCTACCAAGATACCCAGGTTCATGTTAGGATGCAAGTATGCCTATGTATTGACGGATTCATTTACTTCCTTGCTCATTGGATGCTCACTCAACCCTAATTGTCAGGCTGTCTGCTTAGGTCATGGAAGACTGGATCAAAAATTATGAGAAAAAAGTCATTTTGGGATGATATTTCAATTACAACTTAAAGATATGCTGGGCTCTGTCAGTAGCACAATATGGCATTGCATCTCTACTGCCCCAACTATGGGTAGCAGGGGAATACTTCTATAATTATATCAAATCCCCGGCGCCTTTCGAGGTGAGCCATCTAAAATAGCCAATTTTAATAGAGTGTCACTCTCCTGTCTCACAAGTAGGCTGCAGCAATGCAGTTGGGGCCATGCCCATGCTGGCACCCAGGAGCTCTGCACATGGTTGGTGTCAGCACCATGGGCACCGCAGGCACCCTGCTCCTTGCCTCTCTGCCCGTGTCTGCCACTCCAGCCCCACTGCTTCCAGAGCACTGCTAGCCAACAAAAACAGTGTTTCTTCAAAAATGAAAAGGGAAACAGTGACTAAAATGTCAAGCTTAAGGTGCTAACACTTGGCTTTATGTTTGAAAAGTGAGAATGTTTTTGCTTAAAAAGTAAAGTCATACCCTTCGGCCCATTTCCTTCCTCTCTGCACCCATGTGTGTTCTTCTGACTGTAAGATCTGTGCAGGACATCCTTCTGAAATGTCAAATTTCCAGAATGGACTTCAAAGCAATTAAGCTCGCATCAGCACTTTTCATAACTTTACAGTTATTTTGTCCTGTTCTGAAACTTTACAAATTATTTTAAAGATTTTTGTTCTGCACTACAGTGGCAGACCAGTGGATAGCTTGCATGACTCCCAGGCTGCAGTTAGCAATGGGACTTGCAGACCGAAGTGGGGTTTGCTTTGCTGGCACCATTGGCTGTAACCACAGACTATGGCCATGTATGCTTGTGACAAGTTAGCTTGTAGGGCCTCAGAAGGAGCTTTTAATTTTTTTTCTCTAAATTACATCAAGTGTAGTCTAATCATTTTCCACAGATTACTATATAGTTACTATGCGAATTGGCTTAAGAGCAGATTGGCTCAGTCTGATGAAGTCCTAGCATCCCAGATAGGGACAGCATGGTGGCATGATTCATACTCACTTCAAAGTTACTCCATGGGCCACGGGAAGTATGGGTGGTGCTGAAGGTGGAGCAGGTGAATTCTGGTGGTGAGCGTTTCTTGGTGCAAAGGAGCAGTGTTACTGATGGAAATCAGAGCCACAATAAAAAAAAGGCCCCAGAACCGATGAACTTCTGTGTTTTCTGTACAAAACTAAAGTTTCCTTTTTTCTGCCATACCTAAGCAGAATTAGCAGAAGTGAAGACTCTGCAAGCCTATGCCCTATTTCCCCTTACATCAACCTGATCTCAGTGGCGATCATTGGATGCAATCACAGCACACAGCCTTGGGTGGAGGTGAGATTTCCTTCAGGAAAGCAGGAGCCAGGCAGGTGCCATGTTCTTCTGCAGAGCTGGGATAAAGAAGCAGCAAATCCCCAAAGGAAAATAATTTGAGAGAAAAAGCCCTTAAAGAGGAAGCAAGCTGCAGCCACAGGAAGGCATATTTCTTACAACCACCCCAGGAAGTGATGTGACTTTAAATGTCTCAGCTGCCGCTCCCAAAGAAGCATGCGCTTTGCTTTATCATGTGAAGGAAAGAGTGAGCCGAGCTCCATAAATCGGAGCCGTGCTCTCAGTGAAGGTGCTGTTTATCTGCCTGATATTTAGAGTGACCTTTGCAGGGTTGTGGAGTTTGTCTGTCTGCAAATCCTCAAACCTGAAGCAGCAGCCGAGAGCTGCCTGACCTGCAGGAGATGAAATATTTTCTCCTCGTCCCTGTGCAGTGCATCCCTGGGGCCCCCAGCGCTGTGCCTTCCCCCAGCCCTCAGACCCTGAGCCCGGTCCCTGCTGCAGGGCCCTTCTGCGTGGTCACCAGTGCCATCCCCACTGCAGAGCCCTTTTGCCAGGTCACTCAGTGCCACTCAGAGCAGAGCTCAGCAACAAGCGCACGTGACTTGCTCAGTGACTGCCCTGAGTGATGCTTACCTGTTGCCCCTTTCTTCTGTCCTTGCAGCTCAGTGGGTTTTGAGGATCTCCCTCTGGAAGATGCCATGTGAAGTGGGCTGTGTGGGCACTGCCCAGGACAGCACTGTGCTGCTCGCTGCAGTCATCCCTGCTGCTCAGCCTTTGGATTCAGTGCCAGAACCTGTGCTCTTCCCTCGCTCCAAGTTCCAAAGCCTTTTACAAATATTTAAATAAACAGCCCTAGGAAGTAAGTATTAATAAATACATTTTACAGAGCTTGATTTAGTCCGGCCAGTGGGAGTTCTGTACTCACAAATTAGCAGCAGGCTTGAAGAAGCGAGCCGTGCTCTCACAATCTGAGCATTGCCAGACAAGCACTGGCTGCAGTCGCTTCCCTGCACCAAAACCAGGTTTTGTCCTTGAGCTCGTGGGCCCCTACAGAATGTTGAGGCTCACTCTGATGGGCTGAAGTCAGCCAGAGCCTGTTTGCTTTTCGCACACCCACGCGATGCCGCTGGTCCTTCCTTCTGGCTGTAGGAGGCAACAAGTTAACAGTAGGCGAAGCAGCAGGCGAGATTTGTGAATGAGCAGGCCAGAGCGCTGCCAGACCAGTCTTCACACACTGATCACTTATTCGCAAAAACTAGGCTTTGAACAACCTAATTAGGGCTGAGAATATATCATCTGCACAGTGCTGAGCAAAGTGAAATATGTCACAATTGGCAGCGCTCCTGTTGCCTTTAGATATCGTCTGAGCAGCCAGCAAAACTTCCTCATCCAGGATGGGAGAAAGCTCTGATGTCCTGAGAACACCACTGTGCAGAACCCTAGCTGAGGCTTATTCAGCTCCTTCCCCATGGCATAGCTCAGCCTGGGCAGGAAAACTTGAGGAAAAACAAGACCTGTGATATTGCTGGGGTGGTCTCACCACTCACCAGCTGCCTACAGTCAAAGGGTTCCAACCCAGCCTCAAAGCCTCTGAAGGTGCACCTGCAATAGGGTGCCTGTGGGTAGTGTTTTCACTGGTTGTGGAGGAGCAGAGCAGCTCCTGAAGTGTTGTGTACCTCTCTGCTTTCCGACTCCAGCTGCAGCCCCAGGCACAAGCTGGAAGAGTTAATCCCCCAGCTCTGAAGCACAAGATGGAGCCAGGGAGGCTCTCCTTCCTTAAAAGTACAATTGTTGTTTGGTTTCCCTCAGGTACAGATTCATTAGCTCTTGACTAGCTCTCTTTGCCTGCTGACTACTTGTGGAAAAAGCCATTTACCCCGGTGAATGTCAAGGTTAGTTCAAACCGTCTTTGTCATCAGTCTCTCTGGCAGAAGGTCAGGGAGAATCTTTCCTCGAATGGGCAGCGTCAAGCAGAGCAAAGGCCAGCTTAACTCACTGTGGGAAGGGCTTTCCTGAGAGGTGATAAACATTCCAGCAGGGCAGACAGTGCATTGCCCCCCCCACACACACACCTGCTATCAGGCCACGTTCAGCCACAGTCTCCATACGCATAGGTCCCACCAATCCCCATCTCCCTTATCTGCATGAGATGGGCACCACAGAGGCACCATGAAACTCTATAGGGAGACCCAGCCTTGGAAGATACAATCCTAGAAGCTATCAGCTTGTGTTCCTCTATTCTTATGTAGTCTTTGCACCTCCAGCACTACCATCCTCATCACCAGGTCGTATGGGAAGCATTACAGCACATAAGTAAACAATAACCACTCATTTCATACCTGCTGGCTTTGGTTCCTACAGCACATGTGGTGATGTCTTCAAGGTGGTGGGGAACCACTCCATGTATGCAAACAGAGGCACGTGTGGTGCTAAATGAAAAAGAAAAAAAAATTCTCACAAAGCCTCTGTATCACTTTGTGTGTTCTGAGTGAGCTGGCTCTAGGGATGATTAGTGCTAAAAGGAAATAGTTTTGGAGGTAACACTTATGATACGAATACCACAGGTAAGTTACAGGAACAGCTCTCCACTTGGAATGGCTTCGTCCACAGGGCTTCAGCCTTAGAGAATGAATGGGCAAGCAAAAGGAGAGATTTTGGGTGCTCTTTTCATGTTCTCTGTTCACATGGGGAAAATTACAGGAATTTTTCAAGCAGGAGGAAGTGGGGTAAGTTATACATTGTCTCATCATGGAAAGATATTGAGCTTTAACCACTCAAGCTTGCAGCATTACCAGCTCACGTCTGAAGTCTCCCCTTAATTCTAGCCCCTCCGAAGTCATGGCGCATAGGCAGCTGTGAGCCCCACCAGTCATCTTGGTGCCCTGGCGCCATCCAGGGGTTGGGGCCTTGAGGAGGAGCAGGGGTGGATGTGTCCTCACTGCCAAAACACAACAGCCAACCCATGGGAAACACCACCAAAACTGGGAGGGATAACAAAGAACACGGGAATAACGTCTCCACTGCTCGCCATCCCATGGCATCTTTCGGCTAAGATGCTGGCAGTTTCTTGGAAAGGCTTATTAGAAATTGTAGAAGGAAAACATCTTGCTGTTATGCATCTTTAACTGAAAATCTTTCTGGAGATTGTGTTGGTTTTCCTGTTCTCTCACTCACACATAAGACCTTGGGTAGCTTGATTGAAGAGCTGTGGTACAGAAGGGCTCTCTTGTGAAGAAATACTTCGCTAAAGTCAATTAGACATTAGCCAGTTCCTTAAGTTTTGAGTCTCTGAGATTCGTCAAAGAAGGCCTATTTTGAACCAATATTTCACGTAAGGTCAAACATGACACCCAGACCTCGCTTCAGACTTCCCTGCCCTCACTACAACAAACATAGTTTATGGTATTTCTAATTTGTGGAAGTTTCTAAGAGACGAGCGGATCAGAAATGTAAATGACTTCAGCCCTCAGGTCAAGCAGGCAATCTGTGCCAGAGCGTGAAGGAAGTGAGTATGACAGTTCACAAAACGTTGCTCCCAGGAATAAGAGCTCTCCCTTTCCTGATATGCAAACGGAGAGCTTGAAGAAAACACTACAAATCCCTCACTCTCTCCAAATTTCCTCTGAGATGCAGCTGGAAGGCAGACCCTGAAACCATGCCGTCTGAGACTACTAGGTGAGAGCTCTGTCTACCTGAGGGCCCAGCCTTGGACCTACTTGTAGTTATGACATGTTCCAGTATCTGTGTGAGTTGTTCTACACTGGATTCCACAGAGTGCACGTGCTTCACCTGTGCATGAATAAGAACCTGCAGAAGCCCTCCCCCGTCTTATTATTGGCAAGTCTCCTTTCACAGTAATTCAAACTTGTAACACACTTCTGTAAAAAAGAAGACAGAGATGTGCAAGACTTGTCCTGTCTCCTTCCATTAGAGATGGGGCGCCTGCATTTTGGTCTGAAAGTAGGTCGAGGCCTTTTCATGTTCATTCAGTTTTCAGGTTTCATTTTTATACACACGCACATACATACTATAGGCGAGGCTGATGGCACTGTCTATTATTAAGGTTGCATGACACTTCCCATTATAAGAGACTGTTTCATTAGCTTATAACTTTGCCAAACTCAAACCAGACTTTTTCTGTAATTGCGGCTTCCAGCTGCTCAGAGAGGGGTCTTGGAGTGAAAAGCAAGAATCAGTTTTCCCTGGTTATCTCCTAGTCTGAGCTCTGCAGAAGAGGAAACATAAAAGGAGCGAAGGGGCACATGAGGAAGACATTGAGGATGGAAAGAAACTCATGGAATAAAGTGGCAAGTGAAATTGGAAAATGGGATGGCAAAGATGACCTAGAGCTGGCCTGGCTGGGGGTGGATGGAGACTCCGCAATGAAGATCTAGTGCTGAAGAGTGAGTTACTCTGGCTGGGGAAAGCCATGACGTGAAAATACCTGTGTGATTAAAAAAATGAGCTGCTGTGCTTGGCCAAGCAAAGAGACCAGGAGTCAGTTGGTAACAGGTGAAACAGCGGGGCTGGATGAGGACATGATGATCAGATTGGAGCAGGTTGGATGAGGACACAGAAATAGGATCCAACAGAACTATGGCTGCAGAAAATCATGAAATGACACCGGCTGTTCTCTGTCAATGGGAAAATAGCAGATATGTCCCCAAATGAAGGAAGAACTTTGAACGAACTTCCCACATCTTTCTCTGAAAAATGAAAGCAGTAAAAAGCTGAATTCAACAGTCATGGAGTCTCCTTAGCTTAGAAACAGGTAGTGTTTGGGGTCATCAACATATGTGGTAACAAAGATGGAAGAAGTCTCACAAGGTCTTCTAGTCCCCTCGTCCCTGCATGAGCTTCTGCCAAGTATGGAAATCATTAATTTCAAGCAATTATCATTAAGGTTAAACATATGTATATAGAGCTGGCATTAGTCGAAACAACTGAGAAAATGCACTGGCACCTACATACTGGATTTTTTCTTATCTGCAGTCGTACAGTTGACCTACACTACAAGAAACAAGAGTCTATACCAATTAACATAATTTGGGGGAAATCGTATTGCTGAGTGGAATAAAGAGAGCTAGTTGAGAAGCCAGACTAATCTACCTGTCCTAGTCATGGGCAAGTGCTTGCATCGAGTGTCCCAGTATACCTAAAAGGGCACATGAGAACTGAGGTGTCCTAAACCTATAGCCACTCCTGTAAATGCAATCTGAAGCTTACATGCTTTGTCATTCTGTTTCTAGATACAACTCTTAGTAACTATTTGGATTGTCTGTAATAAAAAATAAAAATAAAAATAAAAATAAAAATAAAAATAAAAATAAAAAAGTGATCTTTAGGCAAAATTGAACTGGATGCAAACAGGAGATGGTAGAAACTGGTCTTTTGTCTTTGCTCTTGGAGCACCTTATGGCAGAAATACACCAACACAGAGATCGTTCATGTTAACTTCAAGCTTTGCATTTACAGAAAGCTACAATAATAATTATAATAATAAAAGCCAGACTCTAGTACATGCTGCATATGGACATTTCTTGCCCTTGAAGATAGCAAGAGAATAGTGGAGATCCATGTTAACTATGATTTAGTAAGATAAAAACAGTATAAGCTAAAAACACATTTGATTCCAGGTTAATTAGAGAGGAGCTTGCTGATGCTAATTCTTAAATACAAGCTTAAAAGGATGGGTATACTGAAATGCATCAGAAGATGCCACTGTGTTTTGCAGAAGGAACAGAATGGAAGGCACCATTTAGAAGGCTTGAGGCCTTACAGATATGGACATTGCTTCAGTGTTTTTCTTAACCAACTGGCCTTTAATGTTCCAGTTTTAAGGAAATTTCTTGTGCTGCTGATCTCTTGTTGCTAGCAATTGTTTTGGACCAATCTCTTGTCTGTGAGCTTGAAGCAGACCTGGAAATCATGAATACATTCCTCTGACATGTTGGGTAATGGAAATGGTTGAAAGGGTGAAACCTAAAACCAGAGCTACTGTCAAGAAGCAAACAGAAAATAGGGCTTGGGAGGGATATAAGAATTATTCTTGAGGGTATAAAAGAACCTCTAACTACTGCTGGTGCAGGTGAGGTCTGCTCTTGGACAAGGTGTTCTACATCTTTATACTCATCTCTTGCATCTTGTTTGGTGCATCTGATGCAGACTAAATTCACTGTCAATCTGATGCAAACTGTACATACCAATAAACTGAAAAGCCACAATGTCCCTTCCACTGTTCATCATTCCTTAGTGCACAGCAGACAGAAGTTGCCCTTTTTGTCTTGGTGGTAGACATGCTTGGGAACCTGAAGGCCTTTGGCTGGAGGTGAGCATGGCCATAAAGCATCAATATTCCATAAGTTTTCTTGCATAGAAAAAAACTAAGATTGCATGCAAAATGAGAAATAATAGGAAGTTGAATTTATATGAAGCTCTTACAGTTTAGGAAATGTCAAACTGGAAGTTTTCTGGACAACTTTAATTTAGGCTCCTTCCTTGTACAATGGAATTTTGATTCAGTCTTTAATTACATGATCACTTAATGTTTGTTTCACAAGATCATATCCTCATTCGGTGCAAAGCAGTTGCCCAGGCAACCTTCATCTTTGCATTTTCAAATTTTGAGTGCTCAATTCAACAGTCTTTTTTTATTTTTCCCCAAAGGGAGGTGGGGAGGAGCATTTGTAGGGAAGAACTGTGGACCTGGTCTGGGTGGTTTCCTTGGGGATGTAAATTGCTTCTCTGAGAGGAATGAAGTTCTCTGCAGAAGTGCTCATTTTTTCCATGATCATGGAAATAATTGTTCTGGCAGCCAATTGCACCTCCTCTTCCCCAGCCAAAACAAGGCCATGGATGACAAGTGCTGCTGAGACATCTCTTTCCTAAGGTCTTTTGCAGCAGAACAGAGCAAACAATCAGATTGTTCTCCAGCACATCTCCAGAGGCACGAGACCAACCTTCAGCCCAAAGGGAGGCCTCAGTCACTGTTTAAGGCGCTTGGCACTGCCCAGACTCCAGGTGCTCGTGCTCCACACAGGCACGACACAGGATGCACAGAGTGAGATATGCTCATGGCTATCACAGCACTGCGTTACTTACTGTTCCACCCTGGCCCCCAATTAACTCCTTGCTCCAGCCTCAAATCAATTAGGTTTATGCCCCTGCCCAGTTCTCAGTGTGCTCCAGTCTCACATCAATTCTGCCTGCAGTGATTTAGTAGTGATTTAGCCCCTGTTTCCATCACACCACTTACCCCTCATGACATTGCAATCGTGCTACATTTATTTCCTCTTCTTTCCATGCTTCTCCCACTTGTCCTCAACATGGGAAATTTGTCAAAGCACGTCCTTTGCCTGGAGTTGTTTTGCTTCCACAAATTAGCACTTCCCAATCACAAAATAGTTGGCTTAAAAAGCAGAGGAAAAAAATAAAATCCCCACACAGTCTCCGGTGAGAGCTCTGTGGCCTCAATCCTCCCTCAGCTGATGGCTTCCCTCCTCGGTAGCTGCAGCTCTTCTCCCTTCCAGTGCTCCTGGCTTTCTGCTGGGAGCTTCAATACCAGTGAGGGCAGGAGCCCCCAACTTTTTTACAGAGCTTGCTTAATTTTATCAGTTTGGGGAAAGGAGGAAGTTTGGCAATCTAAGCTGTGTGCATCCAACTGCATCTAAGCTGTCTTGGATACAACTGCTGGCAAAATCAGTGTCCACTGGGGTAGGGTCCCAAGGACTGGAGCTTTGCTTGTACCATACTCAGGGTTTCAGTACCAGTGAGTACTCCCCAGTTCCTCCCCAAAATTCTGAATTTCTGCAGGAAAAGCCTGCAGGTGCTTTGCACTGGATCAGCCATTTCACAAACCACACAGTGTTACAAGAGATTTTCACCTTGGCTCTTTTTTCCACTGTTATTTGGGTACACACAGGACTCTTGGGCAAAAAAATTGGGCAGTGGAATGAAATGTGAATCATCTCTACATTTGCTAGGCTTCTTTCTTCTAAATCTGCAATGCTTGGACTGCCCAAATGAACTTTTCCTGGCCGTGAACTCAACTCCAACAAATAAGGTCATCAATAGTTTTCAGCAGGCCGGTGTTTGGGAAAGGCGGAAGTGTTAGTGTTACTGAGGCATAAGATACATTGAACAGGTTAAAATGTAAGACTTCCCTGCTCTTGAAACCTAAGAAAACAATGGAAGGAGGGAAATCCATACATACTGTAGCCTCTTTTCAGCTGCAACTAAAGTTACCAGCTTCCTGACCAGGCAAGGAAGATGTTATTTCCACTGCACAGCTGATGAGCTGGAGACACCCAACAGCCAAAGGCTGCAGTATATCCCCTGCCTCCCCACAAGGCAAAAGGCTCTGGTCCTGTTCCACCCAGCCTTATGGGGCTCTCCCATTGAATCTAAATGGATTCAGGTGGGACCCACAGTGAACTGGCTTCTGTGGGCATCAGAAGCTGTCCTGGTTGGGGGCGAGCTGGCAGCTCATCACCAAGGAGCGCTTTTTCACAGCTGCTTGGATTTAGCATAAGCTCAGCATCCTCTGGTCCTACCAACCCGCTTGCTTCCGGAAGCTCCATGCATTATATTTCAGGGTGCTAAACATTTGTATATCCCTGCCTTATAAAACATGCAAAAATGCCATCTGCAGTTAGGATGACTAACTCCATGCACGCAGTCCTACTACAGATCCCCATGCAGCTTTCCCTGTTTCATTGCTAAACACTTTTCAAGAAAGAAAGAAAGAAAATCCGTTTTTAGTGCTATTGCCACCTACAGGCTGAAGAAAAACAGTTGCAAGATCCCTGAAAACTGAACAAACATGTTTGGTTGTTTTTTTGTTTTTTTGTTTTTTTCCCTGTCTAATGTTAATGTACATCCACACTTTGATGTCAACAGAAATGATTCTGGGCATTGGAAAAGTAAGCTTTTTTCATTTCATGGTGTATGTTTTGCATACATGGAAACTTACACATTGCTGTTATCTGATGGTTTAATATTCAACAGCAGTTCTCACCGGTGTTCCTCATATCCATAACTGCCCCAGCAAGATGGAAGAACCAAGTACTGCCAGCCCCAAGAAGATGTCTAATCCAGGTTGATGCTCAATATAGTGCATTCCCACTGCCTAAGTCCTGCCCTGATGCTGACTGGAGGTACATGGTGCTGTGTGTGAGCACTGCATGCAAATGTCAGCAATGAGAGCACAGAACTCATCCCTAGATTCTCCAATAGTGAAACAGGGAGCTCCACATTCTTGATTCTGAAGGCACTTCGGAGCTCAGTTTCCACTTCTTTAAAGTACAGCTGCTTGCTCCTGCTAGAGCTCTACCAGCTATGAAGACGAAAACCCAACACTACCTATCCTTAGCCAGTCACATACTCACTACTTAGCATTAGCATTATGGCTGGAATTGCTGCCAGCAGTAGCTGCCACAAGTAGGGGATGGCGTGTGATTACACAGTGTTGTAAGAACACACAGAAACAACATGGAAAAGACCTTTTCTGGCTCCAACAGGCAGCTGGTGACACAGGTGAAACACCTACTGCACCACTGTTATTTTTATTTAAAAAGCAAAACACCAGAAAATCATTTTAATTTAGAAGAATAATGAAGAAATTGAGTCAGTTTCCTCAGTGAGCCTGACCAACCACCCTGAGTGGATCTCAATGATCTCCATTTGGGCCATTTTATCCTTATGAATAACAACCAAATAACTCACAGGGGATGCCTGAGGAGGCGCTGCCCTCCCAGCCGAGATGACATCAATAAGCAGTTCCAGACTGTCCTGTGTGCATCAGCATGCACACACCAAAAAGTCCCCACCCCAGAAGCATTTGCAGTAGAAGTAGTTGGGCTTTACATAAAAGTTTGAGGGGAAGCCACATTCATGCCATGGAGACCAGCAAGCTGCCAGCTGGGGGCAAACAGAGCCCTCAGCAATGAGCAGCCCTGAGTCACAGCAGGCCGGGGGCTGCCCTGTGCAGCACGGGACAGGTGCACATGGTTCGTTCCAGAATGGCAGCTCCTATTTCCTGTGAAAACACAGATTTCATGGTGCAAGACAGCTCTGTCAGATTAAATCTAAATGCAGTAATCAGTGAGCAATTGCCATCTGATATCTAAATACCCCCACCAGCCTTGTCACAGTGCTAATTCTAAAAACAGACACCTCTGAGAAGGAGGAAAAAGAATAAAAACCCCCAGAAGTGACAGCAACTAATGCCCATCCCCATTGATCTCAGTAGCAGCAACCGTTCCCTGCTGCCTAATGCTGCTCCTGGGATGGCCCCATGTCCAAGGGATGGAGGCTGCAGGAACCCCATGCCCCCGAGCCCCATTCCTTCAAGGCTATATGTGACCTGCTGACCAAAAGGGCAAGCACCCCGTTGCCATTGTCCCTGGGAGATAAGAACCTCTTGATGCACTTGGTGCTATACCTGCTCCTTTAGGGTAGTTTACCTCTTTCTCCCCTGTATTTTATTTTGTTATTTTTCTGGCAGTCCCCGCCTCTCCTTCCATCCATCTATTCTTATCGCTTCCAAATTACAGATATCTATTTTCAGATGAGTGAGTCGAACAAAATCTTCCTCTGGTTGTTGGTTGTTTTTCTTTTTTTTTTCCTCCTTTTTTTTTTTTTTTTTTTTTATTTCCCAACATGGCGGTGCGTGCTTATGCCCACTATCTGCATAAGTCTTTTGTGTATTGCTAATGGAATGCTGGAATCGTGGCAGCTCTGCGCGGGGAATACATGTGAGCAACAATATGCTGACAGACCCCTCGGTGGAATCTAATCTGTTCCAGCTCATGCACTCCTCAGAAACTATTTAACTTTCATTAAACTGTGTTTGATATCAGCTAAATAGAATGCATACGGCACCAATATAGCTCATATGGTCTCATTCATTCGATCACAGCAGTGCTTTTTTCTTATATTTCTCCCACTTGTGTCAGTACCCGGTATGGCTGGGTAAATAGGAGACCTTTGAAGATATAGTTAGTACTCAGATTTCTTTATTCTTTTGTGCTGGTTTCTCAGTGTTGAAACAGTGATTCATGTACGTCTCAGACAGCCTCCATTAATTTCATGTAATGCAGCTTTTATCTCGTAGCTGGGACAACTATCTCCCGCGCTGCTCGCCTGCAGCACCCCCTCCTCCCCCCCCCAGCGCCCCTTTCCCCGGCTCCTTTCGGGGGAATTTACTTCTGGGTTGTTGCCGGGTGGGGGCAGCGAGAAGAAAAAAACAAATGGAAAGGCTGGGGCTGCTGAGAAGCGAAGGAGAGATAGCCGTCCGCGTGTATTCGCGTCTCACGTGGGAGAGGAAAGCAGGGGCGGAGGGGCTTGGCGGAGGGGGTAGGACAGCCCCGGTGGCAGTGGTGGGGTAGCGTCTTTTTGAACCTATTCACAGCGCGCTAATTTGATTATGAATGCGGAGCCGGAGGAGCGCGCAGATTCGGGAGCGCGGGATGCACGGGCAGCGCTGCTCCGAACTTTGAGCGGGCAGAGACAACGAAAAGAGTCGTCGGGACCAGAAGGAAAACACAAATCATCACTGAACGGAGAAAAAATATCAATTTCCCCGAGCCAAGCCAGGCGGTCCTTCGGACCCTGCCGCGCTGCAAGGAGGGGTGACAGCACCGCCAGTTGTAAAGAGACGGAGAGCAAAAGCTCTCCTTGTTTTCCTCTTCTAGAATGATGCGAAGGCATCAAGACTTTCTTCCTCTTTGGAGTAGGACAGCAGAACGGCGTCCGTTTCTTTGGGAGAGTGAAAGTGATTACCTTCTGCTTTCTTTAAAGATTTTTTTCCAATTATGCTTTATTATATCCAAAGGAATAATCACTTTTTTTTTTTCCCCCCTCACATTGCTTAAAAGAAACAACATGGGGTCCTTTAGTAGAAGGAACCCAATTATTTGGGATATTATTTTGTGAAACCTTTTCATTTTATTAGAGCACCAGAGGGTTTTACATTTGGGAGGCTAAATCCTGACTATTATTACTTTTTTTTTTTTTTTTTTTGGAAGGAACATCTCAGCGGGGCAATTAATTTTGTACACTAGCACCAGCTGCTGCCATGGCACAAGGTTTTGCAAGGAATAGAGAGGAAAAGTGGGGCTCTGCCTGAGGCACTGGGACACTGCAATGTGTGGACACCCAACGTGGGCTGAGCACAGACGTGGGCCCCTGCTGGAAGGCTGATCCACAGTTGCCTAGATGATCTCCCTGACTTCTCTACTATAAGTTATCGATCTTATTCATAGCACTAGCAGACACTAACTGGAAATGCATCCTCCGCTGTTGTGTTAGCCTTTATTTTAGCATATTTTTGTCAAAGTAAACTGGCCAGGAGCGACTGACACTCTGCTGTCCCTCTCCCATGTTCTGTGCAGGTAGGAGGGAGGAAGGAGCATGTAGGATTGCATGAAGCAGTGAAAGAGACGGGTCTGTGGGTTCTGCAGCCAAGAGCCTGCAGATAGCCCAGTGACCCAGTGCTGCAGCTGGAGTGTGCCCAGAATGAGCCAATGCCTGTGCCTGCAGCAAGTCGTCTGTCCCGCCAACTCATGCTCTGCTACTGGTGAGGCACTTGCAGCCACAGGCTCCCCTAGCACTGATCTGTTTTAAAAGTGAGAGGGAAATGCATTATCGTAGGTCAGTGAGCTGCAGAACCCCTGCCAGAACCCCCAGCTCTCCCAGAGGACAGGCAGCACAGTGGTGCTCCCTCTGTTTGCCCCATGCCAGGGCTACTCCAGGGAGATATTGCAGTAATGAGTACTCACAGAATTCACTGTTCGGGGTCAAGCCCTTTGTGACCTTCAACATTATGCCTTAACACCCCCCCCCCCCTAGAAGCCCACAGTGAAACCCGGTTCCTCTTCTAAGGGGTTTTGCTGCAACCCCTGCTTTCACTCCCTGCACCGTTGCTGTCTGCAGATGATACAGCTGTACGGGTCCCACTGCTGGGCAGGTGGCACAGCCAGCACCAATTCCTCCAGGCAGCTTCAGGAGATGCTTCCTACCCACCCTCCCCACTCAGCACTTCCCTAGCACCTCACTGAGAACCACGGCATATTGGTGGGTCTTGCTGCCAAGCACTGCAGCCGTGCCCTCTCCGCAGCATCCAGCTCCAAACGCGCTGCTGGTCGCTCTCTGGGGGGACCACCTGCACCGGCTGTACACGGCTGACATATGTAGGTACACTAGAAAGCTACCGTCTGCCACTTGGCATGGGACCTCACCAGGGTACCTTTGCTCTTTTGCCACTAAGGGTTAATTTTCTAATGGCTGATTTGCTGCTGAAGCTGGCCAAGTTTTTCATCACCCGCAGAGTACCACAAGCTGTGATTTGGAGCCAGAAAGCACCATTAATTTTCTAAATAGGAAGGATCACATATGTAAACTGTCTGGGTCTATAACCAGTTGGGCAGGTAGAAGGCAGAGAGAAGGAAAGCAGATTTTTTTTTTTCCCCAAGCATGTATATAGCACAAACCCAAGGCTGTTCCAGAGTTTCTCAGCACATCTCACCGCTCCCTCTATGCCCCCACCACGCACCTCCTGGCCTTGCCCGCAGCAGCATGTGTTTTTCCTAGAAAAGGTCAGGGCAATGATTTATCAAGCAGTTATTGAAGTTTTCATATAGGGCAATATGGAAAAGCTACCAGAAAAAAACTCAAGGGAAGACCAAAGAGATGTGATGGAGCACGGCTTGTATTATCTCCCCCAGAACACCACAGGCATGGTATGCATGGGGATAGGAGCAGTGCTGGGAGCCTGCAGGGAAGGGTGGGCAGCTGGCGTGTGGGCATCCACCACTGAGGGGTGCTCTGGGCCTTAATGAATCAATTAACACCTTGTGCAGGGAGCCTGGAAGGACTTTGGTGGAGGGCACTACATAGTTCAATATAAAGTACAGAATGCAGTGTGAAATATACATATCTGAACATGGTTTCTGTGATTGTTCCATGCAACACACAGCCTTGCATTGCTCGACCCTCCCTCTGCCTCCCCACCACTTGATGAGCTGTGTTTTCCACGAGGTGACACTGCCATGCACGGCACACGTGCATGGGCACCCAAACCAAGGGAGCATCTAGTGCAGCCCACAGAGTATCAGCAAGCCATTGCCAAAGGACATGGTGCAGCAGAACTGATTTTCTTTTTCCAAGTTCCTCAATAAAGGAATGACATAAAGGATTTTTATTTTATTTTATTTTATTTTTTGCTTCCAGATGCCAAGCAAATATAAGGAACAGGTTGGTCATAGCCACGATTTCACAGCTGACTTTGATGACCTGCTTATAAAATCCCAGAATGGCTTGGGTTGGAAGGAACCAGCAGTGGGCTGGTGGGCCTCACCACATCAGGCTGCCTGGGCCCCATCCAGCCTGTCCTTGAGCATCTCCAGAGATGGGACATTCATTATCTTCTTTGGCCAGAGCCAGGGCCTCACCACACTCTGAGCTAAGAATTTCCCTCTCACATCCAACCTCAGTCTCCCCTCTTTTAGTTTGAAATCTTTCCCCCTTGTCCCATCACTCTCAGATCCTGCCCCTAAGCACCACAGCAGCAGTTGCCCCAGACTGATGCAAACCCCATTGAAGGTTTGGGTCCCTAATCAGTTCAATTTTATTTCCCCCCTCCTTTTGACTGTTTTCCCTCCCAGGGAGGAGCACTACCACGAAAGACTCCTCTGAGCCCATGGAGCTTGTTCTAGTGAGCTCTCCCTGTGATCTCCCCAAGCCTTTAGCGGGGACCAAGCCTTGAGCTCCCTTTCATGGTCTGCGTTGTGACCTGGCTTCAAAGTGCGAGAAGAGGTTCCCCAGCTCCTTTTGTGCTGTGCGGTCTCTTAATTGCACTTTTAAACACAGTGTAATTTTTTTAATTAACATTATGGTTTCAGAGGGCAGAGAAGCTTGCACTATGCTAATTACAAACTGGAGTAGTCAGCGTAGAAATTCAAGGCTCTGGTTACTGGGGCCGAATGCAGTTTTTATGAAGGATTTCAAAGATCCTCCATGGGCTCTGTGTTCTGAGTTATCATTAGCATTTGATAACATAAAGAATTTTTATAACATGTGACAGATTTCAATGTGAAGATTTTACCTGATAACTGGAAAATTTACATAAAGACCTTCATTAGCTCTCTGCTCACATTACTGCCAGCGTAAGAACTACGGCATGCTGTCTCCCTGCGAGATGGGGATGGGGAGCCAAAGAATTTGTGCTTTATAATAAAATTTATAGTACGTTACGAAGGGAGGTTATAATAATCCTCAGTGATGTTGGAAATTGGAGCAGTACAAAGAATGAAAGAGAGCATGAGAGGCGGTGGGAAGGGATGTTTCAGGATTGCCACATGGCAGAGGACAGAGAGCTGCAGTGATGGCAGCAAGGGTGGATGTGAAGCTTCCCATATGGGTGCTCACCAGCACAAACCACACTGAGCCACGGGCTGTGACCACCACTATTTCCCAGAGCCATCGCCCACTGCAGACTGCCTGGCTGCTTCTTGCAGATGTGTCATTTCCCGAGCATTTTGTATTTATTCTCCTTTTCAGTAAATAACTGAAAGTGCCCACCAACATGGTGCCATTTTGATCGCAAACTTGCCTGAGCAGAAGGCCAAAATTACAGCTTATGCATGCAGAGGAAGGGAGGACATGGGCAGACCTTAACAAATTCAGATTAACCTTCTTTCAGATGGCTTCTTCACAGTGTTTTGATGGACCAGTTCCTGAATTTCCTCTCTGGCCAACAAGACTCCCTAGCAACTGCAACTTTAGCTAAGACGAGACACCCAACTTTTACTGCAGGAGAAGCCAAGTAATCTCCAGATGAGACCTGACTCCTCAGGTCTCCAACTGTACCATCAAAGTCACAGAACTTATTTTGCAGGCCTCATACAGTCCCATTGCATTGGGAAAGACCATGCTGTGTTTTCAGAGTTGTCTTTGGAAAGAGATCTCCATTTCTCCCAGCTTTTCAGGCTCAGTGCTTGGAGAAGCCAAAAAGCAACCTTAGATCAATGATCAAACTTCCATAGTAGATGGCTTTTATTTTTACAAAATATTTGCTTCCAGCAGAGTGTATCTTAATTTACAAATGCAGAAATCTGTCATTAAGCTTTGACCCAGCTTCATGGCATTGTCAAATGCAATAACGTATCTTTTAATAGTTTTATATCAAGTAAGGATATAACATATCATTAGTTTAAATGTATTTGCAAGCAATTACCCCCACCAGGATATTTGTGAATACTCATGCAAAATTGATGAAATTCTGACATGCTTAAACATTGTTCATTTAGCTCTATTCCTTATGTATAGAAAAAATAGAATAAATAATTCCACTGCCACTTGCAAACTACTGTTCAGCATTTTCATTCTGCTCATGGTTTCTGTCCTGCCTTTAAACTATAGCCTTTGGTGATCATTTGGAAATACAGTTTCATATATGTTTAATTTTAAATAGATGTACTAGATTATTCATTCCTCTTATTATTGTTCAATGCAGTAATTTAAACACGGACTAGATTTACTGCATGTCAGCTGCCTTTCTTTTACGAAATGGGATAAATTATTAAATGAGTAGAGGTTGTTTGACAACGGGTTTTCCAGTACTTCACAAAAGAAAGACCTTTGACATTCAGCTGTCTTTTGAAAAGAATAAAGAGTAAATCAATTAAGTCTCTATGCTGCAGTTCAAAAACACACTGTTATGGCACATTCTTGCTTACCTCCAAGTTGACTTTGGAAGACTCATCCAGTGCAGCAGTACCACTGGGGAAATTATTGATTTAATTGTCAGGTTGCCCAGCAAGCAGCACCCTGGCCCAGCTCCCTTAAATACAGCCATTTCTACAAATCCTCCACTCCATCTTCAAGCTACAAAAAGCATCAACATCAACTTCCAGTAATATCTGACACCACGCTGGAAGATTTTTTTTTAAAGTACTTATTTATGGTTGCATCCAGCAGAGGCTCAGACTTTCCAAGGAGAAATATCTTAATTGCCATCTGTTGAGAACGTTTTGTGTTTCTGAGCTTCCATGTGAGAAGATTTTCAAGAAAGAGGGGAGGACATCAGGTGTGAGACATCGCAAGCTCAGATCCAACTTGGATACCAAGATCTTCCCTTCCAAAGAAAGTCACGAGTTGATGGGAAGCTGCACTGGCAGAGCCCGTAAACACATCTTTTCTTTATCATTTGTGTGGCCTTCACTAATTGCAATGTTTAGCACAAAGTTTGCAAAGCACTCAAGGTGCTTTGGAAGGAAAGGTATCAGCTTAAGATATTAGGTCTGTGAAATGGCATAATTTAATCTAAAGCTGTAATCCAAACAGAACCTAATTAAAATATAGAGAATTTTAAAAAATAAAGTCAATGCAATCAAAACAAAATCTAACTACCATCTTTTTTTCCTTACCTGCCTTACACAGCAACGCGACAGCACCAACACTCAATCATCAGCCATCTAAACTCAGCAGTGCCAAGGGAAGGATGTGAGCATTCACCATGGAATCTGAAGTTTGCAACCCAGCCTTGGCGTGGTGAGAATTTACATATTGCTGCTGATTTCTTTTGGCTCTGCAGAAATCAAAAATGAAGGTTTTTGCTCTGTCAGAATTCAGATTTCTTTGATATCAGGAAGTGTTCTAGATCACACTTCACAGTTTTTGCTCATGTTTTTCAATACCCAAACAACACAAACATTGTGTAGTGTTCTGGCCAACCCAGGGCATAGAGGGAATCTCTGAAATCACATCCAGAAGCACATGATTTAGCTTTGGAGTCTCCACCTGTGAAGGATGCTACTGCTGTCATTACATTGGAGCTTTGTTCACTCTTAGCATCCCCAGTCATGGGACTTATGCTGGTTCCCAGGGGAGCTTGCTTCTTCCTGGACTCTTTTTATGCTGTTCACTCCCAGGTTGCTAGTCCTCAGCCTTCTCTGCAAGAGTTCTGCAAGCAGCACGATAGCTCACAGGAGGTCTGTGGGCCTGAGGACTCCTCCACATACCCATGTGTGAGGTGTCAGGGCTGTGGCTGCCACCATGTTAGACAAAGATGCATGCATCTTCAAGCCAGATATTATTTAAAATTATATATACGTATATAAAGTTACCTCTTCTCATAAATCATTACCATGCTGCAGTATTTTGCCTGGTAGCAGAAAAATGAAGGCAGCAAATGTAGGGTTTGCAGATGAGCATTTTAGGGATGAGAACGAGGAAAGCAGCTCACCAGGATTTTGCAAACTCTCCAGTACCACTTTAAAGTATTGCTTGCAGAGAAGAGGTTAAATGAGGTTTAAGTGCAATGTAATAAACCTTCACTGTTCATAAAGTCGCGTGATAAATGCGCGTGCTGTTGCTCCGGATAAGAACACCAGGGTCGGAAGGCGAAGAGGGGAGGCAACGGCCCTGGGGAGATGCTCCAGCCCACCCATGTAGGACTGCGTAACTCCTCATCCACTGCAGATGCACTGCTTGCTCAAAACAGGGGAATTCTGACATTTGCAGTTTGTACAATGTGACTGCCCCCTGCGTGCATCCCTCGCATGCTTAGTCCTGTTGGAAAAGGGGAGCAAAGGCAGTTTGGGCACTTGTTTGGGAACAGGGCTTGTGGGACTCTAAAAGTGAAGGACAATTGCCGGGCTGGAGCCAATCCTGCCGTGGGCAGGAAGCATCTCAACACAGCAGAGGGTCCTAGATTGCAAATGCACCCTCTAACTGCACTTGCAGGGGAGCAGAATGGAGCATCAATTATTATTGCTATTTTAAAGCAAAACTCTGATTGCTAGGGGCATCCCAATTTTATTGAGCTCATTTTGTTTTCCCAATGTTTATTTGAATAATAGGTCCTCCTTTTGCAATAAAAGATACCATATATCCCATTGCCACAAGTAGCAGTTTATATAAGCATAGCATTGTCCTGATGAGTTAGTTCAGAGACGAGCCCATTTGTTTATAGAATTTATCCCAAATTTGTAAGATTTGTGATTTAGAAAATGAACCGAAAATGAAACCATCTTTATTCCTTTAGACCAGATATCAGGAAGAAATTCTTTACTGTGAGGGTGTTGAGACACTGGAACAGGATACCCAGCGAGGCTGTGGATGCCCTCTCTCTGGAAGCATTCAAGGCCAGGCTGGATGGGGCTGTGAGCAACCTGTTCTCGAAGGAGGTGTCCCTGCCTATAGCAGGGGGTTGGAACTAGATGATCTTAAAGGTCCCTTCCAATCCAAACTGTTCTATGATTCTATGATTTTGTGTGGTGAGGAACTCTAGTTTTTGCAGATTTGATTCATGAGGTACGGAAGTGGTCAAAGGATAATAAACCTGTTTTTGTTGTTGTTGTTGTTGTTGTTGTTTTAAAAAGAAGTAAAAAGAGCAATAATAAAGCATAAACTTTCAGTGTCTCCTTCCTTTGAGCCCTCAGAAGCAGGGCAAATTTAGCCCTGATGTGGGCTAAAAAGCAACACCAAGCTGCTCAAAACCCCACCTTACCAACTTTTGAAGAGCATTAGTCTGCTTCTGAGAGTGCTGCATGTGATGCTGGTGCAGGGAGGGCCTTGGGAAGAGCAGGACCCAGACTTTGCTCTTTGCCCAGGGTGGGCAAAGGTAGGTATCCTGGTGATGTATGGGACAAGAGGGGACAACCAGTTAAAGGTCCTCTCTCTCATCCTCTGCAGCACAGGGATACAAAGGAGACTTTGTGGAGACTTAAAAATACACTGAAATCTGATGAAGAGTGGAGTAAATGGGGGAAGGATTTCACTCCTTGGTGATGAGTGAAGCGCAGATGCTCCAGCTGGTGAGAAGGAAAAGGAGTTTCCCCTGTGAGACATCTAACAATAAGGACTTTACATCAGCAGCACATCAAGAAACAACATTACCCTAAGTGCCTTAAAATAATGAAGGAAACAAAAAAAGTCCTTTTAAGAGGTTTCTTCACAAGCTGTATCCTTCAAAACCAAATGTATACAGAGACCAAGCAAATTGCTGTGGCGTCCACTGAGTATGAAGAACCATGGTGGGAAAGACCAGGGGTTTTCATGAGGGGATTATTTTCCCTTCCCTGTGCTGCAGGATGCCCATGGCAGGCAAGTCATAAACCATGTGCTCCATGTGAGTGCTGGCAAATGTTCAGCTGCAAGTGGGGCATTGCACAGGCAAGGTGCTTGTTAGTGTAAGAGCCCCTCCATAGATTGTTTGGTTGTTTGTTTTTTTTTTTAAACAATAATTTCCTTCAAATTGGATTGTCGTCATGATCAGAGAGTCATTTACTGGAAGCAATTGCTAATTACACATATCCCCTGTAGGGAGGATGTACAGCAAAATGAGCATTTTGGAGGGAATTTCTTGTGTTCCCTACAATTTCACCCATGGACATTTTCCAGCAGGGCAAACTCTGAAGTTCCTCTCCATTTGACTTCAGCAAGAGCATTGGCTCAGCACAGCCCTGTGAGAATCCGCTGTGTATGTTTTGGTCAATTACAAAACAAAACATGAAAACAGACACTCTTTGAATCACTCTGAGAATCCCATAGGACACCTCGTTCCTCCTGCCGACAACTGAAGTATTTCCTCTCAGCCTGTTCCCACCTCAGCATTCACCAGTCAACCTGGCAAGGCTTCCCTTCATCTCTCAGGAGTCCTTTGCATCACTGTAAGTTTTGCTTTGCTCAGTTTCATCCTTCCATTTCAAATACCCCAAGGTAAATCCTCTTATACATGCATATAGGGCATGTATTTGTGATGTGCTGCTGTAGCCATGCTGTCCCTCACCCTTGGCAGACTCAGGGCTGGGTAAGACAAGGCACTGCTTTCGGCTGAGCTCTGCACCTCTGCCCTGGCACAACTCAGCCCAGCTCCAGATGGGAAGGTGCCCAGAGCACCACGCGTTCTCTAACGCCTACAGGACTGCAGCACCAGCATGTCCACGTTTCAGGACAGAAAGGACATTAGAAAGAGTGTTGTCCACCAGCATTCACAGTTCTACAGTTCAGGTATGTTGCTTCATCTGCAGGCACGTGAAAGTAATTGCTAGAGAAATATCCTCTCACTTCTTTCACTAAGTTCACAGGAAATCCACAGAATGAAATGTTTAGAAGGCACAAACCTAAAGACAACGAGTGTCTCCTCCTCCAGATGGGACAAAGCAAAACACATCATCCTGATGACTACAGCACTGTGCTCCAGGACTTGCAGGAGAGGAGGAACTTGGTGCAGGGAACAATCCCATCTGGACAGAACTTCATTTAGAGAAAAATTGAACCAGGGTGATGCAGTGAGAATAAATTCTGAAGTTGAATTTCATTGGAACAGTGAGTCAATTATTCACTGCAAAAGAAAAAGTTGTTCTGAACTGTTACTTTACATTATATTCCTAATTATAAGAAGAAGGAAACACATAATTGGAATGAAACCTTTTGATTTATTGAACCAGAACACTTTGACTAATTCAAAATAGCATGTCCTAGAAATGTGTTTTTCACAGGCAATTTCAACTTGGTGCTTTTATTTCAATTCAGAACAAATCTCTGCGATTTGAAGTCACAGATTTCCCAGTTAAATAGAAAGATGATTTATGAGAAAAGCAAGAAGCTCACACAACACTGATGGTGATCGTAGACGAACTCCCTCCTCTGGTAAATTCTGAGTAGCTTTAGGACCTCTGAATAGACAAAGCACAGAACGCAGGAAGAAGCAGGATATTAGTGAATATGCAGAAGTCAGAGAGGAAATACGGTGCTCTTCCTCAGTAGAGATATATCATCAGCTGTGCGTATAGGGATGCGTAGCAACACCTGAGGAAACTGGGTGAGACTCTAACTTCATTTAATTTGGCTGTCAAAGCACACCTCATTGATCAAGGCATCCCTCATTGATCCCACCACTAGACTGAGGCACAGCTCTGCTACAGAGATCTCAAAGCAGAGGTCCTGCAGCCAAACTTGGATGGTCACCACCAGCCATGCCATAGAGCTCTGCTGCGGGACACAGAGGGTGACAGTGACCTCTGAAGAGCAAACACTAATCAGAACCCTCCCTAGCCTGTCTCCAGAGCCTTGCTGAGCCAACCATGCAAATGCATGGGCCCCATGGGTGAACCCAAGCTACAGGAGGTAAACCCATGGGGAACTTCCACCTTGCAGGCCAGAATTCAAGCCTTGGTTCTGCTGCAGAAACAGACGAGTTATTCCAGGGCTTTCTGGGCTCCTCCCTATGCTTCCAAACTCCATTCCCACTGCACAGCACAGAGCTGGGGAGGTGATGCATTTCCATCCCTCTCATTGTTTGTACTGAAAGGGAAAACATGACCAGGCTATCGAGTGGTTAACTACACAACTGCTACCTAATGATCCTAATTTGCATGATTTTAATAATTATGAGTAAAACCAAACTGTTAAGTTGCACTTTCTGCTTCAGCAAAACTGAGCTATAATTGTGTAGAGAATAATTTTATGGGTGAAGTGTGCCCTATATTATAAGAGATTAGAATAAAGTGCTCTAATATTCAATGTCTTAGCAGGTGCAGGCACTTACCTGGGCAATTAAAATCTTTTTAATATACAAATCACAGCCAATGAGACTGTTGGCATGACAAACTGGATCTTTCTGAACATATTGTGTTTGTCTAAAATAGATTTTTGTTTGCTAGCAATAATTTCTCTAACTTCTGTTTGAAAGAGGAAATGAGTGATGCGGACTAATATGCAGAAGATTCTTCAAATGCCTGTATTATATCACTGCTGTAAAAGTATCTACGTGTTCCTTTCTATGTGTAATACATGCCCTTTGATTAATATATCCTTTTATAAACGTACCACATAGAACAATTGACCTATTTTAATCTTATATTTGCTGGGGAGTACTGGGCTGGGGTGAATAGAATTTGGCCTTGAATTAACAAGGAGATCATGAAAAGCATATGAAATTTCCTTTAATTGATTGATTCATTAAGTTCATTAAATGCCCTCCTTTGTGCTCAGAGTATTCTGTAAGTGTGGGAAGGTAAAATAGGTGCTATGTCTCCTGTGAAATTCATAGGGAAATATTTTGCAGTTATCTCTGAGCAAGAAGAAAAAAGAAAACGGGACTCTGCCAACACCCAGACCTGCACATAGAGGTATGCAATATTACAGTTTGACATCTTTCCTTCCATTTGAAATGCCATGATTTTGAACCTCAACACCTGAAATTTTAAAAAGAGTGAAAGCAGAGACACTTGGAGTACCACCTATGCCCCCAGGTCTCCCTCACACCCAGAAAATCACTTCCCAGAGCTCGATGCTCCAAACATAGACCTCTCTCCAGGCAGAGCAAGCACTGTTGGCAGCCTCCCCATACCTGGGCATCACCCCCGGACAGCAGCTGCCTCCAGGGAAAGGCATAGTGGGATGTGCTGCATCGTTTGAGTCTGCATCTGCAGCCATGGGGATGTGCCAGCCCCATTCTGGCTGCACCAGGGAGTATTTTGCCTTCCCAGGGGAGCTGGTGGTTTCTACACAGCTCCGTGTAGAAATGGGCTGCAAATTCTCTGTGCTCAGGGCATCGTCTGGCCATCCCAAGGACTCTGTGAGTCCAGGCTTCTCACATCACTGTCCCTGGAGCTGTTCAAGAACCATAAAGATGTGGCACCAAAGGATATGATTTAGTGGGCATGGTGGGAACAAGCTGATGGTTAGAATTGATGATCTTAGTATTTTTCCAACCTTAATGATTCTATTCCTCTGCTTTAAGCTTGCTCTTATTTAGTCATAAACATGGGAAAAATTCCTAAAGTTACCAAGTGCCTTAAGTAAAAGCAAAATAATAATAACATGAGTTCCAAGCCTCTCTGCTTCTGCTGTAGAAGCAATTTAAAACTGCGCTTTGATTCATACTTAAGCTCCTCCTTAGGTCCTTCAACATCCAGACACACTGACATGCCTAGGACCAATACTTTTCTTCACCATTTCCAAGTTTGCTGGAAATCACTGCTCTGCAGCTGCTTTATATATATTTTTGCATCCTCATTTCTCAGCCAGAAGTCTTTCACTATAAACTCACTAGTTAATGATTTGGATATTTGTGCTCAAGTCAGCAGACAATTAAGTCTATGCCTAGTATTGCACATGTGGTATGGCTGCTGGGGACCATGTAAAAATAAGCATGTTCCTATGCACTGTGCTGAATTACCTGCAGAAGCTGTCCTTAAACAAGCTGCTTTTATGCAAGTGCAGAATTGCCTTTGGATAGGAAAGCAGAGAACAGGCAAGTATTTACCAGGTTGCTTAAACACCCCGTGAAAGGAATATATTATTTTTAACAAAAATACTCAGTATTTGGCTGAGATACCTGGAATAACAATGGAATGGAACAATAAACAAGAAGTATTTTTGTAACTTAGTTTGCTGAAACTGTTTGAATCTCAGTTTCACCTCCAGCACTGGCACATCACTGCCTCCTTCCATGGCATGAGCACAGGCTGCTAAGTGCTGCAAGGCACAGGGCTAGCATGGCTTCTCCAGCATGCTGCCCTACAGGAAAGCCATTTGCAGAAGGAACCAGCAGCCAAACATAGCAGCACAAAGGCACGCCATACTACCAAGAGCTAAATCGCAGAATTACAGGGGTTGGAAGGGACCTCAAGAGATCCTCGAGTCCACCTTCCTGTTAAAGCATATACTCTACAGTAGACTGCACAGATAGGCATCCAGATAGATCTTAAATATCTCCATAGAAGGAGACACTAAACATCTCTTGGCAACCTTTTCCACTGCTCTGTCACCCTTACAGTAAAGAAGTGCTTCCAAACTTTTGTATGGAACTTCCTACTGTAATGCAATAGAAAGCACAATGACAACAGAGCAGTAAGTGCAGCAAGTGAGGATTTGCTCAAATGCAACAGCTGTGGGCACAGAAATAAAGGAAAAAAGCTGCTTACCTTCAGAAGGCCTCAGGTGTGCAGGGATCTCCAGATGAGGTACCCTTGCCTCTACTGCCAGCCCTTACATGAGGTCTGGGAAGGGGTGCATACTGGCTCCATCCCTTCCAGTCAGTTTGGGACATTGCATGCACCTGAGCTTCCCTGAGTTGGCCCTGCCTTCCCACCAGGTGTTCAGTCACTGTTTCAAGCTGTGACTTAGCATTTCTGTTACACCTACATTCAAGTTTTAGGCAACTGCTCCTTCTCCTCTCACTACGCACCCCTGAGAAGAACCTGCCCTAATCCATTTGCCTCCCGCCTCTCTTTGGATATTTATATACATCAATCAGTTCCCTCCTCAGTCTTCTTTCCTCCAGGCTGAACAGACCCAGGTTACTCAGCCATTCCTGAATGACACAAAGCAGGAGTGGAAGCAAACCGGAAGAATATCACATTTCCAACCGCAACGTAGGCATTTCTGCGCGATACTCAGAAGCGTTCTGAGCTCTGTTTCCCAGCACCATTACCTGACACACACCTTCCCCACGCTGCCCCGCTGTCGGGCAGGGTAGCAGAAACGTTCTTCTGGACTAGGAGGCAATGCTCTTATGGACTAGGAGCTGCTCTGGAGGAGACTCGTGGAGCAGGGTGCTTGTAGAGCCCTGTGGCCAGGCAGCACAGGGTGGGTCCTGCTGCCCTGCCGGGGGGCTCCGACAGCAGCTTGAGGCAGCCCCCACCTCCACCACCCGCCGGCTGCCTGACCTCGCGGCGCTGGTGATGCATTGTCCCGTCACCCTTGCCGTTTACAGCAAAAAAGCTATTTAGCCGGTGCCTGCAACCCTTCAGCTCACAGTGCCTTGACAGCAGAGGTTATAGGAAAAAAAAAAAAAAAAAAAGAGAGGGAGAGAAAGAAAGAACAATGTGCAATCGGCACTGCATTAGAGATGGAAAAAGTACTTAAAGCCTGCAACATTCATCAAGGCTGAATACATAAATGCCACATTTTGAATAAGCCAAGCAAAAGACAATGACAAAGGAAAGGCGCGTTGCTTCAGGAATCTCTATCATTTTCATTTGCTGCTGTCAGGAACCTGTTTTTTGCCTCTCACTCTATCAGCCATTATAGCATTAATGAAGTAACCTCACATAGTTATTGACTGGCTTGTCAGAGTCCCTGCCTGATCCCTTAATAGAAACCATTGGTCTTCAGTTAAAAATGGGGTGAGCTGGGAGGTGCTGTGGGCATGTGCTGAATTTCAAGTGCACTCCTGAGGTTATCAAAAGCCATGAAATGCAAATTATTATATTTTTTAAACACACAGATTTCATGCAACTGAGCATATAAAATTGACTAATACTGTACTTTATGCATTCCTAATAATGTTTCCAAATATGCTCTGCATATGATCTTTCCCCAGAAAGTTGTGGGTGGTATTTGAATAAGCAGAATGGGCCTAGTTTTATTTCATGAATAAAGTAGTTTCCTGAATGTTGCAAGTCTCCGTTCCTTCTAATAGAAAGTAATGTTTATGCACTGTCTGTTCAAACAACACGGGTAATCCTTTGTCTGAATTTCTGTCTCAGATCAAAATCATTTTTCCTTCATCTTTTTTTTTTTTTTCCTCCTTTCATAAAATATCCTAAGCTCCGGAACTAGTACATTCTCAGTTACTACAAACTGAGGGCTGGCAGAGGGTCCAGAAATATCTTCTCACAAAAGTAACAAACCCAAGGTGTAATCTGAAGTGTTGAGCTGCTGTTCCAGCACCCCTAAGCCACAGCATGCAGGATGCAGGAAGGAGCTGGCTGCAGAGCAGTGCCCACGCGTGTACGATGCAGACACGCTTTTGCACATCTGCTGGCTGAGGGTGAGGCAGGTGAGGGGTTTTCCAGCATTGTGTTTGGTACAGGGAGAAGCTGTGGGTGGCTCTGAAGAGGAGGAATCCTTCTCTGATGGTTTCTGCTATGGCTTTCAGCATCCCGTTCCTGAGCAGCACCGAGCATCTCCACGTGCGTTGTTCCCAAATCCCGTGTCACTGCCCGGCTAGCTCAGGCAGCTTGCTGAAGTCAACCCTTACCTACAGGTGAGGCTTTAAAGCTTTTCATCCACACAGATGGCCCTAGTGATCATACTGCTCCCTTATCTTCCTATTCAGTAAGGTCTCAGAGGTTCAGCGTTGCAGCTGATTCGGAATACAGCAATGAGACGTCTCACGTCTCATCCAGTGTAGACAACAGTGGGAGAAAGAGCTGCTCAGCCAAAACTTATGTGAGATTGCTTAGACCTCCTGGGTACAGAAAACTGGGTTGGTGCTCTCTGAAGAGCAGGCTCCCTTAATAATTGCAGTCTTTTCTTTTTTCTGATTGGGATAAAAATTCTCCAAGAAAACTCTCATGGCACTTCCACATCCCTGGCCTGAAATTAAGTGCATTTTTCCTAATGAATACTCTATTTGTTGATTTAGTCACACTTTTTATGAGTCTGAAACACCATGAGATTCCCAGTTTTTTTCCTGTTCTCATCAGTTGGACTCAGGCTGTTTCCCTCCCCAAAATTGTACTCTGCCTAATAACAGTTGAAGCACCTTCACTCTAACCAGTTTCCAAACGTGTTCTTGACCCCATGCTGCAGGACAGAAGTGGCCACACACCGTGCACTGACCAAGTCATACGAGCTGCAGTGAAGTGGCACATCCCAGCCATGCTCTCACCTCACCATTGCCATCACCTGTATGTGCTCCATGTTCTCCCTGGGCACTGCTTTCGAAGGTGCAGCAACAGCACATTCCCAAGAACCAATGCTGGGCCGTGGGGCTCCTGCAGAGCGTTTTGGTTCAGCATGGTGGGCAGGATGCACAACAGAGACAGCATGGCTGCAGTCTACTGGGGTCTGTAGCAGGTGAATCTTCCTCCTCGGGAATGTCAGGTGCTGCTGTGATCATTTCTCTTGCGGGTGTTTATCATGGGTTCTCCCAGAGCTCAGCAATCTGGGTGCTCCTTGACAAAAACCAAATCCAGACTGTCATCGTCACGACGAAACTCATCCTGGCTGAAAATAAACAGGTTTGTTCCCTATACATAGGGAAAAAAGCTAGCAACATAACACCACTTTTCAGAAGATTCAGGGGTCACGGCCAACTGATTGTGACCACCAGCCCTGTACTTCCCACCAAAGCCGAGAAAAAAATCGGTGCTCATACTGTGGCCCAGTGCAAAGCCCCAACTGGCAGGAAGCAGTTCTTGTGGCTGCTCAGATCCACGCTCCGGTGACTTCATGTCACGACGTGGCAGGAACGCAGTCAGGTACAGGGTGTGCAGCACAGACCCCAGAGAACACCCCATGGAGCAGCGAGCAGCCTGCGAAGGGCACTGCCGCCTGGAGCCTGCCCACCGAGAGGTTCTAATTGTACATAATGATTACCGACAGGAATTGAACAATCACAAGCGAGTTTTGGTTTTCCTGCTGATTAGTATTGCTGTCACAGAATTGTTAATAATTCTTAGTCTCCTGTCTGAGGAGCAGCAGAGGTGTTGAGACCCCCAAGAAGATGCAGCTCCTAACACATGGCTCTTGCGCTGTGCTTCCCAGCTTTGCCTTTATTGCAAACGCACCTCTGCTAATGCCTGTCCAGGTCAAAGCCCAGAAATCCCTCCCAACTGATTGAAAGAAGCTGTGCTTTCTTTGAACACCCCAGTCCTAGACCAAAGACAATCATTTGGGGACATGCTCTGCTCTCCCAGGAGCAGCATGCCTGGTGTTTGTGCTGCAGCTGCCACTGCAGGCAGTGTGCGGTGAGCACTGCTGCATTGAATGGAGAACTGAGATCATCCTTAAAGGTTGCTAAATATCAGATTTGTGATTGCTGTATGCAAACAGGCCTGCTATTTTGTGTGTTTTGTTGAGTGCAGTATATTTGGCATGCAAAAGAAGTGTCTTTGGGGATTTCTGTTAAATAAGCAGTCTGGACGCATTGTGAGCAGCAAAGCAATTAGCATTCACCCAGCCCAGCAGGGCAGCAATTTAAACTTTTACAGGGAGTCAGAGTTCAGGATGCTGCCCTGCCATCAACTTTCCACATACAGAAGGGAAACAGACTGGAATATCCAAATGTTTCAAGCTACACTGGGTTAAGTGAAACTCCAACAGACACATTACTATGAGGATACTGCTTAATCCGCCCCAGGATTTACTGCTGTTCTATGCTAGGTGTGGAGGTCTTGGGTCAGAAAGGGCTGCGCTCAGTGCAACTATTTCATACTACATTAAAAAGTTTCTGACCATACCTGTAATCCTCAGAATCGTTATGCAGAAGCACATACAAACACTGCACACGGACGGAGCTGCGTTGCATCCTGCTCACAGCAATCCCGTGGCGGCACAGGGAGGAGGGAGGCAAAGTGCTCTGCTGCTTGCACTGTCCAGGAAACAGCAAGTTTGTGTTGAACAAAGCAAACAAATAGAGAAGTCAAAAGAGAAAAGAAAAAAAAAAGTCCAACTGTACTGGATTGATTTAAGTGCACGGTGCCAGAGAAATGGATTTTTTTTTCACCTAGTAGGCAGTCCTCTTTACAAATATATGATGTGAGCACTGATTAGCACTCAGAGAGTGGAGTATGTTGGGGTGGATGTCTGGGCTCCTTGTACTGCTTCTGCTAATCCCCCACTCCCCAGGCACAGCCCCTCCTGGGGCTGTCAGGAGGGACAGGGCTGCTGCCACTGTGGAAAGAAAGGCTTTGCCCCATGTTGTGTAATCCTTTGGGGTTTTCAGCAAGGAACCAGCAACAACACGTTTATTTCCTTGCTCCCCCACCCCAGGCTGTCACTAACAGAAGAAGGCACAACTAACTAGGAAGAGGAAACAAGAAGGAAACGTGTAGCAGCGCATCAGTGAGTAACGATTCACACCCAGTAACAGCAAAACAACCTGACAAGGAAGGAACTCTGGGTACCGCAGAGTTAAATATACTTCATTAACAAAAAGAAAAGGGAGGTATCAAAACATCATCTTGTTGCCTCGGGAAGTACTGTCATTGTTCTGCTGGCTTTTCTGAGTCAAAAGTGCTGGAAGATTGATCAAGTTTTGGTGGGCTCTTCTTGCTTCAGATAAATACATTCCAAAACAAAAGGCAAAAGCAGCCTAGGAAGCACAAGGAAGCAGCATACCAAATTGCAGGTTCCTTGCAGTTTGTGCATTACCCACCTTTATGGGGGCATCACATTATAAGACAACACAAGTGTGTTTCTTGCAGTATGAGTGTGGTCTGTGAAGTGCTTGCAGTGCAGTATGTACCAAGAAAGCAAGTGCTGAATGCACAGCTCAGCCCTTTCCCTCTGCTTTCATGGCTGTCCCCACATCCCATCTCCATCACGCACAGAGATGAACTCTTAGTCCTAAGTTTTCTATTTCTGCCACAAGTATATTTTCTAATATAAAAAAAAAAAAAAAAAAAGAGGCAACTTGTTTTAATGTCGGTGGCTTTAGTTAAGCACAGTTTGTTAGAACAGTTCCCATGTCCGTGTGTTAAAGAAACGTGGGTTATTTTCCAAGGTGGGAGTGGACACCTACAGCTGCAGCTTCATGGAGTAAATCACACTGCCTTGCTTTAGGACATGGGCAGATTACCAACAGGGTCAGGAAAAGTATTTCTTTTACTGATAGAGTGTTGCATGATGATATCTGGGACAGTTTAAGCCTTCCTGGCAGCAGTGGTTGTTTCTGGTCACCATTTAAGGATGAGATTGCTTTGTTCTAGGAATTCTCATCTGGCACCTCAGGTGTGGGAGCACTGCAACATCACAGCCAGGCACAGGAGCGGAGCAGGGACACAATTGTCCTTCCTGCCCTCAGCACAGGGGAGCTGCCCAGCATAGAAGGGCAAGTCCTACTGCTCAGGGACCCCAGAAATAAGGCATGTGTGAGCACCTTGCATTTGGGGGGAGCTCCCTACACACTGCAGGCACCTCCATTTCCAAGAGCACCAACTGCAGACCTGTCTCAGGGCGGCACTCTCAGGCAGGGGACCATTAAACACCAGCTCCAGAGCAGGAGTCTGTACAGCCAGTGAGGGGCCCATAAAGCCATTCTAAGTCGTATTTTTGCTTTTTTTAATTAAAAAAGCTTTAACTTTCCCCTCACTACTTCTGGACTGATCCAGAGAGGTAGTTATGCATAAGAGTAACCATTTTATATTGAATTTCTCATGCAACACAACTCACCAATTACAAGGCAGGGATGCAATTCTATGATTTATAATACATTATACAGTTAAGTAATATAACATTATAGATACAATTTGTACCCATCTCTCCATGGATTAGAGAGGTGGCACACGAAGAGTGGATCATTAAACAGCAGTGCAAGGCCAGGGGCCAAGCACTTCTGTTTAACAAGCTGCTCCAAGTACCACCTCTCTAATCCATGGAGAGACAGAATAAATTGTTCCTGTATCTTGTTATAAATCATGTTCTTTTGGGTTTTCTCTCTTTTTTTTTAATTAAAAAATAATAATAATAATGATTCCTGCTTAGGGTCATCTATTCTGTGGGCTTAAGCTTAAGCTGAAGGGGATTTTGTTCTGGAAAGACCTGAAGCCTGACCCTGTAATTTACTATCTATCCAAATCTGGGGGCAAGGGACCATGAGCAGCAAGAGCAGGCTGGCAGCTTGCAGCTTTGGGAAGAAGGTGTTGTACAGTGTCCTGAGAGCAACCAGTGGCCCATTGGTACCCAGCTTGCATGGCAAACCCCACTGCAAGCAGAGTCACACTGTGGCACTGCCTTCATGGTTGGTGATGTCATGCACGTACGAGAGATGCTCCCCGAGGCTGAATCATCCTTCTGCAGTTCCATGTGAATGATACAACGCAGCCATGGCCAAGAAAGGTGAGGCTGGTGCAACAGTACGTGTGTACTTCAGTGCAAGGTGCGCTCTGCAAGGCAGCTGAAGGTGAGTAACTTCAGTGCTCATACGAGGGCACCATGCCAACTGCATTGCAACCCCCTCATCTATGACAACAACACCTGGTAACGGTACACAGGCACTCTCCTGAGGAGAGAAGCACCAAGAAGGAGGAGTGAAACACCAAGAAAGGGGCTGCAGATAGGACCGTTAGGCTGCCTTATAGCCCCTAACTCTTCACGTGACAAGTCATTGATTTATATCGACGCTTTCATTGTAATGTCACAATGTAACCCAAATTCATCTTTCATCCACTTCAAAAGTAAACAATGGCCTTGGAATAGAAAAAGAATAAAGCTTAAAAAAAAAAAATAATAGAACCCATCTTTTTTTTTTTTTTTCTGAAAGCCTAATGAAGAACCAAGATCATTTGGTAGCTACGTAGAGCACTGCAAACTATTGATTGAGAACGTGTATCTGACCAATTTTATTGCTGCTTCTACTTGCAAATTAATCACAAACCTACTGCAATTCAACTGATTCCTTTCAATTTATGAATCTATATTAAATTCGTATTCCACAGAAACTACTGCCGTCCTAAAAAGATTTTCTGAGTGATATTTACAGCATTTGCTGATGTGACACAGTGCTCTGGCTGAGCAAGCAGATCTTGAGTAAGTAGAGGCTGGGGGAGACTTGGATCAGGCCTTCAACACCTTATGTTTGCAGAGAGTGACAAAAGAAAAAGTTAGTGGGACTTGGCATTGATGTTCCACTATGCTATGCATTTCTATTAGTAAAGAGCAACAATCAGTTATAAAATTACTGTGGATCCATTCACACTCGTGTAGAACGTATGTTCCCATGATCTACAATGCAAAAGATGGGGCCAAGTAATTTGGGTTTTTTAGTCTGATTGCCTCCAAACCTCAGCTCAGGTCAGAGGTTTTGTGTGGTTTTCCACACCAAAACGTGTACAGTCATGTGGGACAGAGAAGTATTTCATACATCAGCAAAATGCAAATCGAAGTTTTCTAATTTCTTGTTTTCAGACACCTGCTGTTCTTCACCACTACTGTTTTCGTAGATGCGATTCTGCACATGGTGCAGGAGAGGAGTTCCACTGGACTTTAGGCTCAGACACTTCCCAAGTCCTCCTCAAATGCCAGGCAGATGGGGATACTGAAATACAGATTTCTGTGCCACAGTGAAAGAGAAAGAGGCCCTGGAGCCTTAAAGACAATAAAATAAAATTATGAAAACACATTTCTTCATTTCAATTCCACAGGAATCAAATGATCTACAGAAATTCCCTATGCAGTTTTCCTGCAGCAGATCTCCTAATGAAGCTGAGGAGCCAACCTCCCCCCAGCACCACCACAGCCTGCCAGTCTGGGGTGGTGCAGGGCTGTGATGAGCTTAGCGTGTGAGTCAGGCTTCAGAGTGTAGACCAAGCCACTGACATCCAGCTGCTGACCATAACTTAGCCACCAGTCAAGTGCTTTTCTTAGTGATGGACCACTACCTTATACAGCCTTAATTTTGAGGCATTTCTCAGGGGCATGTTAAGGTAGGTTATGATTTCAACACTGGTTACTTGGGTTTCTGTTTGATGTAGTTATCTTTTAGCAGTCTCAGATGGAATAAGCAGTAAGGAAAATACCCAAAATAGCCACTCAATCCATACTTTTTTTTGCATAATTAAGATGCCTAGATGTTGCATTATGTTGTCTTGGACAACCAGGAAGCGTGAGACAGAAATGCTTTGGCTGTCTTAAGGGGTGAAAAAAGAAGAATAGCCACTGCAAGAACAAGGAAACAAAACAAACAGAAAACCAATTGAGACACTAGCTGATAGGGAGTTGTAATCCTTCTAAAATATAATCTTACCTGTTGTCCATCTCGCCTGTTCAAGTGACATGGTTCCTCCAGATACACCTCATTGGGCTAGTCTCAAGCAAGAGGCAGTCATCCTAGGATATTGTCACATCCATCTGATGAAGAGGGAAGAGATATGAGAGCGCCTGGGACATCTTGGCAAGGAGAAGCAACAAAGAGCAGCAGCCTCTGAGAGAAGAGCTGCTTCTATTGAAACTCCCCCTCTCATCCTCCCATCCTCCGGGCCCAGCTGGACTCAGCATCCCAACTGCTCTCCCATTCGGCTGGGGGACGCGGGAAGCACTACGGCTGGCAGCGCACCTGGCAGGCTCAGAGGGATCTGAGAATACCCTCAGGTTCACAGGCAATCAGAGTTTGCCAAATCATTTCAGCACATCTCTAATTGTCAGTGATCTCTATTAGCTCAGTAGTATGGCTTTGACATAAGGATGAACAGAAGGCTTGTTACTGGCTAGTGATAGGAGTGGAGCTTCTGGTCCAAGGAAGGAAAGCATCTTCCATGGCAGAAGGATAATCTTTTTTTCCTCTCCACATAGGCTACTCTGTGTGGAAGGCAAAGTGACAAAAGACAAAGGGATCACTACACAGTGGACATCCTTCAGCTTCATCTTTTCCTTATGTCACATAGAACAAAGAAAAAGAATGAAAACAGCTTTATTGTATTGCTTCACAGTTTTAAGAAAGATCCATTTTATGATCGTCTCATGGGGAGGGTGGGAAGAAAATAGCACCATGCACAGCTACCACAGTGCTGCATAACTGCATTTGAACCAGCACCCACAAGAGGTTGCCTGTCTGAGGGCAGCTGTCCCTGATCCCGTATCACAGCCTTCCTCCTGCCAACTTGAGCTACATTCATGCTGAAATGGGAGAAGGAAAAGCAGCATCTCAAGCTAACCTGCTCCAAGACTGGGATCTTTAAGCTTACACCAAAATTCTTATCTTTGCACATTAATTTGCAAGAAAAACTGCCCAATTTAATAGGACCTAAAAGTACTCCAAACACATTTTTGTTTTTTGCAAACACTATTTCACTCATGCATGTCTGCCTGGTGATGCATCGTTATCATTGTAACAAGATAGCTGCTAACCCTGCAAGGGTACATTGTTTAGTGTATCCAAAATGCTACAGAGGATCTACAACTATTATACAAGACTAAAATGAGTTTCGGTATACAGAAATGAGAAAGAGTTTAAGTCAGCCTGGAGCTAGGAATTACTTGAGCTTTTTTTGAGATGGTCCAGGGCCCCGGTCACCCATTTTAGGCATTCTTCCCCATGTAACAAGCAGCTAAACATCCCTCAGATCCATTCTGACCCCCTACAAGCAACCCCAGCAACATTTCAGGGATGAGGCCAGGCATTCAGGTGGCATCAAGCAGGGATTTGCTGCTTGAGAGATGCATTGCAGGAAAAAAATCAACCAGCCCTAAATTAAAGTGCTCCCAATGCAACACAATTATGCTACATAACGTTTGCTTACCTTATATACACTCAAAGAGAAGATAAATATCTCATAAAAACCACAATCCATTATTAAACAGCTATAAAACACTTTGCTATCTTCCCATTTCAAGAACTCCCATAGTATAAATAGTGGTCAAAAGTTCAGTGAACTGTCTTGTAGCCTTTTGCTCTATTCAAACAGTGCTATTTCCAGAAAGTCTCCTGACTATCTAATTTCCAAAATGAATATGCTTTAATTTTCCTTCTTCATGCATTGTGCTTTTTCCTCATTTGGAACAGCAACAGCCTCTGGCAGTAAAGGACATCATATTTCTGTGTGAGATGAAGCCTTTTCCCCCTATATGCGGGAGAATGACATGGGTCAAGGGAGAAAAAATGTATGCAAAAAACATCACACCCCACTGACCCCAGTATATTTTACATTACAATTTTGCCATTTCCAAAATAGGTTCATTTTGCAGTGGACCATATCAGCCATATTTCAGGATTTACGAAAAAAAAAAAAAAGAAGTTGCAGTACCTGGAGCAGTGTCTGCATACAGCATGTCTTAATGCAATATATACAGATTGTCTTATTAATGTGTAGTGTAGCTTGCAGAGAACACACGCACATGCAGGGAATATTCACGCGTGCTGAGGAGGCAACACAGGTATACGTAGCATGGATTTGTGCATACATTCAATTATATCTGCAGGTAAGGCATGTCTGCATTGTATTTTTCAAAAAACAGACCTCTATATCCTGTAGGTGAAGCACATAAATTTGGGATGAGAGGACAGTGAAGATTTGCTCTATGAGCCTTCCTCCACGAAGCCTTGAAGCCCCCATAATGGGGCACATGACACACATTCAGACTTCTAAGCTGAAATTGCCATGCTTTCAATGGGCAACAGAAATAGCTAGGTCTGTTACACACATGAGGAGAACTTGTTCCACCTGCAGGGTCAGGCAGAGCCAAGTCAGAGCCTGACTGGAGAAGCAGAGGAGGTCCTGGCTTCTCTGGGCTTTGAAACTGCCCTTTATCTCCTCAGTGCCCCAGCGAAAACCATCAACCATCAGAGGCCTCAGGAAAAGGATGAAGGGGAAGCACGGGGCAGTCCTTGTTTTAAACAAGGATAAAGCAACCAGTGTTAGTCAGAACACCTCAGGACGTTTTACTTTAAAACACCAGTATTTACATTGACTGATGCAAGCAAAGCTAGAGAGATGTCTGCAGGAGTAGAGATTTTTAGCACAGAAAATGCTGCCCACATCATCAATAGCAGCACTGCTTAAGACCGTAATAATTCTGACTTTGTGTCCTGCAAGATCATAATGCTCATAGAAGTGACAGGTCCAACCACTGCTAACAGAATCATCATCCGCTATTTTGACAGAAAATCAAAAGAAGTCTGACTTCCCTTAAAAGTACCAATTCCTATAAAATCTTGCTGCCATCTATAGATTGTCATCTGGGTAAAGACACCTCTTACATACTGGTATCTGAACGTTAAACATGCCAACAAAGCACAGTCACATAATGGGAGCTAAATAGAATTGGGCAGAGGGATTAAAAAAATAATAATACTTTCTGAGCACACACAGGCAGTAATATTGTCTTTCACATCATACAACTACTTGAACTATCGTGAACAGAAGCGTGTCCTGAAGTCATCCAACTCCTGCTTATCACCTCAAAAAAAACGGGAAGCACTGTCACACTATAGAGCCTTCAGACTTCAGGAGTAACAGACTTACCTGACGTTCAGTGTAGCCCAAGGTGAGGAGACCCCTGTGGGTGGATATTCAACATAAACACTCAGGGGGACAGCAAAGCAGCCGAGGGCAGCGGTGCCTGAGAGCTGCATGAACCAGGAGCAAATTCCAACCAGGGTGGAAACGGCTCCGCAGATGTCTGAGAGCCACTGATTGACTCCTGCTGACTCAAAGGGCTGAGTGCTTCCCTTGGAAACACAGAATTTTGGTTTTTCCTCCCTTTGCACCCCTGCTCGCAGCTGCTTTGCATTCGTACCAACTCAGCTCTCCAAACCCGAGCTAATCACAGCTCAAATCCTGCTGAACATGTCCTCCTGGGATAGGCAGAGCTGTTCAGGGCTATTTCGAAGCCCTGTTGAAAATGAATCTAAATGCAATTGCAAAAGCTGCACTGTTTTGTTAAGTAGATAGGGTAAAAAATGCGGTATTTTTTGTAGATGTTAGCTCTCCTAAATGTCATAGAGAGCCATCCTATTGCCTGGGAAGTTGTGGACTTGTGGCTCAAGAGGTTTGCTTGCTTATTGTCAGTGTTTACTTGAACCGGTTTTTAATAAAAGCCTCAAAGAAAGGAAACTTCCTGCCTAGAGATGAGGCATCAGGAGCCCAAGTTGGAGCCCCAGAGAATTGCTGAGTACTCAGTGACAGTTGACTTCAGCTCCAGTATAGTATGTTCATTCTCGACTGCAAATCTCCTCTGTGATGCTATGCAGGGGTGCTGCTTTTCTGTAAGCAGTTACTGGGAGGGAACATGGTCTGTCTCGAGAAATTCCAGTACTTCAGTGGCAAATACTGCAATGTTTCAAGTGGCCAACTTAAGCAAACTAGATGGGCAGAACTTGGTCCTGTCTACCTACATTCATCTAGGGCTTTGAGTTTATCAAAATAAACCTTGATTTCATAAAATAATAATAATAATAATAATTTTCCCATTGGTTTCAGAGCACCAGTTCCATCAAAGCACCAACTATTGAAAGTTCAACTGCTAATGGCAAGCTATTTTGAGAAGGGAAAAGTCTGGAGGCAAATTACGAGGGAAAGAATAGATATTAATCATTTTTAAAGTCATTCTGTCTCAGGTATTATTTTCCTTTTCTTTCATTATTCATGATGAGTTTTTTGCTCCAAGGCCAAGTGAATTCGTAGGCCCTGACCAATCCAAACACAACCATGACTGTCTGAACAATGCAGCCTGGCTGAGTATATAGATAAATAAGAGTTGAAATGAGGGAAAAAAAAAAAAAAAAAGATGATTTTAAACCATGAATCTAAACACATTCATGAAAGTATAATTCTCATTCTAATCAATTAATTTCACAGTACTTTGTCCACTTGTGTTCCCTGGTGTATTTGTAGGACAGGAGTCCCAAAAAGCCTCTCCCCTTTGTCTTGCCTTTTCTCTGCTTCTGCCTCTCCTGCCTCTAAAGCCAGCTTAGCCATGTCAAGCCTTTGGACCCCACGAAATCGCAGTAGTATCTATTTCCTTTTCTTTTTTTAGTTTAATTCTGGAGATAATGGACCTTCAGTAGTTTCATTCATTACTCGGGTTATCTGCATCACATTTTGCTGCAGGGCACAACTGGAAACAATGAAGAAACGTGCCTAGAGATGTTAGCAGCTCTATGCCATGAAATTAAAGGTTTTGGAAGACAACTCTCTCCCACGAGAGGAGTATGATTGTTTTCTTCCCCCCAAAACAGCCTTTTAAAGGTCTTTTCCATTTTGGATATGGAGAGCACCAGGATTGCTCCTGCTTTAGGACATGCATAGACACTGTTTGCAGCAACTTCTTGCCCCAGAGCGAGGGAAAATGGGAAGAAACTCTGGAGCAGAAGCAGTGACAATCTGTGGACCTGTTTTCTGCTTCTCCTCTGGTAATTTTCAGCTCCTCTGAGCAGCCCCTCTTTGTACTTTGCTAAAGGAAAATTGGAGCTCGGAGATCCGTTCGCTGCAGGGAAAACAAACCAAAAGAAAAGCATTTCCTGGGTATATTTGTATATGTAACTGTGTTTCCTGGAAGACAGGAGTTTGCAGGAGAGTATCTTAGGCAACCTTGAAGATAACTGCTGTGGTTTGGGCACTCTGAATAAACTCAGCAACATGTACCCTCGCTCAGACTCAGCAGATGCAAGCATCTGCAGAACGTGCTGTTGATAATTAATGTAATTGTATAAACCCCTAGGTATGTGAATACATGGATCCTCACATTTTGCCAGTTTCTCCGTATCAAATACCCAAACTGAAACAAATTCAACAAGATACAAATCTGTAGCTGTATCAAAATTTTAACTATATTCACCAATAAAGCGTTTCTATTTCCAGTAATGCTGGCAGCATATACTGTAGCTAGGCAGCAGCTTTTATTTTCAATTATCATTTTTTGCCTTTTTATACGGCATAATGAAATGCCTGCTAAATTATACATTTTTGTAAAACACAAACTTCTCCCTTTATTTGTGGCTCAAGTCTCGCAGTATCATTTTGTCTGCATTAGTTCTAGCTCTCTATGAGAGGCCAATTACTTTTCTTAGCTGTGATATGCAGGATGTGATATCCTACTTGCCAGTTCTCACTGAGAGGCAGTCATATGCAAAGTGACCCCAACTAAGGCTCTGATCTTCGGAGAAAGGCCAGAGATCCCAGCACTCCATTGCCTATGAGAGCATCCACACTTATTTGTCTCCATGTCTGATACCTAAGATTTGCAACCCATTCCTTGCCAAACAAGGATAGATTTTCGGAAGGAGAATAAAAATGTTTATAGCTGCTCCTCCTAGCCCCCCTGTAGAAAGATGCTCTCTCAAAGAACTCAATATGCTGTCTCCCAGAACCTAAGAAGCTCTGGAAATGTAAAGTTCACTTACACCAATGGGCCGTATAGATATATGCCAGTACTTCTCAATTCCCTGTCTTTTTAACTGGCACTTTGAACTAGAGAACACCTCCTTAATCTTGCCCCATTATCACCCTAATAGTACCTCCTGATATTCATAAATGTCTAGCAAGACTTTCAGCTATTTTGTATGAAGAAGAAATATCCAGCTAAATTGAGAAGATTACCACATCACCACATAAATCAGTGACAGGCTGCATGTTATTACAGTTGATTTTTGTTGACAGTTGGCTGTAGGCAGTTGTGTTTCAAATGCCTTTTTTCACTGGGAAATTAAACAAAATTCCATGCAAAATGCAGCCCTCCAGTTCAAAAACTGTAAATCCAAAATTAGCATTTCATACTTTAAAAGGTAGCACAGCACAATTTTCCATTGAAAGGGCTATGCAGTTGTCACAAATGGGTGCTTCACACATGACACTAATGCTACTGATGCCTTTTAAGAAAGCCACCTTTCTCTGATATTATTTTCTTCCCCTAATAATCTGCATACACTATAGTTCATCCCTATGGAAAAGAAAGAGAGCTCACTTACTTATCTCTCATATGGGAGCATTATGCTTTCAGCAATTCAGACAGGCTGGATTGGAGGGGGCTGGGTTGCCAAATCCTCCTCAGTAAGAGGCTAGGCATTGTGGCCAGTGAAAGGTTAATCTTCCCTCTTCCAGTTCCTCCTTCCATCTCGGTGTAACCTGGATAGTGAAGAAATTGCAAGACTTATGAAGTGAAAAGACACATTGGCACAAAACTCCATTCATACTGGATCGTGTAGCACTTCATATACAATGGCCGCACTTGACCTAATTAATGAAAACCCATTACAAAAAGTCAAAAAAGCAGCTCAGGCAATACAAGAGAGGACTAAAACTTGCAAAGGATTTTCTGCTTCCAGCCACTGCTGATCTACTGTTTTTCACTTCAGGTATCGCTCACTACTAAAACTACTAAAAAATTTATAAGGACTCAAGTGAAAGAAAGCAGCCCAAGCAGCAGATGTTGATGTGGAGCACCTTCCTCATCTTTAAATGGATTCCAGCTTGGATGCCAGCTTAGAAAACACCACAACCTCCTCAAGAAGATTATGATTTTACCTGTATATGACACAGATACTATGGCAAAGAGTTGTGATATTTACTGCTGGTCACAAGGACAGATGTATAATGGGGTTTGTCAAACAGAAGATGTTAAACGAGTCTTTACACAAATACTTTGAAAGCAGCTAACTGGCTTCTGGAAACGGGGATTTAAATAACTTCTGGTCATTGCTAGTAGGTCTGAAAAGTGCATTGCCAGCCACTTGCACCACATTTGCTCTTTCCCAGAGCAGGAGCAGTAAGGCCAGAGGAAAGACAACCTGCATGCTGGATCATTCTCTCTTCTTCTCTGCCCTCGGTGGAGAGCAAAAGATGGAGAATTTAACTGGCATTGTCTGAGCCATGCAACTCACCACTGACCAGTGAAAAGGAAACATATACAGAGCAATCAGCACCAGTAAAATTTGGCATTTCAATCAATATTGAGATGCCTTCATCTGACTTTATAATTGGGCCAGGGTTTAGTTTTACAGCACGTGCCTAATCTTCCCCTGGTGTCACCCTACTGGCAGAACCAGGCAAGCCATCCGTGAGATTCTGGCCCCACCAACCCATGACATCCCAAGCAGCATCACACTTTGTGCTGTTGATTAATTAATTGTGCAACTGACTGCCTTTTGCTGTTGCTGGCATTTTGCATGAAAACAGTCCCACTTCTTGGTCATAAGTAACAGGAGATGGGAGAGGCAGAAAATTTCAAGTTGGAAAAAAAATTACAAAGCTGTTAGTTTTCACTTCCTCAGAGTTAAACAGCAACAGAAGATACCCATTATAAAAAGCTCAACTTAACACTCTACTAATTATTAGATTTGCAAATACTAAATGAATTGAGACAAACCATCAAAGCGAGGTATTGATTGCTAACCAGTGCTGGGGAAAGAGGGCTCAGCCAAGAAGGGTGGAAAATTTCAGCAAAAGACAAAATGGTGACTACAGATGAGTGATTCTGAGCCGTCTGTTGAGGAGAGGAAGGGAACAGGCCAAATCTTTGCCCTTGAGTGACCTGCAGCCTTGAATGACTTCAAGTAGCAATGTCCAGCAACAGAATGATTTATACTCGAGCTCTGTGAGAAATATTACACTATCCATAAAAAGCATTATGTCATTAATATGTTCTCTTGCAACTCTGTCGGCACATATTATCTTAACATCTGATTTCCTGTGAATACTGTAATTTTCCAAAGCACATGAAAGGCATTCTACTATTTCTGCTTGGCACATGCTGTGAGATCCAAGATGACAGCAGGCATGGATAGCAAGGTCACTGATGCTATGACACCAGGCACTTTTCTTGCTTCTCTCCTTGGGGTCCTGATGTAGTGGTGAAAAGCCCAGTGTGAGGCTTACCAGGAGGCTCCTTGGGAAGGCAAGGCAGCAAGGCGCAGATAAAACTGGCAGTGTGAGGGAGCAATATCTGGAAGGAAAACACAGTTTGAGGAGGAGTGTGGAGATGAATCTCAGAACCGGCACAGCAAAGCTGATGTTGTGCTAAGGCAACGTCAAATGGTCCTGTAAAACATGTCAGCAACTTGCACAAAGAACATCACAGAAGCTGAAGTGACTTCATAGAGAGGAAACAAGGCAGTCTGGGGCAGGGGAAGCACGTGGGACAAGGGGATGAAGATTCATTGGTTTTGTTGTTTCAGCAGATGTAAGGGTAAATGCCATCCATCTGGTGGCATTTTCTGCAGGGCTCAGGTGGATTACCTCCCAGCAGTCATGTTCATGCTGAACCCAGCAAGATGTGGTGGAATCACAGCACTCATTTCACAGAGATATCTGGCCTTGACTGAAAGATCTCAGTCAGCTTTGGATCGTAAGCCCAGGGTTGTCATAAGAATAAGTCAATTATTCTGCAAATGAAGGGAAATGCTCTACAGTTTTTAGTTGCACTAAGTAAAGAAGAGAATAAATCCTAAATCATCAGGCAGTGTGTCTGTTTATAATTATTATCATGCAAGAAATATGATGTTAGTTGAGAAACATAATTCTTTTTGTGTTTTGGGATTTCCTAGTTTGCATGTTTTTTGCCTTCAGATTTAGATCTCCAGGGCAGATAAATTTGTTTTCCTGGTGCCGCATATAAATGCTTCTCGACAGGAAATTTCTCCTTTCAAAGTATTGTTCACACGGCTGTATTTAGATGACTCAATCAAATACTGCTCCTCACTTTTTTCTTATGAGTTGCAAGTAATGCCCAGCCTGGTTCATAAAGTGAGCTGCACTCACGACAGCATTCCTGAAATAACATCAGCCAGCCATTGCTCACGTGGCTCAAGCCTTGCAGTCCCTCCTGACCCCATGCTCATCAGTATTAGCAGTTGGAGCTGGATCTAATTGCTGGCCAAGTAACAAAGACATGTTGGCATCGTGCACTGTCTGGAGTTGGTGTGCCCAGGAAAAAATAAATTTGTAAAACATCCTAAAGGATATGAGAATCAGAGCTCAAGTGTAGTATTTTCAAACAATTCTCACCCTTACTCCTTGGACTGCAGTTGATCTTTGATCTCCCTCATTTACAAACGCTGTCATCACACCATTCTCTCCCTACTCTGTATCATTAATACAAATCTGAAAACAATGGCTTTCTCACTGCTGAAATATTGCAACATTCAACTATTTGTTCCCTCGTCTAAAATGGATCATCCGTTATAGTCAATATCCCCAAAAGAATTTTATCATGTGAAACCTGTTTGCAGAGAATCTAAAGTAGCTGGAAAGACATCTCAGAAATTCCAGTGTGCGCTGGAGCCGACTTCTCCGGGAAGCCCAATAAGGTGTCGAGTATCTCTGTAGGCAATATCCTTTTTTTTTTTCCTTCTGATATATTTGTGATCCATTTTTTGCCGCTGAAATTCACCGCTGGGCTACGTTAGCTCTTGCATCCACTTCATCACAGAGAGCTGTGATAATTGCCTCCTGGCTCCACTGCTCCCACCACCTCTGTGCTTATCACAGAGGTCAGTTTGGTTTCCTCTCTCCTATAGCACATTCCTCAATTGCTGGTGTCCCTTGCAGCGGATGGGATGCAGCTCCCTGGCTTTGGCTCTAGTCCAGTTTTTGTGGTGTTTGTGGCACTCGAATATCTGAATGAATATTTCCACCAAAGGAGACATCTTAACCTTTCACCACTTGAACACAGTATTTTTCTTTAATTTCTATGGTCCCCATCAGGAGAAGATTTGAGGTCCAAGTCAGAGTGTGACCAAAATACCTCAGTGTGAGCAGTGTGAGCAGGGCTTTATCCTGCTGTGAATAACAGTGCAGCCCGGCCAGGTGAGATGGAGTAACACGTGCTGCAAAGCCTCACTTGCCAAAATCAGACTTGTGGTGCAACTCACAAATTGTCGCCAAAGTGCTGTGAGAGGAGTGAGGACAGGGCAGCTTTTTCAGAGATAGCAATGCAATCTTACATCCAGAGGCTCTCAGCAGACACGGTGCACCCTCTTCTCTGTTTGAAAATCTGTCTCTCTTTGTATAAAAAAGAGGCCATGTTTTTACATGCTGCTTTCACTTACGTAAGATATGAGCAGCTTAGGTGAACTGGCCCTTGAGCAGGAAGGTGCTGTCTGGAAATAAAGTCCTTGTCTGGAAACACAGGTGTCTGCAACCTTTCAATCTATGTCAGTGTAATGCAGTTACACTTCCTAATCAACTGCAACCAATTATAATATTGATGACAACACCGGCCACATGCACACAAAGAGGCCATACTTTGCTGTTACTCAGTGCCAGGCTGCTTCCTCATGCCCTGTGTCTGTCACTAGTCAACTCCAGAGTCACACAGCTTGCCTTCCTTCTTACTCCCATCTATTTGGATCTGAATGTCTGTGAGGCAGCAAATGTTCTTTTGCACAGGATGTGCAATAGGTCCTGTGGTGACAGGGCTTTTGTCTCAACAAGCCTTGAGCACATGGTGAGAAATAAAGCAGAAAGAGCTGGCAGGGGAGCAGCAGCACCTCTAGGCCCCAGGCAAGGTCTCCTGATGTCAGAGGTGGCGTGTTTAATCCAGGAGAATAGAATTCATGTAGGTGCCACCAACACGTGAGCACCTCTTCTGAGATCCATGAGTGAGCAGGCTGAGATCCATGAGCTCACGCTGCACGGCACGCAGCTCGGGCATCCCAGGTGACCTTACGCTTTATCCCAGAGAGCAAGCTGGGTCCAACTCTTGAAGGAAGGTCTGTGAGGAATCCCAGCTGCCTCTCACTTCTCCTTTTGATAGTACTGCTAGTAACCAAGTCGCCATGTCCGCACCGGGCAGACACTGCAGAGACTGGGGAGCCAGCAGGCCGTGCAGCTGTCCTGTACCCACAGGTGTACCTGCGGTGGGGCTGGTGGAAATCCCCGGCCTCTGCTGTCCCCAACACGGGGACGTTCAGCTCATGGGAACAAGGCCATTGGAGCATGACGGCTGCATGCAGGGCAGCACGTGGTGAATGTGAGACAAGGGCATGAGGAGGTCTCATCACCCATGTGGTTATCTGTGTCTGCATCTGCCCCCAAACTACAGCAGAATGTTGGTGAGAGTGGCCCGGTAGATGTGAGCAGGGGATGTTTGCAGCTTCTCATCTGAAATATTTGCATGAGCGGTGGCTTCCTCTCTCCCCTGCAGGGCAGCAGGTCTGGTCGTTCTCACTTCCCCATTTCATGAGCTACAGAAGTGAGTTTATAAACGCAGTGACAAGGACCAACGTGCTGATGCTCTGAATCATCCCCATAACCAATTACTGATGCCAGCAGAGCTACAGCCACTCACCACCACAGCATCTTCCATTTCTGTCCCTCCGCCATACTCAGCAATATCATATAGTGAGTGTTTGTATTCCTTGGCCATCAACTTTACATCTTGCAAGCACAAAAAAGCACATGCACACACATAACCAAGTTACCAACTTCTGGAACAAAAAATATACATGCAACACGTAGGTTCAACTTAGAAGGCCTTCAACCACTCAGACTTTTAAGAAAGCCAGAATTGATAGGTATTATAGCAATAGCTTCTACTCGATTAACATAAAAACTTTTGTTCCAAAGAAGTTTTTCTTTCTTGTTTTGTGCCAGTGACCTGGTCTGCATTCCACATTTGTTATCACAACAACTGTGTTATGTGCAGTAACTTACAGATTCGCATGCAGCAATCTGACCCTATGCATTGCACTCCAGACTCCAGGTCTGAGCACATCTAGGGAGGTGACCAAGCACAACATTGTGAGTGCTGCTGTCTATTCTTACCCTAAAACATTGTTGGATATGCCAGTTTTACACCTATCACAGTACAAACGAGCAAACACTCCCCTCCGGGGCTGTGGAAGATGCAGGAGCAACAGAGACTTTTCAGACCAACTCACCACTCTCTTTCATGCAGCTGCTGAACAAAAGTGTTAAGGTCTCAACACTGTGTTTTTCCATTTGTTTGGTTTTGTTATCATGGGTGCCACAACTCAGAAGGCTTTGTCTGAATATCATCAGCCTCAGTGATGCTGGTAATACAGATTTCCAGGCAGGATACTCAGCATGAGCCTTCTGCGTGATACTGTTCTATCACGCCAAGAGCGCAGACAATTGTAATCTAGCAATTGACTTAGTTCCCTCCTTTGAGTTTTCATTTTCCCCAAGTGGCAGGGGAAAAAAAAAAAGAAAAAGAAAAAAAGAAAAAAAGAAAAAAAGAAAAAAAAAGGAAAAAAAAAAAGGAAAAAAAAAAAGGAAACAATTTTTATTGCATGGAAAATGCCTGAGGGGAATGAACTAAATTCAGCACTAACTTGCAAAGGCAGATTTTAAAGTTGCAAAATCAGAGTACAATTTGGTCCAATATTTTGTTTCAGTGTTTGGCTCAGTAAAAGGAAAAAAAAAAAAAAAAAGAAAAAGGACATGTTTTTTCCTGCTTATGAATTGCTGTTAAAATGAAGTACAAGTTCTCACAGACAGAAAAATACTGTTGCTGTGAGCAAGTACGAACAATGCTAAGCCTCAGCCACATGTGCCCGGAGCGGCTCAGAAGCTGGGGAGCCTGCATCACCCCACACCAGCTCCGCTTAGCAGCGCCACAGGTGGAAATTGTTCTCCTTGAAACAACTTCTGTCCAATTTGTAGCGGTTAATAACTAATGACACATAATTTCTAAATCTCAGCAACACTTTGCTCGCTCCTGCTTTTAATTAAGCCTGACGGTAGCAGTGGCGAGCCGCAGCCTGTGCTGCACAGGGCGGCAGTGCGCTGGCACAGGCCATGTCCTCTCTTCCCTGCTCCTCATCGTGTTCCGGCCCTTTGTGCCACAGCACAGTCATGGAATGGCTCCTGGGCACCCCTGAGGCACTGTGGCAGAGTAGTGAGGGCTGGAGGAGATTCCTGCACCTTGCTGCCATTCAGCAGCCCCCAGAGCGGCTCTGGCTGCTGCCCCACAGCCTCCACATCTCTCGCAGGAGGAGGCTGACGTCGAGACGCAGAGTCTTGAGGCAATTTCCTATCTGCTCCTGGATTTGTTTTGCCACTGCAGTATGTCTCTCTCCACGTGCCATTAAGAGTTCAAATCTTTATTCTCCCCCTCCACCCCCCTACCGCCCATTCCCTGCCTTTTTAAAGCATCATGTTTATGCAAGTGGACAGGAGGCTCTCATATCTGGGTCACACGTTTGCTGGAGGTCATTGAAAGGCTACAAAATGGAGCATGCCTAATTCCGCTATTTCAGAAGTTTTCTCACATGTACTCAAGACAATTACGCCTATTAAATGAGTTCATTAAATTGCAGAAATCCTTTGAAAATTCTGGCATGCCAAAAATTACGCTGAACTTCTTTTAGTTCTTTAATGCCTCCCAAAAATGCTCAAATTCTCAGAGGTGTTGAGAGTGGGGCTCGGCTGCCTGCAACGCAGCAGAGACATTGCTTGTGCCCTATCTCCATTACAAGCAGAGCTCACCGCAGCTGAGCAAAGTGAACAAAACAGCACCAAGGTCCTCCAGGTGGCACTTAGCAGTGCTGCTGTCATTGGCCCAAGTGCCGCTCTGCTGAGAGCTGTTCAGACTGAGGAGAGAAAAGTCATCGATACTGCTTGGGACAGGACAGGACTCGTGGGGCATTTCCACAGCTGCAAGCTTGTGCTGGGCTGCTCCGCAGTTTTCTTGTAAGGACTGTGGTAGAATGTTAACCTGGAGGTCAGCACCAGCTTACATTGCTCTTCCAGCCCTCAGACATGGCCATGTAGGTTCAAGAAAGCCACATAAAAGAAAGATGCATTGCTGTTTCTTCGAAAGTCACTGCAGGGAGAAGGATCCCCCCAGTCCTGATTTTAGGCAGTATGACACAGGGCGATGACCTTTCTTCTGCAAGCACCTTTCTCTGTCCACAGAACCAGAGGCCAAATGTCACTGACGCTTATATCCTGCTACCTTCCAGCCCATTGAGGGTCTGTCTTAAGGAGAGTGGAAAAGCTTTTGGAATGGGAGAAACTGGAGCAATCACTTCTTTGCATTTTGCAGGGCTGTAGTTCCCGGCACACCAGATACCCCAAGGTCCAATACTATTGTGGATCACAGGATTAACCACTCTGGTAGGAAGCAGCTATCCCTACAAAGAAATGTCCCACTTTTCAGAACGTGCTGTGCATCGATAGCTACCTCTGAAACAAAGAGTGCCCAACCATTAGGATTACAATCCACTGATCCTGAGGTGCCTCACACTAATCAGATATGAATACTTTCTTGTAAGTTGTACTATAATATATACAAACAAAAGTTAATAATTTATTGGTGCAATGCTAATTATTATGCAGATCTCATGTAATGGAAGTGGTTTGGCATCAAAAAGTTCTGGGAACCTGCAAAGTAAATACTCTAAAATATTGCATAGGGCAGCATGCCTCTGAGCAGTGCTGTCAGTTCAGGGGAACTATGCATATCCACTGCAGCAATTTGGAAATTAAAATGTACACAAGATGATGGCTCATTAAGAAGCATTTCTTTTTCATGGGTAGAGGAACATTTATCACAGCTGGCCCACACCAACAATCAGCTTTGGACAGAAGCCACCTTTACTAATGAATGGGAGGAAACAGTTTTTAATTTCTCTGAGATCTCTTATCAATTGATTTCAGATGATGTATGGTAGGTTTTATTCTCCAAGAATTAAAATACTCTTCAAGTGCCAACAGAGACCTGATATTTTTATTGTATGACTTTGTCTTCTGACACTATGTCATTTTGCCCTGACACCGCAGCTGCCTCCCCACAGACTCATTGCTGCTGCCTCCCATTATCCTTGTCTTCCTGCTTTCCCTGTGATCACACTAACTCAGCTTTAGACAAGCAGGAGGAGGGGGAAAAAAAAGCCAACAAGGCAAACACCACATCAGCTGAAACCTTTCACTAATTTTACACACAAATATCAAAGAAGATGGTTTGCTACTCCGCACTCACTGATATGGTGAGAATTAATTGACCTCAGTTGTTTATGTTTACCTTATGAGTCACGTAAAGCCCTCGAGTGCTACCTGCAGTGTCAGAAGGCATTATGTTGGCATTGAAGAGAGCCTTTGATCAGGTCCTCGGGAAATACTTCCTATGTACTCCTGAAGTGTAACTTCAGACCAGGCTCTACCAAGGCCACTTCACTCTTTTGTGCATCCCCTTGAGTTCACTAGTGAATGAGCTGAAATCCGCTGTTTTCTTTACTAGATGGCATATGTCAAGGATCCCTGTGATCACTTTTATTACCTGCTTTATCTAAAGAGCTCCTTGCTGGAGCCTAGGGTGTCAGCAGTCATGAAAAGAGCATAGCTGAGATATGACTGCATTTTATAACCCTCTAGGACAGACGATTAGCTAAGGCCCATTAGCATCTCCATCTCAAATCTTAGGCCAAGATCCCAAGCAATGGCAAAGATGGGCAATTCTCACTAAGGAAAGGGGAAAGCCCCATTTCTTCATGGCATTGGCTGGCACACCAGAGAAGGACAGAAAGAAGAACTTGAATATAGCAAGGTGTTTCACTGTTTGTCACTCTTCTGAGTCTTGCATTCAGTGGAAAGCTGCTGAAGTCTGGTAACTCCACTGGGGCATGTGTCTGAAAGGACAGCAGTGGTCCTACTTAGGGGATGGCTGGGATCTCTTCTGTACCCCCACAGAGCTTGCATTGCTCCAAGGACTCACCCTATTTCCTCCAGAAGTCAAAGAAGAACGTTGAGGCTGGTGTCACTGAGCACATCCTTAGGCCTGAGCCTGCTCTATCTGCTCTAACAGGATCTCATCCTGGTCCTACTCAACTACTAAGGATTTGGTCCCAAGTGAAAGTGAGGAACAAGTGGAAAGCAGAAAAGCAGTACAAGAAGAGAAATGGAATGCTGTGCATTGGTCAGTTGCTACAGATTTCACTATCCAAACCTGGTGTAGGAAAAAGGAGCATAGTGACCCTCCACAAGAGCAATTTCCTCAAAGCCTCGTCAGCACACACATGCAGCAAAGTGCCTGCTCCACTGCGTGAATTCTTATTATAATAGTCTCTAGGAGAATGATGTCATAAGAGATGTCAAAAACAAGAAGCGACCTGTTAGAAGAGTGCCAGTTGGAAATAAAGCCCTGCTTTTACTGGATAGCTGATCTGCTAAAAGCAGTTATTTGAAATATCTGCAGATCTCTGGGATCCATGAATAATTGCTATCTGCACATCTCAAAATCTTTACAGTTCTGCTGTTAGACATAGCTGTGCATGCCTATAAATAGTAGAGCATAATACAGTCTCTGTGCTTTTACAACTCATGAACTTCTATGTAATTTATTTTTTATTGAAGAATTCCAATTAATGGCTTCCTGGTGATTTTAAAGCCTCAAATTATCAGTCTCTGAAAACAAAGCAGAGAACATAATTATCATAAACGAAGAATTTTTCATTTTGAAGCTTATCTGTTTGTGCTAAGTATCTTGTCTGTAAGTAATTAGTGTCTTTATTTTTTTTTTTCAGTAAAAATAATGACCATTCTGTGCTGCACATCCAAATTTTGTTAACTGCTGGATGTACTGTACACATTACATTTGAAAACGCACCACCTTGGACCAGCTTTAAGGTATTTCATCAAATGATGATGGAAACAACAAAATACATCTGTTTGTCAGAATAAATTACGTGACTTTTTTTTTAAAAAAAAAAGCTATTACATCTTTTTCTCTTCCTTCAAAGATGTAAAAGCCTTTCAAAAATACGTACTTCTTACTTATTACTATGGTGACAAAGCACGAGGAGACCAGTTGGCTGCTTTGTGGCTATTTGTACCTCCAAGCAGCTGATCACAACTGATCAGCTAATTGTACGTACAGACATGGCACCCTTTCTGCAGATATCTCAAAACTCTTTGTCCAAGATAAGGCCAAACAAAGTTACACAGAGTAACATAGCACCCATAGGCATGCCTAGGCTAAGTTCTTCACTAACTTCTCGCCTACTTTGCAATTTTTTCCTTTAAATTCTGTGGGGTCATACCCTTGTATCTCATTGAAACCCTGCAAACCCAGTGCAGCTGTACTGCAGAGCTATCAGAGAAGAGCATTATCTAACATTTTGTGTGCTATCCTGCAAACAGCCAGGAACCTCAGCCATGAGCATAAAAGGGAAGGTCTGATCCTACAGACAGTGTTCCTTTCCTGGATTTCATAATGATGGAGGCAAGAGGACCCCTGCTGTGACAGTACCTGTTGAACAGTTCCATCTGGTCTAGCGCCTGGAATCTGTTAGCAGAAAATGCAAGATTTCTGGGAAGATGAAGAGAATCCTTCCCAAAGAACCAGTACAATTCTGCCCACCATTGGGCCCATTCTGGCTGTCCACCAAGCCGGTCACACAATAAAACATGAGGATTATTGAGTCTTCTAACAGAACCATTTCCAGACATCAGTACATCACCAAATTATCATGTTTCAAACATTTCACCCAGCACAAAAGATGGATATTCAGTTTAGATTATATAGTTAATAATGAAAAAAAAAAGAAAAAAAAAAGAACCAGAGTTTGAGAGGGCATTTAGAAATGCATAGGAAGGGCAGAGGTTTTTTAAAAACAGCCTCAAAATAATACAGCCATACCTTACATAGCCTTCTGTGTTAGCAAAACCATTCTTCAGCTGATCGACTTTGTTGAAGGCCTCTCAATATGGAATTGGTCTCTCTCTCAATATGGAATTAACGGACCTGTTAGGTAAAATGCTGTGAATCAATCCAGCTGCAGAGTCCTAAGTAAAGCTGCAAGCACCTGAAGCAATACTAGAGAGCCCTACGAAGGACGGGTCACAGTGATAACAGAGATAGTAGAAGGCCACTTACAGGATCCCAGGGAGGCAGCTACAATTTGGTAGGAGAAAATCTTGCAGCCCTGAGATGTCTTTGCCTTGTTCTTAGCACGCATGGAAGTTCAGAGCAGGGAGTATGCTGAACCAAGAATGGAAGCAGCCAAGGTAGTTGTCATGGTTTGATGTTATTTGGCTTTTTTTTGTGTAGTATTCCACATCCTACCACCATGTGGTGCACTGGGAGTTAAAGAGTTAATGTTCCTGTTTCATGGATTGTTTATATTTCCAGGTACCTGTTTCTCAGAAGAGAAGAACTACATCATCCCAGAAGATGGATTCTTCTGGGACCTCTTCACTGCTCCGTTTCCATTTTCTGTTTAAAGGGAAAGATAAAACTGCTTGGGAGTTGTGAGATTGCCCCTTTATTCTCACTGCTCATCTCTGCAGTGTGTGCTCTCTAGCTGTCTCACCTTCTGCATTAGAGTAAGACCTTTCGTTTGGACACTGGCTCTCTTATTGTACATGATTTATTAGCTTCAATTCCATTTATGTTGTATTATATTGTGTTATCTTGCATTCTGCTATCATATTTAGTAAATTAGTTTTCTCCCTGAGCCCATTGCCACTGTTTTGTTTTTAGGCCCATCTCCCACCTTTTACCTTTTCCTCCTTCCCCCTCTTCCATGGCGTGGGTCCTTGGGTCCACCCCTGCCCCATTCAGTCACAGAACCAGGCTGAACCAGGAATTTTGGACATTAGGAAACGGGAGAAACCTGCAGTATCTTCTCACAAGCGCTCATTGTAAAGCAGGAATGTGAACCTGACACATGATATGATGAAATCCTGCTCCTGACTGGCAGCTGGGGAGCTGCAGTGGAAGGAAACACATCTATTTACAGTCACCCTAGTGCTGTGAGCAGGAGACATGTGTCACTGATGTTTCAGTTGTGCACAGACCTTTGCAGGCACTTCCTGCACAGTCTCCTTTGAGTGTAGGTGGGATGACTTTTCCAGGCAAATCAGCTCAAACTGAAGCCCAGGAGCCTGTCACATCTTTTAGGTTGTAGTGATGAGTAACACCCTTGCCCCCACCAACCCTGGGTGACTTCTGTATCACAGAGCCCCATAGCAAAGAGCCATGAAGACAGAGGGAGAACCTGGCAGATGTATCTGGTTCTGCATTTGCTCAACACAACAAGAGCATCCTCCAAGCCACAGAGGAAGGTGGAGATCGGGTCCAAAATAGGAATGAGTATGCCATGTATCAGCCACTCTCTATATTACCATCAGTAACAGAGCTATGCTTTATTTCCCTGTCTTGTATAACATTATTGTTTCCACTGTGGATTCCATCAATAAAAGAAATCACAGAGTCAGTAATTCCATAGCTACGTACATTGGATAATGAAGGAAGGAATTAATTAGGAAGGCAATGACAATGCTGCTCTACAACAATAAGCTCCTGGTGATCTAAAGATACGAAGCAATTCCCTGCTTCTATAAGAGATCTTGGAGAATGTGGTGTGGTCCTAAGGAAATATGCTGACACCATAACTTTATCTAATAAATAAACATGCATTAAAGCCCTTAAGTCAAATTAGAGTAACGTCTCCTATCAGTTCCCCTGCTCCTCGCCAGCCCACTCCCTGTTCTGCAACCCCTGCACATCACCTCCACTTCTTGCATCATCTGGGGCACAAACGTCCCTTTGAAATATGAATGGGACCTGACCACAGCACACATTGGAGCTAGTGATTGTTCAGCCTTAGTTTCTGTCTTCTGAATCCTTGAACCAAATCTGCAGCTTCACTTCAGAATCCCCTCCCCCTTTCACAGACACCCAAGCCAGCTACTAAAATAAATCTTTCTTTTCCCTGTGAACTCAGATGTTCTCCTACCGGTGAAAGGTAGGAATGGTGATGGCATTCCTTGGCTTTTCTCCTGAATGCATGGCCCCATCACCTCACCTCATGCACACCCCCTGACTGCACACACAGGCAATGGGATGGCAGAGAGAAGCGCTGCCATTTGCCACCAGCCTTGGAGTCTCTTTACTTCCAGGCTCTAAGTAAATGTCAGCTTTTTTACTGTGCTACATACATTGTGAATTTTAAAAAGAAATCCAATACCATTGTTTTTCATGCAAGCTGAGGTGATCCTGAAATTTAATAAAAATAGTGGAATTTTCCATTTATGGCAACCATAGTTTAAGTTAGAGTTTGCTACTAATTTTCTCTAGCAGCAAGACAGGAGGACAGATAAAAAGAGGTCAACCTCATCTTGTTACACTGCAACAGTCTTCAGTCGCAGCCTCAAAAGCAAAGAATTCAAAATACTGCTATAACTTTACTGAATTGATGTAAAAAACTTGCACCAGTGTTGTATTAGGAGCGCCTACAAATAATTGTCAGGTAGAGATCATACAAGAATCTAAAAACTTAAGGCCTAATAATTGCCTTTATAAGGCAAAAATACAAGCACAAGGAAATTATGTGAACCACTCTTCCTTGATCTGGTCCTTCTGTTGCTCCAGATCTACAGAGAGGGACAAATCACAGGTTATCAAGATAGGAACATTATCAAAGCGTCCTGATTCAGTGGTGGGACATCCTTGTGTGGACCCAGCTGTCAAGAGGAGAGGCGTCTTGCTCACTGGAATATGGCTTCTCTGAAAGACTGGCATTGTAGCTCAGGTAGTTACTGCACCATAACCTTTAATATCTGCATAGCCAAAGAGCAGATACTGCTACAGATTTTTGCCTCCATCGTTATGAAATCTAGGCAAGGAACTCCGTAGGGTCAGACCTTTTCTTTTATGCTCATGGCTAAGGTTCCTTGCTGATTGCAGGATGCCTCACAAAAATGTTAGATAATGCTCTTCTCTGATAGCTCCTCGGACTTTGCCCAAGCGCATCTCTGAAACCTGCCACCACCACTGCATTAAGGAAGAAAATTAAGAGGAAGAATGTGAAAAAAATATTTTGCTTCCAAAGTACATTTCCCCGGTTGTCACGGGAAAAATAATAAATAAATAAAATAAAAAATTCTATGTGAAAACCAAGTTGTGTGATATTTGTTCTTTTGACTTTGTTTTTGCAGAAGGGCTCCCCAGGATTCACCCATAGCTGAGGCCAAAGTAAGGTCCTTCTTCTCCTCAGACTCTTGCAAAATGAGCAGTTTCTCATCACTTCTTCAAACACCACCATTGAGTGGTCACCTCACAGCACAGTCATGGTCAGCAGAACAAAGGGAAAGCCAGCCTGCAGCCATGCAGGCAGCATGCTGCACCTGGAGGAGTACCAGCACAGTGCTGAATGCACTCAGCCAGGTCACCCAGCAGACAGCCACATGCCTGTTTCCAACTAACCAAACACATGCAAACAGAACGAAACACCCAGTTGTTCTACAGCAGTTCACTCCACGAACTCCAGTCCCTTCTACATGTTTGCATGCTCCTGAGGTTGTACTGGGGTTTAGTGTACAAAGCAGAGGGCAGGCATAGCTACAATGTGGACTCTACCTAGAAGCCTGCCCAGCTCCAATGTCACACACACTTATTTTGGAAACCACATCTCCACCTCAACAAGGTCTTAGCTCAACAAGGAAAACAGGCTTGCTTTCCACCCCTCTGCTTCCTTGTTCAGTCTCTTGACACTCAAAAGCCAGAGATAGAATCACAGAAACAAGGGATTGTTTGAGTTACAAGGGACACCTAAAGGCCGTCTAGTCCAACTCCCCTGTAGTGAACAAGGACACCCAAAGCTCCAACAGTGCTCAGAGCCCTGTCCAGCCTGACCTTGAATATCTCCAGGGACAAAGCCATCCACCACCTTTCTGGGCAACCTGTTCCAGTGCTTCACCACCCTTGTTGTAATGAATTTTTTTCTTATATCCAACTTCAGTCTCCTCTGGCACCCATTCTCCTCCCAGCATTCACTTTTTCTGAGCATGAACACCAACTGGGGCTCAGCCTCAGGCTCTGCCTCTGCCAGCACCTTCTCTGACATCAGAGATTACAAAATCCCAATGGCGCTTCTGCAGGAAGGCTGAAAAATACGAATAGCTTTGAGCAGAGCAGCCCTTTCTTTCTGCAGACTTCTTATTAAATTTGTCTTGTCACTGTATTTTTCTCCATCACTGCAAGTGTGAAACTTACTGCAGCAAGAAATTCACTGGGTTTTCCCAAATATTCCCCAAACAGCCATTGCTTCTTCCGCTGAGCATCGGAAGCATGGTCCAGGCAGAGCTCCCAGCCCAGCTTTGTGTTGGATCACTTCAATTGCTGCAGCAGAAATCACTGGAAGCTCTAGAGTCGGAGATGGCAATTCGCAGTAATACGTGATAATGAGGAAGGTTGTTCTCGTCTCCACTGCAGAGCACTGACCTTTTAACAGAGCAAATGTCAGGGAGAGATACACAAATGTGTTTAGAGCGGTATCGGGTGCTGCCTTGATGGGTGCCTTGTGGACATCAGTACTGCCCACAGCCCACTGCTGTACAGGCAGAGCAGGTGCAATGCTGTGGGTCATTCTGAGAGAAGGCAGCTCTGGAAATCATGCATTTAGGTGCAGGGCCAGATCCCTGCAGCAGAACAGTACTGTACATACCCGTAAGGTGTTTACACAGGGTGAAACTCTTGGTGCTCGGGCCAGTGAGAAAAAGCCAGAGGACAATGAGTCAGTATCTCGCAAGCAATACACTGCGAGCTGTGCAAAACTCCATCCTTGCCTCTCTGGATGGTTGTGAAATGCTATCAGCAGCACTGCATCTGAACTATATGCCATTACGTCTACACCGCAGGACAGTCTGAACACCAGGCTACATTATCCAACACCAGACTCCTGCTCTGCAGAGGTGAGAGGGAAGACAGAATGTGCCAGTGAGCTAGAGGTGAACAGGAAAAGTGTTGGAGCATGGCCAGAGGCCAGAAGGGAGCTGGGTTGGGACGTACATCTGCTGCTTGGGGTGCAGTACAGCTATGGCCTAGAACCTGCACAACTGGGGCAGGTGGGCAAGGGTTTCCCACACACCTCCTTGGTTCCCTATCAACTACTGAAGAACACTGCATTCTGGAGAAAAAACTATGAAGGGATCTGCTTCTTTGTACAGTGGGGAGATGCACCATAATGGGACAAGGAAGAGCAGACCTGTGTGATCTGGGGTATCACATGCACCTTTCTGCCTTGGTCCAAGGAAATCTAACAGGATATCTCTAGAAATCCACACATTGCAATCAAGTGAACTTTTCAGGTCAAAGCATCCATCTCCTGTCCTGTCAGGAGTTGAACCTACGCAAAGGAGATCAGAACAACCAATCCCTTCACAGAAGCCACTGCCCAGTACGTTAAAATGCACAATCAGTAATTGCCTGCTGCAGGCTGGAGGACACAGGCCCCTTTGCCACCGGTTTGGTTAATTTGTTGGGTACCACCAAAGGGTATGGCACTGGATGTTCTTCAGACACAAGGCAGCCTCACAAAGTGGTGGAGCCTGCATCACCCCACACCAGCTCCGCATAAAGTGGTGGAGTCACCATCCCTGGAGGTGTTCAAGAACCGTGGAGATGCAGCACCGGAGGACATGGTTTAGTGGCATGATGGGGATGGTGTGGGGTTGGACCTGGTGATCTTAGAGGTCTTTTCCAACTTTAATGATTATATGGTTCTGTGACTACATAAGGAGTGTGCATGTGGAGCCAACATCCTTTATCTCCTTTTGAGTAATGCCAAACACCCAGATCTAGTGACCAGATCTAAGCACTGCAAAAGGAACTGCAGCACCCAGCACCCTGCATATTGGCAGCAAAGCTGGCAAGCCTCAGGCACGTATAGTGGTGATTGGCTCCCTGCTTCAGCCCTGTGGACCTAGTGCCAGCAGCAGTGTGGGTAGTTTACACCCAGGATTCCCACTGGGCTTCAGGGCCATCGACGTCTTGTGGCTGAAGGAGGAGAGTCCGGAAGGCAGCAAGCTGCAATCACAAATTGTTGTGCTACCTGGCTTAGTGATGTTGTTGGGGGGACGGGAGAATGTAATAAGCAGAATTTTCTAGGAAGCACGCTGAAAATAAGGTACTAAGAAAAGTCACTGAAAATGTCAGGCGAGCCAACAGGGAAAGGTCCAAGAGCAAGCAAAAGCGCAGCGTATACTTTTTCATCTATTCAATCTGACCCCGGGCCCGGCGCCACAATCTTTTTAAGGTTAGTGGTGGGAAAGCTGCCTTTTGAATGTTTGCAGAGGCCTATTAACATCCTGTGCCGAGGAACCTTAAACCCCAGGTAGTATTTCAGAGGAAATGGACAGCACAAAACACAGACTGAAAATTAACCGCAGCAGACCCCAGGCCTAAATAAGTTCCACTGGCCCTCTCTGAAATCACTTAAAGGCTTTCCTTCCAGTTGGACTCCTGCCCAACCACTTTAATAGGTGCAGCAGGCGGGGGGAAGAGAGGGAGTGGGGGGGGAGAAACGAGAGTAAAAATAAAAGGGAAACAAAACCAATCAGGCTGCGTAATTTAAACATTCCTCACAGAAAAAAAAAAAGAAAGAAAGAAAGAAAGAAAAAAAAGAAAGAAAAAAAGAAAAAAAAAAAGAAGAAATAAAAGCAGTTTAACAAAAATTGCAGCAGTAGTAGGATGGAAGGGTAACTCAGCAAACACTCTGTGGATGGCTGCAAACCTCTAATGGAAAGTTGTGTAAGTGGTGAGGCCAAAGTAGGCATTAATTACAATGAAAAATCAGTTTAGTGCAGGCCACAACTAAATTGGAAGCTGGTCCTCTAGGTAAAACAAAGAAAGTGCACAGAAGCTTTAGATTTGATTACATGGGAATACAAGAAAAATGTGCTGTATGTTGTCTATTATTAAAGCTGCTTTTGGGCCTTCTGTGTGTGCCTAAGGGATTTTAATAAAAAATTAGTAATAGCCCTGCTGCCCTGGCTCACTGTGGCTTTTGGAGCGTTTGTACAAGGTTGGCTCTGCTCTACAAATTAAGTCACTTCAGACAAGCAACCTTGAAAGCATTAGGCGATAGCAAAGTTCAAGCAGCACACTCCTGCTTTAAGAGGACGCGGTCCCTTGCTGGAGGCCAGCAAGGGGTTTAGAAGCAATATCATTTCATCAGGGAAAAAAGTGCTGCAACTGTTCTATTTGTCTTTGATTATTCTTGGCAACGCTAGAAATACTTATCCAGGTTCATAAACACTATGTAAGTGTTTAAAATACTGCAAAAGCCCCAGTTAATGGCAAAAAAAGTCACCATTAACAGTTTTTTTGTTTTGTTTTTTTTTTTACAAACACTAACTCGGTAACATTCTTTAATCTGGTGTAACAATATTAATAATATTGTCCTTATTGCTAATATCAGCACGGAGCCTTTGGTGTGACTCGATGCAACTAAGCCAGGAAAGTTCACTGGGATTAATTTAAAAACACCAAGAAGACTAAGCACCCCATCTCCCCATTTAAAAAGCTAAGTTCTCAAACTCTGTATATAGAGGTATTTTTTTTTAGGTGAAATTAATTACATTCTTTAAGCCCCACTGTATCTATACAACAGTGGGTCCAGTTCTGTCACTAAGTCTCTGGCTACAGTTTTGTGGAAACTAAGGTTTAAAGGGCCAAGCAGAATTTGGTAAAATCAAGAGAAATGTAGTCAAAAGAAACTGCAGGGCTAAAGACACAAGGAAACCCCCAGGAGCAGACCACAAGCAGCTTCGGCTCCCTGGGCAGCAGGTCTCTATCACTTCAGTGTCCCCCTCTGGGAAACAGCTCCCAGTTGAGTGGATATTTGCTGGTATGGGTCATTCCTTAGGAGTGTTGCCTAACCCCAAAGCCACGTCTGCACAGGTTCACCTGTAGTTTCATGTTGCCAGCATTTGCTATTTTTGTATGAGCTGCAACAGGTTTTTATGATTTGCACTGAAGGGTCTCCTCCTGAATTACCCTTCTTATCTGAAGTCCATTTTGTTGCTCTCCTTATCTGCAAAGCAGAATATGAACAAAGCACTCAGTTCTTTTCTAAAGGTATCAAGTGAGGAATAAAAGCACACAAACAGAAAAACGAAAGGACTACCAGAAGTTTAACTCCACCAATTTAAACCCATCTCATGGTTTTCCAAGGCCAACTGATGATCAAGTGCACAAGAGATGACAGATTTGCGGCTCTTATCTGAAAGCAGCAGCTCAGTGAGCCGCTCCTGAAGAGTGTGATGCTAGCAGCTACACGCAGACCTGGGCTCCTGATCCCCGTCAGTGTGATGTGTACAGAGAAGCCCCTGTGTGCCACACTGTGTGTCCTCTCTGCAGTGTGACCTGGATGTGACCCAGAAGAGTGCTGGAGAAGAAACAACTGTGTTTTCAGTTCCTTGAAAATATGAGTCTTAAAAGTCCTTTAATCTCATTCTGGTTGTTTGCACAGATTCCTGTCACCACGTGCTATGCATTCCCTGCTTATACCAACACCTTCCTTCTTTTTGTTGTGCACCATGTTTTGCAGTGTTGGGAAGGGATATCACAAGAAAGAATAGGCCCTATTTATGCTTGAAGGACCAATAGAAGTACTTTAGAGTACGTAGTCAGACCCAGATTACTTTTGAATGAAAGTTACCATATGAACATTGAATGCATGCTGAGCTCAGAGTGTTTCTAAAAACTTTAAAAATAAAAACCATAGGAATTCCCCAAAAAAGCTCTGTAAATTCCTCCAGAGCAGAAGAAGAGCAGGAATGGGTGGCTTCTCTCCATCATCTCAAGGTACTTGGGCTTCTCACAGCCCCAAGCTTTTCTCTGCTCTTTGCCCACCTCTCTTCCTCCTTCCTCTCTGACCACGGAAGCGTCCTACAAGAAACACTGCTGCTGCTTCCTCCTGCAGCCAACCTTCCAGGATCCAAGCACTGCCTGAAGAGTTTCAGAGGGGCTGAGGGCGGTGGGGCAGAAGGGATGTCATTGGCACCCCTTGACCTGCTGGCACTCAAAACACACAGGACTGGGATCGTACATAAAAACAGAGCAAGTAAAGGAGAGCTAGGGAAATAAATGTTCGTGCCAGGCATTGTCCAGTAGAAGTCATGTAACCAGCAGCAGCACTCCATTGCTGGACGGCATCCCATAGAGACGCTCATGGGGAGCAGGATCACCTCTGTCAGCTTGTTGTTGGCAGCAGAGAGCCCCATGGAGTTGGAGGATAGAACAGCAAAAGATAAAAAGTCTCCTTATATAACCTATCAACACATACATATCTACATGTACACCTGTGTTTTGTCATGTGCATTTGAAATTTGCTATAGCACACTTATGCTTGCAGGCTTCCCTTGAAGATCTTTACTTGCTCCTTCCCTTTCTTTACAAGCCTGTTTACTTTTCCCAATGAAAGCCCACAGCCTCCGAGGCCGCCTGGCTCCACATCTGCTCAGTGAGTGCAGAAGTGGTCTCTAGAATCATGCTTCTTATTCTGGTATCTCTTATGCTAAGATCTGTGAAAAAACAACGTGCAAAGAAAAAAAAAAAAAAAAAAAAGAAAGAAAAGGAAAGAAAAAAAACTTTTGTCTGCAGATTCAAAAGAGCCCTCTTTATGCCAGATTCATCTACATTGAATTGGTCATGACCTTCCAGGTGTCTTTAAGGTTGAAGTGTTTGCTGGACCATTTAAAGCTCCTCTCGCAGGCTCTGGCGACCCTCCTGACATGGGGAGCCGGGCTTTTAAGAGTGTAGCCACCTTGTCAATGCTCAGAGGTCACTAATAGCCTGCCTTGGGCCTTCCAGCGGGTCGTGTTCGGCTAGGAAGCCCGACACAAAGGAAAAGGAGAGGAAGGATGGGGAGGGGGGATAATTATCATTCTTCCCCCTCCTCTCCCTCTCTCTCTCTCGAGGCTGAGAGTTATGCTCCATGTCACTGTGTTAATGCGCTTGCATCCAGGGAGACACATAATGCTCCTCTCAGCCCTGTTTATTAGTGAGATCCATTTGCGAAAAGCCCTTCTTTTGTACCACAATATGAATGTGCTTTGATGGCAAATAATTACGCTAGTCCTTTTGACATGAGGATCCACAGGCTGCCCTAGTTAAGCCAGTAATTAGCCTGTCCTCCTTTTTTTTTTTTTTTTTTTTTTTATTATTATTATTGAGAAACTACAAATTATCCTCATATGAGCACTGGCCATTCCTTTTTCTCTTTCTATTCTGCCTCCCTTTCTCCTTCTCTCTCTCTCCCTTGTATCTCTCAGCACTTTGGATAAGGGGAATGCAGCTGCACTAGAGCAAGATAAAGCTCCGCCATCAAGATGATGAACAATTTGGATGAAGAGGCTTCGAGATGAACACAAAAGCTGAAGAAGTGCGGCTGATGCAGCCCCGGACAGCTGAAGAATGCTGTAGTCTGCAGATGAATAGCCCTCATTTGTGAATATACAGATTTTCCATGATGAATAAAAACTGAGTGTAGGTCACAATAAATAAACTTTTTTTTCCCTCTTCTTCTTAAATAATAATTCAGGTTCCCGGCACCAAACAGCTGTAAATTGAAGGTTGTGCTTAGTTTTCTCAACTCTCAAAGGGGATAATTAAGCTAAGCTCACATTGTTTGATATATTAGTGTAATGATGAGCTACTATATTCTGGCTTGTTTCGAGTTATTTTAGGTTTTTTTTGTTTTTTTTTTTGTTTTTTGTTTTTTTTTCCCCATTATCTTTTTTCTTAAATTACATTTCAAATACATTTTAAATGTAGAAACAGCATTTCTGAAACACAGTTGCCCTGTGTTTGGGTCTATCTGAAATGTATTCATATAACATTTAATTAAAAATGCAACATCCCCTTTTTTTGGAAAAAGCACGGAGGTAAATAAAAAAAAATCAACATTATTCAGCTCATCCTGACAGTCTCACTCAACAACTGAGCCTTTATCCTCACTGGTGCAACACAATTAGATGGGGTTGTATTCTTTGTCAGTACAAAGAGTCATTAGATTTCTAAAACTTCAGGACTGTTAATTCTTGTCAACCATAAAACCTACCTTGTCCCTATGTTTTTTTTTTCATAAATCGTTTCAAAGATCAACTGGAGGCAAACAATTTCTGATCTTACCCTGATAAGAAGTCTCACACAAGACAGAACACCTTTGCCGAAGAACTTTTCTCCCCTTTTCTTCCATCTCTGTTTCTATCCCCCAGATAACTCTCAATGTCATCTTTAAAACAGCAGGTAGCAGGGCTATCTTGCTACAAGTCACACAGACCCTAAGGTTTACCCTCAGACTGCTGGATAACATTTTTCTAGGATAATGGACCATGTTTTGGGGAGATGCAAGCTTCTCCAAGTTTAAAACACCTTTAAGTCTAAGAGCCATCTTGGAAAGGAGAGTGAAAGTGCAGGAAACCAATGAAGACGAGTGCAGGTGGAGAGCAGTGGTCTCAGATTCAAAGATGTAGGGTATGCTATGTCTGCTAAAGTGAATGAAATAGCCTTGTCTAGTTTCTATCTGCCTTTAACTCTGATCAGCTGATCTGTGTATGAGGTTAGCTCTTACATACGATATGCTGGAGAAGGAGCTGGAAGCCTCCTCCCCACGTGGGCACTGCTGCTTTCACCCACCCACTGCACTCTGTTGACTGACCAGCTGGTATCGTCCCCTATGCATGAAGAGGAAAAGAAGCCATTGTAGGCAGCACAAGTATGTTTACACTTCTGGGGAGAAAAAGGCTACAAAAAGGATGGTTTTAATTTTCCACTGACTAGGTTTCAACCAGAAACTCACCCACGACAGGGCTATGCATCAAGAGTATTTTTTAGCTCGTTTTTTCCAAGCCAGAACCACACTCAGCCTTTTCTGCTCCTAATTCAAAGCCAATAAAAAGTTTAAATATCCTCACCTTCAAATATGCTAACTTTAAACACTGCCCTATGGAGTGTATTACAGAAGACAGAAATAAGGGAGCAATGTACAGTGATTTGACTTTGAGTTTTAATATTGACTATAAAATTCTGCCAACCTAAGGCAAATACTCATCCTTTTACCCACATTTTGAGAATTTAATTTAAAAAGTGTGCTGTGGGATTATTTTCTATGGTTATGGCAGAGGTTCACGACATGGTCAGAAGAGAGTTCTAATGTCTCAGAAGAATGTTTCAGAAAAGGCTAAGAATACCCCGTGTCAAGGCCTGTTTCTGGAACCATTGTCAAGGCACATCATTTTTTTATGGTTCAAAAATGCATGTTTTCCTTTCATCTCTAGATTGGGATCAAAAGGAGAGCAGCCCCTATGATATTTGCAGTATGACTAGAAGGAGACTCCAGAATCCTTTCACTGAAACATACTCCTGCAGTGGCCACCAGTTGCTTTGTGCAGCTGGGACACTATAAGGGCTGGGCAAGCATGTGGGCACTCTGCATCTGGCTCTTCCAGCCTCAGTATCAGCCTGTTTTCCCAAGGAGGAGTTCAAGCCATGCAGCCAGATTGGCATGTTCTGAGACTGCAAAGAAGCAGTCCAAAGGCAGTGGATTTCAGTAGGTTCACGTTACGTTCACCACCTTTTCTACAAGCTTGGCAAGCTCTGCTCTAAAAGTTTGCCTGTAATTCACCACCTCGTCCTTATCCCATCTAACAGCAATGAGACGTCACCACGGATGTGGCGGCCTCAGCTTTCTTCTTCTAGCTACATCCATCTTCACAATACACTACTCACAACTGCATTAGGAAGACAGCTAATTAGAAATCACAAGCAAAAGTAAGAAAACTGTTTTTTTTTCCCAGCTGGGAGAATTTCCTACGGTGGTTCCTTCCAAGACAGTGTTGCAGCAATTGTGATCCAAAGGCCACTAGAGGTTGCAAGCCTTTCCATGGGCTTCCAGGGAGTTTCAACCAGGTCATTATTATAATCAGTAAAAGATACAGAGCCCCACAGAGCCTCGAAGTATCAGAGAAAAGTATAGACTGTGCACTGTCCCCAAGGACTGCAGCTCCCCTTGCCCTGACAGTTTGTTCATGGTGGCACTGATGGTGGTCAGACAGGCTTGGGTTGTTGTCTGGAGTCCAACCAGCACTTAAACTGATGATGAATTCCCATTCACACTTGCAGCAACAGCTGAATTTTTTTTTTTTTTCACAAATTATCTCCTTCCTTAAAAGAATGCTCATGGCAAAACTAGGATCAACAGTTAGGAAAAGAGATTCTTCATTGGACAGTTGTGTAAAAACCATACTCTAATTTCTGTACAGTCCTGGACAAAGCAAGTGTTAGCAAATAAAGATTTTTTTAAAAAATATCTATAAAATTATTATTCATGCTGTTGATAGGACCCAGAATTCCTCAGCAGAGCTGTGCTGTGCTGGGATCTGCACATGCCTGTCATTAGATGGGAGCAGACAACTCCTGCTCTGAGGAGGCTGCTATTTCAGCACGCAGAGACAAAGGAGAAAAGACAAACTCCCTTAGCAAGAGGGGCTGAGGACGAAATAAAGGTGAAATAAGAAGCCTGTTCTGAGTTCAACCTCAGTTTACACTACTGCAGGATTTTCAATATTTTTCAGATTGTGCAACCTGGTTTAATAATCACTCATAATCACTCATTCAATGTAAGTGTTGTTTCTCTCCTCTCTCAGGTCAGCTGATGGAGGTAAAGGCACTCACACCCGAGCAGGAAGCCCCGCTCTCACATTTAAAAGTTAAGGCTCACCCAAGGGATCATCAATCAGTAACTCACTCTAAAATTCTCTTTAAAAATGTTTTATTATCTCACTTTACTTGGCATTTTTATCACTATTTATATCTCTAAAGCAGTGATATAATTAGTAAAGCTATTAATGTTTCTTATGTTTAGCCTTACAAAAGCCACAAATATCTATAAATCTGGTTTACAGCAAAATAAATAATGACAATAATTCTGTCAAGCATCAATATAATTTGCTGGACAGCACTGTGTAAACCAAGCAAATATCTGAAACATTAATGAGCTTAATCTGTACCATTTAGCTGCCCCTTCAGTAAATTGTTCTGCAGGCCAGAAAGGAGTTCAGGTTAGTTACTTTACCATCTTCCCTCTTCCTATGAAATTGACTTCCCTCACTTTACCATGTTCTCACAGCTACTGCTGGACACCCTCCTGCCACTTCAGCAAAACTCTTCTCGAGTCCAAATTCTTTATCAAACGTCTGGGTAGAGGTTTTATCCCATCCGTGTGAAACTCTGAGATTTCCACGTTCTGTATGGATCCAGGTTCTTTCAGGAGAAAACAAAAACAGATAACAAATAGCCCACCTTCCCTCTCCTATCTCTCCATCCACTGTTTTCAGTGGTGAGAGCCTGCACTTGCAACACAATAAAGTTAGATATCAGTCTTTGCTCTGTACGTTTCAGACCACAACATGAACGTGAACCCCAGCATCCCTGTTTCTTTGCCTTAGCTTTAGGTTCTCTCATTGTAAGACAGCATTCATTCTGCAGGCAGAAGGAACCTCACCTGCAAAATATCAAACTAGCATGCTGAGAAGTCCTGCTTCTTATCATACTGCCTGTTCCCCACAAGGGACTTATGTAGCAAAACACCTGGATAGCTGAAGCATTCAAAACTTTGAACCTCTGCATGGGGCACCCTTTATTCTGACAATACTCAGTTTTCTTTAAATTTACTGGTTTTCTATGTATCCACACTAAAAAAATGCATAAGCAAGAAAGAACAGCAAAAAGCTTCAGCCACATCTTGGCATTTGCAAAGTAAAATAATGCAGATTCCCTTTCTCCTCTTATCCCATGGAGAGACTGCACCCTCACCAATAAGATACTCAGACGTGACCCAAATTTCCACTTGTACATCTTCATCTACCATAACGCAGGCAAAATTGGTATGAAGTGCTAGCATATATTATGCTTTTGTTCTTTTGAGTGGGAAGTCCAAGATCAGGGCACTGGCATCTCCTCTGAGCAAAAAAAAACCCACCAGTGATCAGGCACCCTATGGATTTAGGGCTGTTTCCAGAGTTTGGGTGGATGCAGGGAAGGAGAAGGAAAAGTCTGGTGGCAGCTCCTTGCCACAGAGGCTGGAGAATGAGTTGGGCTGACCTTCCTTAAGCAGCCCAGGAAAAATACAAATGCTGATCTAAATACAAAAACCCTACCTGCAGCATTAGCATTTTCAATAACAAATGTCTACACCCACAAACGCTGAGTAATAAGACTGAGTAATAAGTAAAAGCGTTAGAAGAATGTGTCAGCTATAAGATATAACACCAGCAACTACTGCCACAGGATGAGCATTTCACTCTAAAATGACTGGATATGAGAGTACAATATGTATTTTCAATCCCTGGAGGTTTTCAAGGCCAAGTTGGATGGGGCCTGGGCAGCCTGGTCTACGATTAGATACGGAGGTTGGCAGCCTTGCCTCTGGCAGGGGGGTTGGAGCTTGATGATCCTTCCAACCCAAGCCATTCTATGGTTCTGTGATAAGTGCTTTTTGACATAGTCATATATTGTTTCTAACTAAAAAGCTAAACAAAACACAATCCTTTCTGAAACATAGATAACAATGAATTTTTGTTCTCTTTTGTTCCATATTTCTTCAACTTAAACTTTTATGTTATTGATAGCACTAGAAGGCTCCAGTATATCTTCTTTAATATCAGAGACCATTTCAAAAAGTATCAGCTAAAATTCAAGAATCTTTACACAATTTTTGGATACGTGATCATTTATTGGAGTAGTCATAGTCCCACATGATGGGATTAATGGAGGTTAGAAGGAGTAGGTAAGTTGTGCTGATTGCTTTGGCACTTGAAAACCCCTCTGAACTCAGAGCAGGAGTTTTGTGGCTATTAAAATATTGGGGATCTCAGAGGAAAGGGAGTGGATAAGCAGAAGGGAATGAAATCCAGCAATGTTTGTACTGTCACAAATCCAAGAAGGCTTGGGACGTGATTTAATGCTATGGAACAAACCTACCCAATACTCCTAAGCAAGAGATAGGGAGATAAATAAATAAATACAGTAAAACAGAAGTGTATCTGCAAAGTAAAATCCCTCTCCTTTCCTTGGGCAACTTTTTTCTTTCAGTTCTAAGACTCACCATGAATTTGTCTGTGTGCTGAGAAAGAATCACAGCAAATTGCTACCTAGTCCCTTTTATAGCCTCAGTGAAACATGACATCCAAGGAATCGCCTGTGCTTTCTGTTTCTTTGCTTATTTGCTTTCCTGTGTACTACACGAGAAGATTGTGTCAGTATCTATAAAGAACAAAAATATTTTAAGTAATGACTACTGCAAAAATATGAAACACCTTTTTTAGTACTCAATTCAAACAGAAAGATAGAGCAAAGGAAAATGAGGCATACCCAGCCATTTCCCTTTACCTTCAGGGATGTAGATGTCTGTTTACCACATCATTCCCTCTCAAAATTTCTTACAGTGTCTAACACAGCTCCTCCCAAATCCTGTTGTACCAGGGGCAACAGGTTTGACTTGTTTACGTTGACATGACAGTCTTTATCAAAAATAAAAAGTAGACCTACCATTTATTTTTCGGGAAAAGAACAATGTTGTGCAGTTGCACAAATTATGTCACATCTATGTTTCCAGAAAACCTGAATGAAGCATCTCAGATCATCAAACATACCATAGCTCCACCTTCACGTGAAGTCAGTGGAGCGATTGCTGAGTTATACCAACTGACAGGAATCATCTTATCCCTCTGCTCACTGAGTCTGCCCACCCCATGCACAGCCACCCAAGAAGAGCTCTGAGCTGAGCTCTTTGGACAACTGTCTCCACCCCCACACTGCAGCACTTACTTCTCCATGTTACAAAAAGCCATGTCTCAAGATGCTGATCAGAAATATCCCTTCATTCACTGTCCTCCCCTGGTCACTTCTAATTGTTGCCTACTTCATAACAAAGCAGATAACAATTAGTTTTTCCTAGGTCAAACTATTCTGTGTGCACCAGGTGAGACAATTCTTTACAGTACAACCTGCTAACAGTGACTTGGCAGTGGACAGTTCCAAATCAGGGATCAAGACAACAGGCTGGCCAAAAGGAACAGTTTACATGACCTAAGTATGATGGTAAAGATCGGTTTCAGGAAATTAGTATTTTTAGAAGATGAAACTGAATTCCAAGCAGCATAGAAGGGACAAGAAGGCGACTGCTTCTTTCTATCTGTTGCACTCGGAGACCTACCACCAGCTTCAGCCTCCTTGATGGCAACATGGATCTGTGCAGGGATTATGTTCAGCTGAGATCTACCATGTCGCAGATTTGCACTTCAGAGATAAAGATATAAACAGAAGAAAATTTATAACAAGAGGCAGCTGAGCTCCACCACTACAGCCAGAAACTGTCTCCGCTGCTTAATAAGGTTAAAAATAGCTTGATGGGAATCACTGGAGCAGAGGACTGTGACATATCTGCAACAGAGGCTCAGGGCTTGCTTTTATAGCAGTTTAATGGCAATAAAAAATAATAATAATAAAAAATACCAGGCCTCTAGTTGTTCTTGTTTTGAGTTCTCACACTACTTTATCTCTATACCTCCTGAAGGTTTTGGCTGTGGTGCATAACCAGAACAATAGCTCAGAAGAAGCCAGCAGTTCTGGTTACAATTAGCTGGGACTATTTTAACTACCTGTTGGGTTGTTGCAGGTTTAAGAAGGAATGATAGGTTAGAAGAGGGTTCTGGCAAAACCGCCTCTGTCACGTTAAGGAGACTTTTGGATGTATTTTATTCTGAACTTCAACACCATGTTTTTGAAAACTGGGATACTTATTCCCTCTACATTTCTGCATGCCCGTTTATTATTCCTAAGACTCCAAGGCAGTCCATATTCCTTCTTTACACACAGTGGCCAGCACAACAGCACTCTGTTCCTGCTGGCCTTGGAGCTCAGTCAGAAAACAATCCAAAAGGCAAGTGAATCACAGACAACCGCATGAGCTTCTCCTAAATTCTAGATGAAAACCCTTGTGAAATCCACAGGGGGAAATCTGAATGCATTAACGAAATCATTATTGGAAAGAAAAAGAAAAAAAAAAAAGTGATAAAATTTCAATTTCAAATAAAAAGCAACAGAGACTGAACCTTGAGAGTCCAGGTTTTCAATAAGCTTTCATTATTCCCTGATCTGAGTCTCTATGGTATGCAGAAAGCAAAATACTAAACTGATGCATTAGGAGCTGAGATTTGCAGGTGAGAGCTGCAAACAGGCTCATCCTGCAGAGGTGCAGGGAGTACTTTTTGACCATGGGTTGAGGATGTGACAGCTCTGAACTTCGCAGAACAAGGGGACAGCTACTCCGCTAACTGAGGGAGAGAAAAGGCTGGTTCTTACGAGACAGTCTCTGTCATAATCAGAAATGAAGGGTAGAAACTTCAGGAGTTGTATCTCATTTTATCACTGGGAAGTCTCAGAAGGAAAAAAAATAAAAGAACGATCCAAGTTTTTGATAGTTCCATTTAATTGAAAGAGAACTATGTTAATGTAACCTTAAACTCCAAAATTAAGACAGTTCAGAGTTCAGGCCTTCTTCTTGTTCCCTAAGCTATATGCAGACTCTGGACTGTGCAGGCCAAAGATATTGCCTGCCTGGGGATATCATCTCATGAGGACACTTAGGAGAGGGCTGGATGGACTTTCACAACTGCATAATTTTGCATCTGTGTTCTGAAGTTACATGTCTGTTGTCTCTTTTGTCCAGCCATTTTGGGCGGTTCTGTTTTCTTTTGTGTATAAGATCTTCCTCAAAGCAGGAACATGGATTCCTAAGGGTAGACCGTACTGTTGGCCCAAGAGCACTCAGCACAGCCTTGCCTCTATACTAAAGCATACCAAAAGGTAGTTTACTGGAAAAAAAAAAAAAAAAAAAAAAAAAAAAAAAAATTAAAAATAAATTAAAAAAAACTTGAAGGATATTTTTTTTGTAACATATATTTCAATATTTCACATTTTCCCAGCTTGCCCTCGAACACCAGAATTTTACTGAAGAGACCCAATGTCAGCCTCATCCCAAGGAGACTGCAGGCTAAGTTGCAGACACAGTGCACTGCACTGGGAAGGTAAGCCCAACTTCCTCCGTAACCCAACACGGGGATGTGCAAATCTCAGCAGCAAAATTGGATTTATTACTAAAACGGCTATTTTAGATTCTTATCGGGTGACGTAGATGAAAGAGAAGATTCTGAAAAGAACATATGAAGGAGAAGGCAATGGTTAACAAGGCAAGAAGAAATATAATCACTGGTGCCATAACAGGATGCAAACGAGTTTACAGAGCAAGATGCATGCCCTTGAGCTGTTCACCAGGACAGAAACAGACCTTAGAGCTGAAAACATACAGTCTTAAATTTTCTGGGATTTTTTTTTCCTGGTTTTTAATTCATGAAAATATAAAAGCAATAAACAATTTTTCCATCAACAAATCCAACATAGAACTTCCCTTCCCAAAGCTCAGCCACAGCCAAGTTACAGAAACACTGCCAAGGCATTCCAGACCAAATCGTTCTGAACTTCTGAATTCCCTAAATTTAAACAGAAGCCAGATTGATTTCTTGAAACTAAAAAATGTGCCTACAAGAACTATTTCTGTTCATGAAACTTGACAGGCTATACCAGAGCCTGAGCAGGCAGCAAGAAGCACAAGCTTTAATGGCCAAGTTTAAAAAGTCCTGCAACTCTGGGTTTCTAATGAAAGTATGGACAGAGCCTTAACTACACAGCAGCACTGGCAGGCGCCACCATAATAACCATTTAAGCCCTCTTTTCTCAGAAAGGCTCAGCCCAGCCAATGAGGGAGGAGTAAACAGGGCTGGTAAATTAATGACCTTTGAGCATTAGCAGATGGCCTTTTTACGAGCACAGATTAGCAGAACATGGGAGTTTTCAATGGCTGCTAACAGGTGTCAGTGATGCTTTTCTCTCTGTCCCTGCCCACAGCCTGCAAAGTACAGATGACTGAGTTCAAACTGCATCTTCACTCCCACCCTGTCCCTTATTTCTATGTTTACAACACAGTTTCTTGGATGACAGGGTGATTCCCATCCCAGGCTAACCTGTAAGTGTTGTGCACTACCAGAACCAAACACGACCACCCTGTGTCTGGAAGTTACTACCCACAGCATCATCATCACCATGACAATTCATAGCCTGAGTGATGGCTGAAATGGCGGCCTTGTTCATTCTGGTACCAGGAAAGCTGAAAGAAAACCCAGCCAGAGGTCTCAAAGGCATTTGAGAAGAGGGAGTCAGAGCAGCTCCCATAGCCAGGCCAGTCAGCTCTCTGTTTCGCCTGAGATGTGGGATTGCTGAAGGAAAGCTTAGGCTCTGGGACTGATTTTCCATCTCCTGCAACACCTCTCACTTCCTCGGCTTCTGCTGTTTGGGCATCTTAATCACTGGGCCTCCTGCTCTGTAGACTCCCTCTCTTTAGAACCTTCACTCTCTGGCTCCCCACTCTCTAAGCCTCCCACTCTCTGGACCTTTAGTCCCTGGACCTCCCACTCTCTCAGCCTAAACACTCCTGGCATCACACTATCTCAGCCTCTGCTCTCTGGGCTTCTTATTCTGGACCTCCCGTTCAGCTCCTAACTCAGCCTACATTCACTGATCCTCTCAGTTTCTGTTCCTGCTGCTTTCATGGCATCCCTTCTCTCAGCTTCGTGCTTGCTAGATCTCTGATTTCCACAGCCTCCATCTCTTTTCTCCTGCCACTCTCAGTGTCCAGTCTCATGACCTCTCGGTGCTGGTCTCTTATTCTCTCAGCCACCACTCTCTAGGCTTCCCCTTTCTAGGCCTTTCACTTGCTAGACCATTATTGTGTCATTGATGCTGCTGTAAGACTTGGATAAGACATTGCTGCATAATTTCTTTGAAACAAGAAAAAGGTGAAGCCCTTTAGAAATATATACAACAACTGAAAGCATCTGTTGACACTTGTAGTGAATAAAATGAATCAGCGGCTGCCCTCTTAATAAAGGCTGATTTTGGAACCAGCACCTTTTTGTATCTTTTCTTTAACTGGAGCAGAGGAACAAAGTACAAAACTGATAAAACAATGCAAGAACTGTGGCCCTCCAGGAGAGATTAAATACATCAATAGAAAAAAAAGCAAAAAAGCATGATACAAATTCTGGATTAAACTCTAAAAGAGTCTGTGAGTAATGGAAGGTTGAAGTATTAATCTTACAATTATGTCCTCTCATTAGAAAGAATATATTATGGCTGGGATTTGGGGCAAAACACCAGGGAATGGGGTTGGAAAACTAAGGGAAAAAAAAACCTTGATAAAACAATTAAAATGTACCACACAAAGGAATTAAACCTGTCCACAACAGAGTTCCTGAAAAGCAGCACTGTGAGATGATTTATACAAACTACTGCAAGAAAAAGTCCTAGGCCAGGAAGCCATAAAGAACCAAATGCTGGAAACCACAGAAAGTGGTACATAACACTGTCCACAGCATGGCAACTGAGAGACGTGAGGAAACATGCAGTGGTAGCCAGAGTCAGTGGAGGTAGAAAGGGAAAAGTAAAATGCATCAGCAGCAGCATTAGCTCTGGAGAACCTGCTGGCACCAATCACCACTGTCGTGTGATAGTGTGTGGATGTGTCTAGGGAGAAAAAAAGAGTGTCAATGAGTCCAGCAGCGATGCATAAGTCAGTGTGAGGCCAATTCCAGCAGTATTAGAGAGAGAGAAAAAAAAAAAGAAGAAAAAGAAAAAGAAAAAAACCACAAGCAATATGAAAATCAAATGTTAAATCTCAAAAGATACAGCAGTAATGGACTTCTAACAAGTACATGCAGGACATTCTTCCACAGGGCAGGAGGGACAACTCCAAGAAGAATGCAGAAAACTCTAAAATGTGGGGAAGTATATCTGAAGAAGATGACATGGGCCTCTTATCCTTATGAACGGGAGTTTCTGTAGACGTGTGAAAAAAGGACATTTCCTATTGCCTACAGAGATACTGCTAGAAACTGGGCTAATACAGAGCATGTTGTGTTGGACATGTCCTGAATGTTCCTGTAAATCATGCTCAGGACCCCCTTGGGAACTCTTTCCTGCAGTGCTGTTTGAATTGTGTTTAGCTCCTGCAGCATTTCATGGAAGCATGCAATTGGCAGTGCAGAGGTCAGGCTCTGCACAGGTGCTGGTCGCATCTGTGCCTGATCGCCCAGTGGCACTAAGCTGCAGAAGAAACAGGAGTTTAAACAGATTATAGATGTGACATTTAACACTGAAGTCTACAGATCCCAGCAAAGAACAGAGAAACTCATTCTTTTCAAACTATAATGCCAAAATCAAGACCTGGCCTTCATTCAACAGGAATACCAAGAAAAACACAGAGTTTGTTGAGACAGAAAAGACTCTTCTGGACTCATCATCCACTGAGACACAAATATTGTTGCTTTGGTCACCAGTGCTAACACGGGGAAAGAGCTGTGCATTGCCAAGTGAATATCAGCAACCTCAAGGACCTGCACCCCCTAACACACAAGAACTCAGCTTGGTCAGGGTGTATAGATTGGCCACTGCTGCACCCAGGAATGGGAGTTGGTGTAGCAGCTTTCTGAGCTCCATGGAAGCTGTGCCTTGGAAATGCTTTGAATGAGAGGATTTCAATGGCTTCCAGCAGGAAGAGAGAACGTGTCAGAAGTCGGTGTTCTTCCTCATAAAGCCGGGCCAGAGGAGTGTGGTGAGGCAGCCAAGTGTGGACAAGATGCAACCAGAACTCATTAACTCACCGCTATGGTGCTGCCAGTGCCTCCAGGGAGACCACACAGCGGCGCAGAGCACCTCAGAGACTAATTGAACACAGTTAATTATTACGTGGTTTAAGATACATTTGCATTTCTTTACTGTGCTTGTGTTTGTTGTAGTTGCTCTTGGCTGGGAGAAGGTAACTTACAGAAACTTTGAAAAGAGCAATTCTGAAGGGACTTTTGTGTCAGCAGGGATTGAGATGACCCATGACTTTGCCACCTCAGACACCTCCAACCTCTTCATTGCCTGCTGGCATGGGAGGAGAGCCCTGAGGGCTTTTGAGGATGGCAACCTGCCCCTGGTACATGATCCTGCAAAAGCACAACCAAAAGGGATGAGACCCATGCCTCCACAGACAGGAAAGAAATTTCTGCTGGGATCAACAAAATAAATAAACTGGCAGCAGAATCACAACCCTCCCAAAAAGAAGCAGCCTCTAAGTATGGCCATGGAGCTCTAGGTTTTAGCTAGCCTAAAGACTGCGTTAGCTACAAGTCTGCTTAGAAACATCACCTTTGTCAGTATGAGTTGATTCATGCCTTTGCACCAAGATCTACATACTGCTGTGGTTTACACAGAGGAGCAGAAGCACAAGGCACAGTGGAGGATGCATTCGTGTGACTGCCATTTGCCTGAGATTGTATGAACAGTAAAATTTAGTGAAAGGGGATGGAAATTAAACACTGAAGTGATGGGGAATGCTTGTGTGCGTGCTTGTGAAGCCAACGCACAGAGGAGTTGTGTTCCAAACTATCTGGAGTTTTTAAGTCATTCCTCCAGAGTATTTAACTCACATTTTCACTAGCCTGGCTCTAGCTCTGAACGTGGAGACCAAGAGATCTGCTCCACAGGGAGTTAATTCCTGGCACTCTGATCCATACACGGTACAACTCTCCAGACATTAGCAGTGTTATCCCTGGGGATAAATTTGGCCAACTGCATCTACATCCAGCCTGGATGAGCAGGAACGGCTTTTTTTGACTCATAGAGATGATTTGTGCCAGCTCCAAATTTGGCATTGAGCCTTCCTCTTTGTTCTGTGTATAGTTAAATAGACAAGATGAAAAAGCCATGACTAATTAGACTGTTAAATTAAACTGCTTTAAATTTATTTTATGTGATGCATAAAGTTCATAAAACGAGGTACTCAGAGTAGTATCAATGACCTTTCTCCAGAAGCTGCAGTCCACCCGGATACTTTTTTGAACCAATTGGCTGAAAACTTGTGGATTTCTTAACACCTTTTATTCCCTCACTGCCACTTGTAAACCTGAAGGATTTATTTTTATCAGTCCCTCACCCACATAATGACTTTAAAATTCCTTAGGTTCATACCTTAAAATATAGCTGGGAATTAGAAGTAATGCCAATTAACAAGTCAAGGCTCAAAGGCACTGATGGAGTTAGCTTGCACTTCTCCCTGGAAAACTGTCATAAGTATATACAGGAATCTGCACACCTCTGGGTTTTGGTGCAGAGCTCTGTCTGTTGGAAAGAGCCCTGTCAGTGCAGCCCTGAGCCAGGCAGCCCTGAGCCAGAGGGGAAAAGGCAGTTTTGGGGAAATGCCCCAAAAGCTCCATCCCCAGCAGCCTCCCACACCTCTGTCTGGGTGGGCTAGGCAGGCGTGTCTGCTTTGGGGCTACCTTCACAATGCTGGAAGGGAAGGTTGCATACTCTATGTATCAGCTGATTCCTGGATCTGAAAACCCTGAACATGAGACAGACAAAAACCCCTTATCTGATATGCATGAGTTACTCTCATTCCTGTTTACTGGGCACGCACATAAAAGGTGATTTGGTGAGACTTCAGGAGCGTCTGCTTCAGGATTTGGCACATTAAGGAGTCCTGAATTTAGTTCCCAGGTCTGTCAGTGTCTTCGGGCAAGTTATTTCACTTTCCTCAATTCCATTTCCTTGTCGGTGGCAAAGTGGTGCTTGCAATATAAAGTAGTGCTCTCTCCCTCCAGCCATGGAGCTTTGTTTGCTGTTCTGGAAATGTTGCCTTTACTTTTCAGGGGTGGGACAGGGGAGCTGGAGAAGTAAACAGTAAACCGAGTCATTTGGGGAGAGGGACTTGCCCGAGAATTTTGGCAGCGAGCAAGTTTTCTTTTATCTTACCACGAGCTCCTTGTGTGATCCTATTATTACCAACACCTAGGCTGTCAAAGGCCTGTTCCTGTTTCACACTTCCTTACAAGTGATGCTGATTATTTACACCCCAGCTCCAGGTCTGGGCTCTCTCCGCATGCCATCGTCCTCAGTCGTGGTGCCCCCAACCCAGCCCACACAAGGTTCTACCTGCACGTGCCTTCTGTGGGAGCTGCTCACAATGCAGCAATGCGACTGCTGACTGGAAGAGCCCTGCCACATGGGACAAGGCACGTGCTGCACACAGCTTGGCACCTGTGGAAGAAGTGTGAGTGGTGAGATGTTTTCTTGCAAGCCTCCAGTTGCGTATTGTGGCTGCAGCATCCTGTGCTCCACGCTGCACTTCTCTTCTTTGCACTCCTTTATTTGGGAACGATGTATTTTCATCAGAGGTGTGAATGCCTCTCCCTCTGCAGATAATCCTGCCCACCAGAGGCCCACAGACGTTGTATTGCTAAGCAACACTTGGCAAAATGCATGCCAGGTTGTGTGGGTCTCTCATGATGTTTCACAGAAGCATTGTCGTTTCCAGCTCTGGCATTGTTTCCAGCATTTTGGGTGTCAGTGTTCCTGAAAACTATCACAGAAAGGATGTTTATTGAACTGTCAGAGGGTGAATGATTGACACGAGGCACAAGTACTTTTCATGTTCAGGTTTTGGCATGCCACAATTGGATTATTTCCTGATAAATGCCATCCAATTCTACCAGATGGACCACTGAGAAATATGCCAACCTGTGTGAGAAATGGAGTAGATGCTCAGTGCCACTTATTGGTGATGTGTGCTTCTCCAGCCTATCCCTTTTTGTAGCTGCAGGGTGTTTTACTGAAGCAGTGGCTTTTGTGATGCACATAATTAGAATGGCAAGGCAATTGTCATCATGGGAAAGGGAAGATTTCAATGCACAAATTTGATTTCCGTCATCCAAGCACAGAAGTGCATTACCTGTTCCTCTTCTCTTGGATTAGTGCATGCTCTGCAACTTGTGCACTGGAGATCCACGAACTTTGAAAGTCAGGAATTTCTCGCATATAAATAATTTCAATAAACAAATTTTCTGCTTTCCCACTCATCTTGTCCTAATGGCTCATTCTCAGATCCAAATGCAATAGCAGGACTGTAAGAGCAGACGTGTTGTAACAGCACCCCGAGTTTATCAAACAGCAGAATCTGTGGCAGTGAAGCTCAGCGGGGAGCAGGTGGGATCTGCACTCCCAAAATGGTGGAGCAGAAAGGGGCAGTGAGAGGGCACAGTGCACCCAGGGAGATGGCAGCGGGGTGTTGCCTTGAGGCTGCCAAATGACTCTGGAGCTATTTGAGGTGTGTGCTGAAAGGGACTTAGAGGCGGGGGAAGCCTATCCCATGAAGCAGTGCCTGTGCTGAGCACAGGGGAAGGCAGGCTGCCTTCACACCCCTTGTGCAGACACGGGTCAGAACCTGTTATAAAGCACAGAAGCTTTGCTTGAGCTCGGCTTGGCAAGGCATCAGGGAGAGAGCGGCCTTTTGCAGTTCGCTTGGGGTGACATATGATGACATCCCTAATTCTGTAGGATGGAAAACTGCAGGACCATGAAAGTGCGTTTTTTTTTCTGTCTAAGCCAAACCAAATAGTGAGACAAAAGGAACATTAAGTTATCTATTCCTGTACTCCTCGGCACTTTAATATATACATAAAAAGCAGAGCCTTTGTACTATAGCTAATGAGCAGAAGTGAATAATGTGGTATAATTAGCTCGCTTTCTCAGCCTACTCTCTCAGATACCTCAGCACCCTTCTGACAACGGCGTGGCACGAGTGGTGACTGGTGCCTACATCTCAGATTTACCATCACTTCATTGTTCTGCACTAACACATTTTTCATCTTGGCCATTATGAGGCCTTTCCCCATTGCACTCATTTCTGCAGTTCAGCCACCGCCTCTGTCACAGCTGGCTCACAGGAGACGCAGCTTGGATGGCAGCTCCAGAGGAGAGGCTGTTACTGCACCATCGCCTCCCCAGAGACCTGTGGTCAGACCCTTGCTGCGTGCATGCATGCACACCGCCTAAAAGCACATCTGGTCACAGCGCAGGCTGCCATCACCAAAAATAATGCACAGAGCAGCAAGCAACACTTCTCAGATGTTAATGAAGGCCTTCAGCTTGCAGTGATTTCTACATCAGCTGAACTCCTTTTCTCACTAGGGTGCAGCGATCCTGGAGCTACCAATACCTACAGTTCACAGAACAAGAAGGAGAAAGAATTGAAATAACAAAGCTGTCTGCAATCTGGTATTCCAGAGCAACACTCCAAATTATGGTCTTTTTTGTTCTGCTCTTCCTACGAAAGGAGGTTGAGAAACAAACCGATGATGCACGGCCTTTGAACAGACAGCTCCAGCTCCCTGAGATTGTCCTGTGCAGCAGCGGCACCAGGGTTACACCAGGACAGTAACTAACACTGTTACTGTGGCTTCTTGGTAAGCTTGCAAACCAATTCAAAACCAGGAAAAAGTCCGTTGGCACGCGTGCCTTAGCATGAAGCACATGAATGTAATGCTGCTGGTTGGGAGAACTTCAGAATTTCCTCAAAGTATGAACTTTAATTCAGTTCTTTCTGGCATAAACTTTTTCATCCCATTATGTCAAAAACTGTATTACCCATCCATTTGTCTGTCAGAACTATTCCCCCTGGGCCCATATAGCAGCGGCTCTTCTATTCTAAAGCTTCCCATTACATCTTGCTATCAAGAGTCACAATTCTCAGTGAAAGTCTCTGGTGATTTTTGACAATGTTTTACAGTGAACTAGGCCAGGAGCCTCAGAGTTAAAGGAAATCTTCCATCCTGGCAATGAATATGTAATAGGCATTACACAGTGCAGTATACCAAAAATGTAAGGTTCATTAAGCCTTTCCGAGGCGAGAACCTCTGTGTAGCTCTGAATGAACCTGTCTTCATGGTGGCATTAGCAAATGATATTTTGGGCAAGGAAATATTAATACTCTGCATTAAGGAACAAATTTGTTTAAATATTCTGTGGCTCTGCGTGGATGCAGATGATCCAGGAATAAATAAAAAGTGAATAGTTGTCCAACTTTATATGTAAATTGTCTTTGTCTTATGTGCATAAGAAAGCTCTTCGCTACTAAATTCCTCATATTAACAAGCGGGAGTGTAACTAATATATAAAATAAAGTCATTCTCTTTAATGAGAATGCTAAATATTTTAAAGAAATGCACAGCTATGAAATATTGTCAAGGGCATTTTTATACTTAAGTTTAAGAACACTTATGACTTAACCGTTGAATAATTTAACACATTCAGCCTTGAAGTACTATTTATGTATGTTTTTTAATGTTCATACTTACGTCGGCTTTTCTTTGCTAAGGATTTAGGACCTTTGATTTCTGTTTATAAAATTTACATCTTTAATCTCCCAGCTCTGTGCATTTTCCCACTCAACTCTTGCAACAATGTAAGCAGAAAGAGGAGCTAAAAGCCTCCTGCAGCTCAGAGAGGGGATTTCACTGAGTATGAGGACAGACTTGAAGGAAATGAGCTCCAAGTGGAAAACCTATATAAACAAGAGCCTCCCGTACAATGGGGATGGGGGATTTGCTTGCAAGTTCATGAGCTCTGAGAGGCAAGGAAAGCCCTCAGCGCCCACCACAGCTGCACCACATCATGAGGAAAATCAGTGGGTGGGGGATGCGGGTGGGCTGGGGGTGCTTCTGCACTCTGCCCACCATCACCTGTGTTGGGCCAGGGGTAGCTCTGAGCACTTGAAGATGCCCAAATGTTGAGGGGTTTGGCTGGCCGCCCCAGGCAAAGGTACCGTGCTGTGGGTCTGCATGGAATTTGCCCCCAGGATAAACAAAAATATTGGCCAAACAGCTTGCAGTACATCTTGTCACCTTTCATTATGGTATTTTGCAACACACTGATGCTTTGTGGCACAGCAGATGTCACTCGACATGTCGTACACTGAGCAGTGACTTTCAGGAATGTCTGAGATGGGCTTCTTTCAGACAGCAGAATCCTGACCCGGCATGGGGCCGCTAGCAGGTAGCGCTGAGTGCAGTAGCACCAAGGCCAGAAGGACTGGCTGCAGTGCACAGTTCTGACTCCATGTCAGAGTTATGTGCTGCACGCCACAGGCATGGAGACAGGCAGGTCATGTAGTGCAGTGCGATGGATGAGCTGCTGCTGAGCTCTGCAACTGCGCAGCGATGGGCCCCTCAGCACCCATTCTGCCTCCAATAGTCATTGCTTGCCAGTGTCCCAATGCATTATATATATATGGCATGTTTATGGTATAAAGAAAGATGAATCTGAATATCACAGACCTTGGGCTCAGAGGATGATGAGTTTGGGAGGAAAGCAAGTTGTTCAAGGGCAAAAAAAAATAAAGTTAGTAGAGTTTTGTCAAAGGGAATGATACCAGGCTGCACTACTGCACATTGAGAGATCACTTAGGTAGGAAGACAGAAGGAGAATGCTGGGATTACAAGCAGGAAGCACCACCTATTTTGGTGCAGGGATGTCTTCCAAACAGGAAGCTGCATGCAGTGGCCCCTGGCATGGCTAGGCTAGTAATGCCAGCAGAGTGGATGCTGCTTTAAACAGGCAGATGGGCAGGAGCTGACACAAGGAAACTTCCCTGGCAGCACGGGGCCAGATGGGGTCTGGCGCTGAGTCTCCCTGCCCCAGCTCGGCACCACTGTCACATAAGCATGGATCAGGGTGCTCAACACAGCACTGGTGCCAGGAGGAGGTGTCTGATCTGCTGACAGTAACCACTGCACTCAGCTTCTACCTGTCAGCAGGTCCATGCTAGGAAGTTCCACAAAAGCAGCATTAAAGAAAACATTTTGAACAAACTGAGAGAGAATCGGAGAATTAAAACACCTGTTACCTTCCTTAAATTAAGTAACTCTGCACATGTCCTTGGGATGTCAGCAAAGGGATCCGGCAGTCTCAGCAGAAAGGCACCGTTGACAAGAGGAATTCAGGAGGAGAAGCATGCTACAGCTTTATAGCTAATATACAGCTGTAATGCACAGCTCACCATCTTCCTGGGCCTCGCTCCTTCATAGAACACCTAAAACTCTGGGTCCTGTAGCTCCAAGGACCTCCTTTCCATGTGTGCCTCCTGTGAAGCTTTATTTCCCTTTGAAGACCAGTTTCTGTTGTTTGGGTTGTTGTGTTTTTTGGGGGCTTTTTTGTTGTTGTTGTTAAGAATATATTTAGGCAGGCCCTGGCTGTTACCCTGCAGAGAGCTGTGGCCATCAGTCACTCAATAACTGCTTGTGAGGTTCACCAGACAAAGGGTTAGTGCAGCTAGTACCACAATAATGTAGAAACAGAAATATTACAAAGTAAAGGCTTATAAAATAATAAAAATTCTACTTAGTTCAGATACCTCCCTGTGCCTTTGGCAAAATACCTTAAGCATTCCACATAAGGCGGGCATTGTCTTTATAAGATGGCACCTCATAAAATGATATTAAATATCACCAACGGGGCTTCATATTTCATCCAGCAGGGTTTAGGCCAGACATGTTCTATATCACACATTATTAGAATGACATCTGCTTTGCAAGTTGTGTACCCAGGAGCATACCTTGATAACTCATTTCAGCACTCATTCTCGAGGCTTCTGTGGCTTCGCAATACCTAATATGTTTAACTCATTTTGAACAGAAGTCTAAAGCCTGTCGTGGCCCTCTGGCCAAAACTGTAGCTGTCAGGCAACGGAGTCGGCTATCAAACGTTGCTCATTTATCATTAGTGGTGATGCAGCTGTACAGAGAAATGTACCCACTGAAGTGAAGGGCTGTCAGTTGTTCCCTGTGTAATACTTCTCAACAGGGCATTTCTCCATGGGTGTACAGCTAGTGCACTTCACTACTTCCCCATAGCACAGAATTTATAGTAGCAGGGAGATGGGGAACACATTCTCATTTGAATTTGTCTGCCACAGGACAAATCAGGCAATCATCGATAGAATACCTAATCAGAGAGATATGAGGAGCTGTTTACAAACATAGGCATGCGCACGTACAAGTGTGTGCGCACACGTGTGGCTTTCTTAGCATGCTCCCTATATGCCTATGTGTGTAGTTCAGAATTGGCACGTGTTCCACATCCCAGCCGCTTCCTCTTGACTCCTCATCTCTGCGAGAAGGCCAGCATGTGCCATTTAGGCTTCAAATTTCCCCATCAATTCTCCAACACGTGCTACCCTGAACTCTGCTGTCCCCAACTCTGCTCCCCAGGGAGGCAAACAGCCCAATGAGATCTGTAGGAGAGATCTCCTGGCTGCAGACACTGCCGCCTGTATTCACAGAGGCAAACCGTGGCCATAGGCTGGGAAAGCACCACAGTTAAGATCATATCTTTAGGCTCTTTGAACCGCTGCAGCATGCAAACGTTTGTACACAAGAACTATGAAAGAAGCATGACACAAACCTCTGCTTTTTCGCTTATCTGTGTCTGGGTGAGATACCGAGCAGGAGACCGACGCCGGCGGCAGAGCAGGGTTCCTCCGCTGGGTTCCTCCTCTGCAGCCCATGAACCAGAGGAACCTGACCATTGCTTTCAAGGCATTCACACAGCTGCAAAGACTTCAAAAGTGAGCATTTATAATCAGGAATCCAAACCCACTTCCGGCAGGCAAATAAATTGTTAGCAGTTGCTCGTATATTACATTCTGACCTCAGGCCACTTATGCCCAAGTTGCTGGAAAGCAGAGATGGTCCCAGCACTGTGCACTGAGGACATGGCTTTGGTTCTCTGAGCAAGAGGTAGCTGCAAATATCAGTCCTCTGAACTGTTTGACCGTGAGCAGATACTATGAGAAACCCTAATTTTCTCCCCAAACTGCTGGCCGTACCAGACTTGGTCCCAGTTCTCAACACCCCCATGAATTCTGCCACTGATAATGTTACCTGGTTAACAAAGCAGCAACTGAACCACTTTGCACATATGATGATACATTTCTAGAACGGGCTGCCCAGAGAGATTGTAGATGCTTCGTCCCTGGAGGTTTTCAAGGCCAGATTGGATGGGGCCCCGGGCAGCCCAGGGGGGTTGGAGATTCATGGTCCTTGAGATCCCTTTCAACCCTGGCCATTCTGTGATTCTGTGATTCTGTGAGGTATAGAAACACGGTGACCCAAACACAGCTGTACTTCCACAGCGTGGCAGCCAGTGCACGGTTCTCATCTATAATAGGATGAGTGATACAAAAAAAGGAGGAAGAACACAGACCTGAACTGCAGAACAGACAGCATGGGACTGCTGTGGGAAAGGCTGCTCTGCCTGAGCCAGGAGCCAGCTGCAAACACTCTGGGGGGGGTTCCCCTGGGAAGGGGCTACAAGTCCCACCACCCATCTCCTTTATCTCAGGGTCATTTTTTTCTCCTTCTCCCCAGTTCTGAGCATGACACACTCTTCAGGGCTGGGACTGTCCTGGCCTGGTCCTCCTACCCTGCCTCCTGAGCTTTGTATTACTTTGGAAATACCAGCATATTTCATGAGCATCAGAAAATGAACACAGCAGAAATGAAGATGATGAATGGCAAGCTTTTCCTGGCAGACATGAGCTATAAAAAAAGATCCTGATGTGGTAGAACAGGTTTGACCAACGAGGTTGGCCAGAAACGCAGTGAAACAGGCTTCAGTGTGAAAATGACACCACCAGATTCATAAAGGGCAGAAACAGCAAACAAATAAAAAAAATGAAGCCAACTGAACATGCAGCTACTTGGGACACAAATGGATGCTATGGAAAGTGGGAACATGCACTTTTTTCCATGTGATGTCCTTCCTGTACAGGGTCAGGCTGGGCTCACTATGTGCCACAGGACAGGGCTACAGCTGCAGAGCCCTTCTGGCTGACCTCATGCCTTATGCATCCCCTTCTGCTTTTGGAGCCCCATGCACTCACAGTACCATGGGTCTGTGCCCACTGCTGTGGCCCACAGTACAATCAAAATTATATACATTCATACGTTGGCTTCTTTATTTCATCAGGGCAAGTGCAGAAGAGCATGGCAAGGCTGTACTGAAAGTGATTTCAGCATTTTATTGCTAAACCAGCAAAACTCACCACTTGAACATGGCTTCTGCTCTTTCATTTGCAACCAAACCAAAGATGGACAGAATCCATCTTTCCAAGTCGTAAGAGACTTACATAAAATCCCTGGGGCCTCTCCTGAAAGTAGTTATGGGAATTAATTGCACTGTGCTCATCCCGGGATGATGGCAGCCTCTCCCTCTGCCACACTCCTAATTGCATCTGGCTCAGAGGGCAGGAACATCTCAGCACAGACTTTTGAAAAGTTCTTTTTGCAATATTACATGCTAGCCAAAGGTACAGCTTCAGTTCTGACTCCCAGGTGCAGCAGGGACTGGAGATGCAAGCTATTGGCCCACATAGGAACTGGCCACAGCTGAGCTCTTTGTGCTGAATGGTATGCCAGCCTGAAGAGGTCAGAAACACTCCTAGAGAGGAATGTCTCTCTCAGGGGTATGTCCCTTCCCAGCTCCTGGACAATAATTTCTCCACCATGTCCTGGAAGATAGCTGTGACTGATCAAGGAGCCTTCACCACAAGGTTGTGTGCACACCACCAGAGATGTGAGATGGGCTGCAGGAGGAGTTCTATACTCGTCAAGGGGGACAACCTGTGCTGTATCTTCCCCCAGAGGGGGGAAAGGACGCTCAGTGTCCATCCACAGGTCTTCTGTGAGCTTTGAGCTCTTCCCTCCTACTCCCCAGCCAAAGGCCACCTCTGCTGCTCCCACATGGGTGTCTGCACTGGGCTGCAGTGAGTGACCTCTGCTTACTGCTCCCACTCAGACCAGGTGCAGTTCTGTACCCTGCAGCACATGGCCTGGCACTGTCCTTTGCGAGCTTTTCATACCACTCTGTAGGCGCCTGTAAGCAGTCAGGATGCACAGCTCTGCTCAACACCTGTGCACTGGCTCATGTGAGATTACAACAGTGTCTGAGCAAGGAGAGCTGAATTCAGGTTGCCTTGAGTGACTAATTTCAGACTAATCTGTTCTTGTAAAGGTACCATGTCTTCTTAGCATTACTTTGCTTCCATCTGGAGACCCATCCTTATTCTCCTTGCTCTCGTTGTAACCCCAATACACTCCAAGTGCCTCTCTTTCCTACTCAGATGCCTTCCACTCTGCAGGCAGCTCACTACCACCTACCCCTTCCAAGTTGGGACAAAGAGTCTCTGTTCCCACCTGGTAGTTGCAGCCCCATGGTTGACTGGGAGCAATGAGCAGAGAGGCAGCAGAGGCAGCAGTCAAAGGCTGGTGGCAAGCTGTGCTTCTGCCTCCCCAGCTCCACTAAACCCATCTCCAATGGTAGGTGGCTGTGATCCCTCCGCCAGGGTCAGTGTTCACTTAGCATACGCTTCAGAGCACTGCTCTTTCCCACAGCTCTTCAAAGTCTGCATTCTGATGCAGCTGGTGAGTCAGAAACAGATTAGTCACAGGGGAGGTTCATTCTTGCCCACAGAAAGTCCAGCATGAGTAAGGACAACACAGGAGCAGCACAAGCCTATTTTGGTTCAGGCCAATGACTTACGTCTCATGCATCCCAGCGTGCTGCTCTGAGCATCAGGGCAGGATGGGCACACAGCCAGCTCCATGCTGTTCTGCTGACACCAAGGACTTTACCACCATCAAAGCAGAATGGGACTGGCTCATCTCAGATGCCCTTCTACAGACCAGGTGCTGAAGAGATCTCCATCAATCACACACAACTGATGCGTGGAATGCTGCATGTCCTGTTGAAGCTTCCAAGTCTCTAGCCAAAGCAAAATGAGAAGTTAGGTGACATCTGGGCTCTACTGAGGCTGCAGCAAAATGTTCCTGCAAGGCTACAGTTCTACTCTATAGTGATGAGATGATAGGGGTGTCTAATTTCCCTAGATACCTACCAGTCACAGAGCAAGTGCTCTCTAAATTACCAACAGAAATGTTTAAATGCAAAAGCTTCATTTCCGATTTCATACAGACAATATAATGTCCAGAAGTGACAACACACTTCTCACTGGGAAACTGGCTGGTGTTAGGTTGCTATGATGCTAAATTTCAGCTAATTTTTTTAATGAGTTTACATCGTGGATGTAAAATCACTGCAGTAGTAGTCACAGGTTTGTAGGATGCTTACTCAAAACCTGAGCTTCTGAAATGAGATATTTTCATTCATATTTTAAAATTCCATTCATTAACAGGTGTATATAGTTTGACTTCTTCAAAGTATGCTGCAGACACAGCCTAATAAATCTCCAAGACACCTCACTGCATCTCCATTTTATAGATGTGGTGATTCGAATATATCCAAGTGAAATGACTTGCCCAAGGCTAATGAAGGAATCAATGTCAGAGACAGGATTAAAAGTAGAAAAATTCCTGGCCCCCAGTCTCATAACCTAACTGTGGTTCTGCATTTCACTCATATCAAAACAGGAAAGGGAAACACATATATTTTGAATATTGTGAAAAGCAGTCCATAGCAGATGGGCAGTCTGATGTTTTAAAATTGCTTTACCTATTGTCATAAAATAGCAATAATACACAGGATGTGGTTCTTGTCCAAGACTGTACCGAGGTGCAAACAGCATGAAGTGTGTCACTGGTAGCTCTCAGAGCAGCAGAAGTTGCACTAGAAGTATAAAATGAGCAGTTTCTGAGATGTCTTTCCTGCCCTGTTTCTTAAAACGAATTTCTTTCTGTGTATTTCAGTTGCCAAAACCTTCTTTGAAGCTGGTTAGTACCTGTTTAGTACTGAATACGCTGCAAGATACCTACTGCTGCATCTCAGAGGTGGGAAGAGGTCTGTAAAAGCCATTTCTCAAATATGCGGGTGTTGCCCACCAACATTTTTTCACGGGTCTGCCCACCTGTTTGTTAGATGCTAACACAGGGCTAGGTGGTGCTGCCCAAATGTAACAGGAAGAACGAGCACCTGTCTAGTTGTGGGCAAGAATAAATTAAAAAAAAAAAAAAAAAGAGGAAGAAAAAAAGAAGGTACACTTGTGTCATTAAATATGGATGAGCAAGACTGAGTTGGAGACAGTAGGATATGGCTTGAAATAAAACCCCATGAGGGCCACACCCCCTAGTATGCCCAGGGCCATCCCTTTAAAGGTAGGACAATTATAATTAATTGAGCAATCTGACAGAAAGCGTACATCCATACAGCAGAGCAGAAAGTGACACTGTGCACAGAGCCATCCAGGACACTTGAAGGGTTAATTCTGGTTCACTAGACCAAGGACAGTAAATTCTGCCCGTGGCTACCACCAGTCTATTGTATTATTATTGCAGGCTTTAGAAACAGCTTTTAATTTTAACCCATTCCAGCCCTCTCTACTGTCTTCTGTTCGTATGATTGGCACTGAATAAAATTGTATACAATCTTCCTGGTTCAGTAATTTCTTTTCATTTCAACATTTACTACATTGTTCAGAAAAAAACAATCCAAGGGACCTGGGCCTTCTTTGCTTATCATTATTAATGCTTAAAGACCAAAATTATTGCCAGAAAACTGGGCCCCTTTCATTTTGTTGTTATCAGCCCTTACTATCTGCTGCAAGGATCACTGAAGAATCCCATCTGTTATGTTTTGGAAATCCTGTCATGACTGCCCAGAGTTCTGACAAACACGTAGACTAAATATAGATAACTGTGTAACTCTTTCCATCTTCCCAATACCTGCATTTATTCACCTACCTGCATTTTGTAAGTTGGTGTACTGGGAACAGTTTGTGCCTGTAAGAGCTGACAAATCAAACCCATTGGTTACCTGTAACGCAAAAATCTCACGATCAACAACATTGTCAGCAATATGCTGAGCACATCATCAACCCATAGGCTGGCTAGAGGGAACCAACTGATGGAGAAGGGATGATATGAGGTAGTGCGGGTGATAGCAGAGGACTGACTCAGTGACCCAGGCAGTCCTTTCAATCCTGTATTTCTACGTTCATGTGTTCATACTGAAGTTGATGGGAGACATTTCCACAGACTTCAAAGGGCTTTTCTGTCCCATTCCATTTCTTTTCAATATATAGATGCAAGAGTAATGTCACGCATGATTTTCATGAGACGTGTTAATATACAACCAGTTCTGGGAGCAGCAGAATGAGTCCAGGTGGATAAACTGCTCATCCCAAAGTGCTAAACATACCAACACCTGAAAAACCTCACCTCCTTTTATCTAAATTGCAGATAAATCCAGAAGTATCACATGTTGATGTCCCATCATCATTAGCCTTAACCAATTATGCCAAATAAATAATCCCATTACCTATTGGTGCTTTTGGCAAGCTACATGGATAGAGTGAACAAATGGCTTGGAGCTGGGGACTGGCTCACCTTCCAGCAGTAGGAAGGATTGCCCTAACACCAATGTCCCTGTTCTCGTGGTGCTTAGAATGAAAGTTCATTTAGTGCATATGGAACAGCACTCATTTGTCAGAGTGGTAAGCCACAAAATGCTTTGAAAGGTGTAGAAGCCTAATATTGATGGCCACAGAAAAGAGGAGTGAGAAGAACTGGGAGGCTGTGTATTTATACGGTGTATTCTTCTCTCTCTTCTTTTTTTTTTTTTTTTTCTTTTTTTTTCTTTTTTTTTTCTTTTTTTTTTAACAAACAGGCATTCAGCCTGTTCAGTAGAGTCACTCCAATATGTTATCTAATGGCTCCATCTTTACTTGTGAGATTTCCCATCTGTGGCCAGACTGTGCCACTGCCTCATTCAGCTCAGCAAGTGAACAACATTTATTCCCTCATTCACATCTTAGGAGACAGGTCTTGCTCTAGAGCAACAAAAAAATGAGTTGCTCCATAGTCAGGTCTGAACCTTTGCACTTAAGCCAGCCTTTGATGAAACTTCACTTTGGATTTCAACGCTTTTTATAACTGGGCTATCTACTATCTCTCTCTGTGTCCCTTTCTTTGTTCTTTCTGCTGGTATCATTCTGATCTATGTGGTGGTTTCTCATTTTTCTCTTGAGGTTTCTCTATCTGGCTTGTTTTCAAAGCCAAATAACACAAGTAATTATTTATAATCTGTAATTGCCTCAGAAGGATAAATGCTCAGACATGATCAGTCCATTTTGTTATTTTTTCACCTATTATACAGTAGTATCTTCTGCTGTTTGGAAGCTTCTTTACTCTTTTTCTGTCTTTCACCTCATAGCATACTGTAAAGCTATAAGTGATTCATAAAACATGGAAGACTATGTCATGTCCAGCTTGGATCTCCTAAAGCAGTCACTTCCACTGGGTTCATGCTGCCTCGAACCAGGATACTCCATGGATGGATCTGCCATGGGGGCACTGGTGCAGCCACTGCTACTGCTCCTCAGGGTCTTTCTCATTACCAGAACAGAAAAATGGCATTACATCATGAGAAAAGAGATAGTCCAAATGCCAAAGACATTTGATAGGCATTGAGAGATCTGAGCGCTTCATGGCTGCATCTAGATCTCTGCACATACCCACACAGTATCGACTTGAGGAAAGCTGTTGCTTGTTGTACCTGGGAATGTCATTTCAGAAACCACAGCATGGGGAAGGGAGAGATATTGAAGTGCATCTGAGTTTCTGCTCATTTAGTTCAAGGAATAAATATGGGAATATCAGCCTCAGAAATGGGGAATCAGCACTGCTTCAGCTCCTCATTGTCACCCAGTTGAAATTTGGTTGCCTTCTACTCCATCCGAAGGCTGGCTTGAAGTCATGGGTGTTAAAGGCCCATGGTTAGAAACAGTCCTTGGGGTCTTGCCATGGCCTTGCTGACAATGTGAACAAACAGAAGAAATTACATGTGACAGGATGGAAGCAAAACAACTAGTTTTGAAAATAAGGGCTTACTGTTCACTCCACTGTCATGCTCTGCAGACAGCTAGCAGCAATCCCAAGTGACTCTTTTGTGCCTCTGAATGAGTGATGCAAGGACACTGGCAAATGTAGCAGACATTCAATATCCAAAAGCAGAAGGGCCTTGCATGAGAAGCAACAGTGTGTCTTCATTTCTGAAACCAACACATTCCCAAGACAGCCTGGATCCACAGGTGGCACCAGTCCAATGGAGTCACACCAATGTATAGACAGATCCCAGCCAGCTTGTATTTGGGTGCAGTTCATGCAGACCTGCAGAACTGCTCCAACTGACTTCATGATTATCTCATCAGTGGCCACATGTCACTGTGGGAACTCAGTCACAGTTTGCCATAATTTTCCTACAAGGGGAAGGAGGAGGATAAGAGCAGCAAAGCTGAGCTGATTTGTGCTGGCTCCAGGACTACAGTGTGACAAGAGATACCTATGACTGTCACATACAAATTTAGTAGCTAGCATACTTTCATTTTGTTTGATTTTTAGCACAATTCTCTCCACAATATATATGAGTAGAATGCATAAACAAAGCACTTGGCACTTGGAGTTTATCTCGGTGAGGGAAAATTTGATTGATGAATAGTAAGTTCAGAAGGTGGCAAATGTTCAACATTGGTCTAAATAACCCTTTGCTGCTTCTTTTTTTTTTTTTTTTTTCTTCTTCATTTTGTCTTAGCCTTCACTATTCTTGCCTTTAAGTTGCTTTGCTCTAGTCCTTCATTAGTTGCTGGGAAAACAACTGTTCTATTTGTTCCTTACACTGATTCCTTTCATTGATTGGGTTCCTTTCTTTGATTGGGTTCCTTTCACTGATTGGGTTCCTTTCACTGATTGGGTTACTTACTGCCTGGAAAAGAGGCAGAGAACTTTTGTGTGGTCACATTGCTTCTTGCTTTCTCTTTAACTTCACTGTGGGACAAAGCCTGTGAGGCAGACCTTCCTCACAGGATGCAAAATGGTCATTTTAATCTCAATTATTACTATCATTGCACCACCAAAAGATAGGAGGGGTGCAAAGAGGCAAGCAGAGTGCTTGGGACAAGGCTTGGGACAAATTCCAGTCAAATTAGGCTAAATGAAAGGGAAAAAAAACTATTTTACAGAGAGAGAAACTGAGGCACAGAACCTTACAGTGCTTTGTGTCCTTGAGAAATACATGAAGAGAGGGGCAGAAGGGCAAATGTTAGACAGTCCTTGAGGCTGTGCCTTAGCAATGAGATCACACAGCCTCTACGTGCAAGCTCAGAGAGAAGGGGCAGCTTCCTAAAAGGGAAATCCTTGCTGGGTTGAGCACTTTGCTTGCCTTTCTCTTCTCACTCCTCTCATCCTTCAAAGAACAGAGGATGGTAGGGGGCAAGGTGCTCTTCATCCCACCCCACATCCAGTGGGTACAGGGACTCCTGAGCAGGCCCCCATCACCCACACCCCTCGGCTGGGGAGGAGGGATGCGATTTGTAATTACGATACTTTCATTACTGTCTCTTAGTTCTTTGCACAGTAATGTCAAGAGCTTTGTCTTTGTAGTGTTATTGGCATTTTTCATCATATTCATGAAGTGTGGGTCAATTTTCTTCAAAAGGCTCACTTCGCCAACTTGCCACAAAGACAGACAGTAATAAATTCTACTAGTGCACAGCGAAGGCTTCGTAGCTGCAAGCAACAATAAAAAGCAATGAGCTGGGTATCACTAAGTAACTCCAGTTTACACCGCATTTTCTTCTTTTATTGAAAACTCGGAATATGAATTTATTAATGAATACACAGGCCTACTTTGAAGGGGTGTGGGAGGGGTCCGAGTCAATTTACTTGGTATTCACACAGTGTGCGCCTACATTGTACTGTTTCATCATTTTATGGCCAGGCACAGCTTGTTAGGCTGTGGCCCTCCAGAAAAAAGCAGGCTCATATAGCAACACCTTGACGTAGATGTACAGCTGCTTTCACTGTGGCTGTCTCACCTTTAGCCCTGTCTGTCTACTGCCGGCTTTCATTTTCCGCATTCATACATCAATAAGCTTTGCATGCTGACACCTAATTTTGCAGGCTACTTTGGTTATGGAGGCCGTGTTTTGCATATCACTACCCACCCCCTTCTGACATCTACTGCCTTTAAAGAGGGAGAGAATAGAGAGAGCACGAAAGAGGGATTCTTTTCTTCTCAGCCTAATCAGAGATTTCTTTATATTTGTCAAAAGCAGATCTGCCAAATCAACTTTAATTGATTCTTCCACAGTTCTCATGTATGATTTTTGAAGGACTGGGCTTGTGTTCCAAGACACGGTGTTGTGTTTCAAACAAATATGAGGTTTCTACAGCAAATCAAATTTAGAAGCCAATTAGTTAGCATTTTCCATTCCAATTAAATTTGAGACCTTTCTGATTTTGAAAGGCTTGTGTGTCTGTGCATGTGTACATATGTATTTGTGTGTATCTGTACCTATTCTATATATAGATAAAGATATGTACGTATAAAATGTATAAAGTGCCCTCAGTGGTCTAATAAGCAGGGAGGGGCTATATCTACCCATTTTAATATACGTTTTGGAGGATTTTTTTTGTTGTTGTTTATTTCACACACGCTTACCAGCCCTCACTAACCTCTTATGCAACACCACGAAGGTTTTTACTTCTCAGCCAGGTGGCTAATATCATTATATCATTGACAACTCATAAAATGTTATAATCTAATTGGGCCTTCCCTCCCCACACATGCACACACTGAAAGCTCACTGTAGCAAGGAAAAGATTAGGGGCAAAAGCAAGATTAATGGTTAAAAAAATGGAAGCAGGCAGAGTCCAGATAGAATACAGTAGCTTAAAAACAAATATAATTTGTATATTAAAATGTGTTTTTACTTAAATAGATTTACTCCAAATAAACCAAGTAGACAATGTAGGGCATTTCCTACTGAGTGCAGCATGTTTCAGCAAAGCCTGTACATTTATTTTCAATTAATTTTTAAATAAATTCCTCAAAAATCAGGGCTCAGGCAGATTTGAACAGAGGCTAATATTGGATCCAGTACTACAGCGACGGGAAAGAAACAAAAGCTTGTTTAGATCAGCTAGAACATGCACAGTCACAGTCAACCATAAAACTATCCCAAACAACGGTGTGCCACAGAGCAGGGATCTGCCTGGCATCTAGGATATGCCAGCCACACATGATGTCAATCAGCAATCAGTGAGTTTTACCTTCCAGGGCTGCCTGAAAGACCTCAAGGCAGACGGACAACACAGCTCCAGCTGACCCACTGCTGCTCTCTGCCAAGGACTCACCACCACAGTGAGGAATGCATGCTCTCAGCAAACCTCAGGTGGGAACAACCACACGCCTGCATTCCTTTGGCAGAGAGATTAATTTGTTTGTTCCTGTTATAAAACGTAAAGAAACAAAGATGTGAGCTTGAAAAGGTGAGAAAATCCAGACGTATTTTGTCAGTAGGGAAACACAATAAATGCCAGGTAGCTTGGAGCTGGTACACCTGTGCTTTGTGCTCCGTCCTACCACACGTGACTACCAGCTCAAAAGCAGCAAAACGGGAAATTATGGTGGCAATCAAGCATTACTCACATACTCACAACGTCATACCCGATGTCAGTTAGCACGGCTGTTTACACAATTGTTATACAAAAGGAAAATCTACAGTGCTACACAGCCCTCAGATTCACATTCCTGGTTGGCCATTGTTTTTTGGACTGTCTGGCATGCACAAAATAAAATCCATGGGAAATCTGTCTAGCACCAGATCTTTGATGAATCAATATTAGGATAATCTTTATATATGGTTTTAGATTGAATTTTTCAAGTGAGCTTCTCTTTACACTTGGGTAAGCCTTTGCTCACGTGCCTATTGGGTGGAAAAATGCTCAGATTTGCCTATGGCTTAGATTTTAATTTGACTGAATGGACAAGTTGAGAAGAGAAATTTCAGAGTACACAAACATTTTGAAACTCTCAAAGCCAAACTGTCTTAAGCTTTTCCTATGAAATCTCTTCTACTGTGAGATCCCTTAATTACTGGTTGGCATTAAACCAAAAGGGTTCAGCATTGAAATAAAACTCTGAAGGCAACGTTGAATGTCAAACTGGCCTTCTAAAGTTTTGTTTATCCTTTCTTTTTGGATCAAAAAAGTCTAGAATTTCATTTTTTTACTCAAGTGATGATCAACGTTTCTTCCGTGATTCAGGATTTCTGCAATAACACATCAAGTCCTCTACTTTTCTCTTGTGTGCTCAGTGCTGTAAAAAGGCCTTCAAGGTACAGAACGATAGGGGAAAATCAGAGAATGCTCCTCTCCATGCCACAGTGCCACACAACATCACCACTGCAAGGAGAGGATGTCCTCACTGAGGCACCTCTGGGAGCAGTGGTTGCTCCAGGACCTCCTCCATCTGGAGACACTCAGCATAGCAGCTGAGGTGGGCGCCTGGTCAGAGCAGAACCTCCACTAAATGCATGGCAGACCACACATGCAGTAAAAACAATGGTGCTTAATGAGTGATTAGGCTTCATTGTCTGCAAAGTGCTCATACCAGAGAGCACTTGTGTACAGTGCACTGCGGTGTTGTGCGTTAAGGTCTTTCTGCATCTGTCACCTCAGGGATATTTAGTTGTAAGGTAAGCACAAGAAAAAGAAAATTGCAAGAGGAGCACAGGTTGGTTTGACAACAGTTGCAAGCGGTGCCCCTGCTGCAGGAACAGTCTTGGGAAACCAAGGTGGGCATATGAACGTGTCTGATCAGAGTTGTCTTTAACTGTGACCAAAACCAAAGCTGAAGATTTCAGCCATTTTTTGATTTATGAGCCCTTACACTTCCAATGGAGACATGCTTGCTTGAAACAGGGAATTAAAGCCTCCTGCAAAAAGGCCTTTCTCGGTTGTCTTTCCATTGCTTTTTAGAAAGGTGGCTCAGAGATGCGCTAGGGCACATGGCCCACAGCTGGAAGCCTGCAGGCAAAGAATGAGCAAAGGGATGGGGACAGAGACAGGTAGCATCTGAGTCTGGGGCTTAACCATCCGTCATTCCATTTCCATCTAACGGTGGTGGAAAGTAATAAAAAGAGGCCTTCGTTTTCCCTCACAATTTTAAGGCTAACAAGGACTATTAGATCATCTGTTCTGACCTTTTACATCTAGAGGCCACAGATTTCCTTCAGCCTATGAGTGCCTCTGTAAAATAACAGCCCATATTAATTTCTATCACCAGTGAGGGAAATAAGCCCTCTCCAATCAGAAATGGATTTGTCTGAGGCTCGGTATTTGCCACCATTGGCACTGTCACTGCTCACATCCTTTCTAAGTACTATTTTCCTGATGTATGTCCACATACATGTTGTTAAAATACTGGGAATATTTACATTATAGTGGAGTCCCATTTGGGCCAGAGTCTGTGTCCGCAGTAAAAAGGATCTCCAGTGGGAAGGCTTCGACAGTCTAACAAAACAAGGCCAAAAAAAAGCCATACGAAAAAAGAAATTGTCATTCTCCCCATCTCACATAAACCCAATGAGATTAAATGATTAGTCAAGAGTCACCCAAAAGTTGGTGGCAGAGATGGAGCTGAAAGCTTCTTTCTTGAGTCAAATTCAGAGTTTTAATCACCCTTACACCCTTCCTTTCCCTTCATTGCTTTCATTTATCATTTCAGGCTAGGCAGACTGCATTGAAATGATGGCTTTGTGAAGCATAGAAACACCGTTTTACGGGCAATAAACAATAAATATGAACCTGAGAGACATCTCCAGGAAACCACCCTTCCAAAAATGAATCCATTTTCCTTTTTTTTTTTTTTTTTTTTCCTGGAAGATGGCAAAACACTTCCCTTCTCCTCCTGCCCACCCTCTCCAGGCTCAGCCTATGCTGACTGCACCAGCTCCCCTGTGCAGTGTAGGGATGGGGATGGCACAGCATCCCATGGCATGGCTGCAGGATGGCACTGAGCACTTCTGCTTCTGCCAAGATGCCCTGGCTGCCACAGCCATTACCTCTGCCAGTGCACCAGAGAATCAGTGGTGCAATTTCATTTCGGTGCTGCTAACTAATTATTAACTGGAGGCTCAGCATTCAGGGTGCAGACAATGGGATCAACCAGGCACCGCTCCACTGGCGGGGGGGGGGGGGGGGCACTGCTGTAGACATGAGTTCTTTTTAACTATGGTGCAGAGGAATCAGTCCTGGAGAAGCAAACTGGAAAGTATTCAAAATTCTGATTAATAACCAGAGCATCTTTTTTTCAGTTTTTCTCCAAATTTCCCCCCCCTCCCTCTTCCCCCCCAAGACCCCAACTGTCTTTTCATCTGTAGCACCAAAACCCACATGCACTTTACAGAATGGGATAAATAGTTTTGTCTTATGGGACTGCTTCACAACAGTCACAGAGCAGAGCCCTAAATCAGATTCGGATCCAGACTTCTACATATTTTGCGTGTGGATCCAGATTTAAGCTTTGAGAGTGACTCATGGATGGTCCTAGCCTTTGGCAACTGCAGGCAGTACAGTACATAAACCTCTCTACAGTCTGGAAAGGATCTGTCAGGGCTGGGGTCCGGGCTTCACTATTTCAGGCCTCCACTTGATATGACAGCTTGCTTTGTGCAAATGCTGAACCCATAGGGTATCTGTGTTATCTCCTCTCCTTAAGACAGCATTTTATCTCCAAAAAGTGGAAAATGTGCTTTAGAAGCTAAAAGGATCAGTTGAGGACTTGTTGCTTGTATTAACAATCCGTCTTGTTGAGATTATTGTAGCTGCACAACCGTTAACATCAAGTGGGGACAAGCAGAACCTAACCCAACTCACAGTTACATCCATGAGGTTGCAACTGTTTTTCCCTCTGGGTGGCTGTCTGGAGTTGTTACTATTTCTACTAAAGACCACAATGGAAACCACACCTGTCCTGGGCAGGTCGCAGAAATGTTTCTTTTCACAAGATCATTAGCTCATGGTCAGTTTTCACCACGAATCCCAGGACAAAACAAATTTTTGCAAGGAGACATTGACTCCTATGTCCTCTAGCATTCAAACCTTACTGGCTTTGTTACCTTCTGAGCCACTTATCAGGTCAGGTTCACTCAGAAAGTGGCTCCAGGTTCATAAAGAAATTGGATGCAACCTTTCGCATGACTTTGCAAGGTGTTTCTTCATTTGTGGCAGCCCACTGATTAAGATGTTTCCACCTCAAAGAAAAAAACCAAGAGGAATTTTTGTTCAAAACAATTTTGGATATTTTGATAGAAGTGCTTCCTCCTGGAATATCTTTGCTCCACACAGGGGATTTCGTGCTCTACGACCTCTTCTGGCACCTCAGTGCAAGCTGGAGCCTCACTGCTCCCTTACAGTCTCTCTACCAGGAAAACTCATAGCTTGCATAGCCAAGGGATGGCAAAGAGTCAGCAGCCACACCATGGCTGAGCACCCTGGGGGCAGCAGCTCCTCCTGGACACACAGCACACAAGAAAGAGCTGCTGCTCCCAGGGGTAAGGGAGAACACATGACATCACAGTGGTCACTTCCAGGGCCAGAGAAAGTAGGCTGGCACATCCACAGAGCAAGTGCACATCAGGGTGTGAAACAGCCCTATGCAGTGGTGCCGTACCTGCAGGGAGACACTTCCTGGAAATGGAGATATAAAAAGGAGACGACATTCCCCAGGGGCTGGAAAAATGTTATATGAATCATACTGGGCTCCACTCAGGAAACGTCTCTTTTAGTGAAATTCTGTACCAAAGACATGTACTTTTAAATTAATACTTTTTTTTTTTTTCTTTCCATTTCCAATACATTGGTAGTGCTTTTTCACTGAGCAGTTATTAAAAAGAAGGAAGATATAGTCTTGTACTTGGGTAATGACTTTCCACCACCATTTCTCAGTCTTCTCATGCTCCTTCCCCTTCTCCCCTCAGCCTCCCAGTTGGAGCCATGGTGCACCTGGTCCCAGCACTGTGGGTTTGGTGCGCAGGTGTATCCAATGCACCATCCATACCGGCCATGGCAGTACAGGGGACAATGCTCTCCAAACATGTGCATGGAACTCCAATCTGTCCCCAGGATACATGGAGCCCTTCCGGACTCCATCCATTGCATCCATGATGACAAGGTGTCACAGGATGTTGTGTTTTACTCTCACCAAACCATGTTGCTAGGACAACTTTTATTATGATACATAACGTGAATAAAGGATGAAACCAGACACAGTGTGCTGATTTGCTGTAACTGTGATCTGCAATGAAAAGCTCTAGTTTATACCACGAATGAATTTTGCAGGGCTGGTATCAATGCTACCAAGTGCTGCAGAAGCATATTTCACAAAGCTGCCTGGGCCTGGCATGAAGATCATGGCACTTTAAATAGTGAATCAGTTATTGTGATGTTTGTGAGAGGCGAACAAGAGGAAAAGTCACTTTCAAGCACAGCTCAGTGCTCTTTTAATGAGGAATGGGGTCTTCTTCGGAGTCATCCAACTACTGAGGAGGAGCTGACACCCTTAGTAGTCAACATCCTCAGAAGGGCTGACAGCCCCAGATAAATCAGTTTGTGTACTTCCTCCCCTGCTCACATCACCTGCAGTGACATGAAGGCACTAATTTCCTTTGAGAGGGAGAGAGATGGATGCACACACACATTCCAGGCTTGTTGATCCCTCAGTGCAAAATTAACAAAAATGGGCTGGGGAGAGCTCTGAGTAGGCACAGCACTTTGTCAAGAGGAAGGTCTCGCTGTGGGGCAGAGCCATGTTCATAATCTGGTAATGTACAGGTATGCATACAGCAGCATCACATTCAGCTCTGGACAGAAGCGACTCTGACACACGCAGAGCATGCACTGGAGGGGTAGCACCCCAAGGCCACGCTCCCCAACTCCATCCCCTCAAACACTCCCCTGGTGCAAGCAGAGTGATTGCCATGTGCTGATAGGTGGTGACTGCAAGGCATGCTCCCAAAGCTGAGCCATTGGATGCCTGATGGGGCTCAGACCCACAGCACATTCTAGGGCCATTTGCCCTCTGAAGATATGCACAAGAATCTGAATTTATCTGACCTCTCAATTTGTGCTTTCCTAAGCTGTGGTATTCCTGTGATGCATCAGTTCATGTCAGTTAAGTCACCAATGATTTCATTGCACATGGTTGTATCTATCTGTCTGTATATACATACACATACATAAGGAGATGCAATGTGATCAATCACAGCAATGATATGGAAAAAGAAAATAAAAAGGAGGCATTTGCCTGACCACCATCCCAAAGAAATTAGACATTTGCACTGCAGGTAGATATGTGTGGCCATGTTCACACAGCTGTAAGTGCACCTCTACACACGTGCACACATGATTGCGTACCCGTGCTCCTGTGATTTCCCAGCTAAACCTCTGCTCCCTGGGGCCCTCAGCAGAGCAGCTGATCCCACTCCATGGCCTGAGGAGGGAAAGCCAAGCAGTGCTGAGCCCCACAGAGCATTCTGGGGGCAGCAAGCCAGGCCTGCTGCTCCCTGTTTTGTGGCAGGCAGTTGCCACCCTTGGCTGTACTCTGTGCTGGTGATGTAGGGTCACACATGGCCAGGCAAGAATGCCCGTTGTGTTTGCACTACACCAGGCTGCTTTTTTCATTCAGTGTTGAGCATTGCAGGGGAAACGCTCTTTTGTGTGTAAATAACTATTAGATGCTTTTTTTTTTTTTTTTTTTTTTTTTTTTTTAAGCAAAAAAAATTCACAAAATAAAGCAGACAGGATTCATTTATATGAAAAATAGAGGGATTAAACATAGCCAATAAATTACAATAAACTGTCCACAGTGAACAATGCCACCAGATGACCATAATGGAGATCCAGTGCTCTCGTGCTTTTATTAAAAGAACAAAGCACCGCAATTAAATGTAAAATCCAGTAATATGTCATCGTACCTTAAGCATCCTTTTCTCATTCATTGAACACTGTCCTCTGATTTAATTGAAGCCTCTGGCCCCTCTGAGACGGCAATAGTTCTCACTCTAGGCCAAGTTTAGCATTTCATTATTTAGTAATCTGAGATGGAGTCATGCTATTGACTCTCAAGCAATCTTCTTTGCTTCTTATAACAAAAAGGATGCCCACAGAAATAATTGATACCACATTCTCCTCTCTTGTAAATCGTCCCTCAGTGGATTGCAAGAAGAGGTTTTTGATTTAGTCTTAAGAATAACAAAAGTTGGGTATATTTTTCACTGATGACCCCCATATGACATGTCCATAACCCCTTTCACAACAGGAATGTTGGCCTAAAGGCATTTCAGCAGCTAAAATGAGTGACTAGAGGCTTTCCAGGTTTTGTTATATATTTTCAGTGGATAAGTGATGCCTTCCTGCCAGAAAGCCATTTCTTTCTGTAGAATAACACACACAGACCTGATCTTTTCTGGAGCTGGCGGTGCCAGTGCCTCATCGAGGCAATCAGCCACTGAGGCAGATTCACTGAGGTTTTGCAAGGTGGCAATGGGCTGAAGCAGCACGGACTACAGGGCAAGACCAGGACCCAATGTGTCCCAGTGCTGAGAGTGGCATCAGCGACTCCTGGCCCCACAGCAGTCAGTCTGTGGGGAGAGCCTCTGCCAGCTCTGCTGCTGGGGATGAGCTGGGCCCCACCGCTTCTCCTGCAGTGAAAGGTACCAGTCTGTAGGATGGCCTCAGCACCCAGGAAAGCCAGCTCCCCAGATGCCTCTTGCTGAATGTGTAGCGGACAAGGAGACACAGTTTGCGCTGGTGATCTGTAAGATGCTTATGGCACTGATGAAGACAAGATCTCACCGAGACATCTAGAAGAGCCATGCCCAGGAGGCAGAAAGGCCTTTGGAAACCTGTGCCATTGCCACCAAGCACTGCAAGCATGACACCTGGCTGGGGGAGAGCCCCCACGACAAACCCTCATCGCTGCCAAGGACGTCAGTGGGAATCACACGGATGTGGGAACAGAGCTGCAACTTGTGGCCCAGACCTATGCCCTCACTCAAACTTAGGTGCATGTAACTCTGTACAGTCCATTTGCTGTGTTAAATATTTCAAATTTTAGAATGTCGGGGTTACAGCCAGAACAACAAATGATAGGGGTAAGACTTTAATTCAGGCAGTCCTGTGAGAGGCATGGGGAAGGAGGAGAAACACACCATGACTGTACTTGGGAGAATTATTTGACTGCAGGACCAAACCCTACCAGGGCAGTGTCAGTTGTTTTGTTTGTTTGCTTCTCTCCTCCCAGTACTCAAATTACCTCCAGGTTCTGAGATCCATTAGACTAATTAATATTAAGAACATATGCATATGCAGATTAGGCCATGGGGCCCATATATTTCACTTTACAAGACAGCTTGAAGTGTAGTTGCATGAGTCAATCAAATGCCATAAATTTGCTAAGCACAAGAGATCATTAATATTAATTGGGGCCTGGGCACTGTGCAGTAGCCCATGCCACCATTAGAAATGGACCCCTTGCTTTAATTGTTCAGCAAATTTTTGTATTATTATTTTTTTTAATCAGTACCTACGTCGTGTTTAAAATATGTATTTTTTTTCTGGGTAGCCTTCAGAACAGTATCCGAATTGTATTAAAAAATACAGAGCAGACCTTTTCTAAGACAGATGGCACACAATGAGGTTAAAAAAAAAGTATCTCGAGATCCAACCAGCAAGAACAAAAAAAAAATTGCTTGCATTGTTGTTTTCATTATCTTGCTTCTGTCATTTCATGAGCTTTGTATCTTGCAAGGAAAGAAAGAAGGGAGAAAAACTGTGAAATTAATCTTTTGTGCATGGCCTGATAAAGAAGAGACATGCTCAGACAAAAGATAGACTGAGAGAAGGTACCGTGATTGATGACTAAAGTAAAGGTGTCAGAAGAGTATTATGTAAATTACGGGAGGCACAGACCATTGAGGAGAGAGAGGGAGGGAGAGGGGAAGCCAGAGAGAGAGAAAGGACTGCAGAGTCGATGTCACCACGATGCCGGTCCCCCAGCGCCCATTCCTCGCCATCTCTCATCTCCCAGACAGCTTGCTCACCTTCTATGTGGTTTGCACAGCGTAACAAAGGAGGAAAAGCTGTCAGCATTGGCAAGATCACAGCCCAAAGTGGCACTTGGTCTCACGGCAACTGACACAAGTGGGCAAGGTGGAAACTTTGAGGAAGGTGACCTCAGCACTTCCGTGTGTCAGTGGTGACTGGGAGCCTGTGCACCGCTGTGTCAGAGCCTGGATCCTGCAGAACGGGCCCAGGTCTCTGTGTGTTTTGCACCTGGCTCTGTGACCCAATTCGTGCCCAGCCCGTGGCACACTGACAACCCTGGCAGTCCTTACGGAGCAGCGGGCACTACCTGCTCTGTGCCCACATCCTTCAGCCAAGCCCATGTGCACCCCACATCCAAGCAGACAGAAAGGCAGGGGCCGTATCTTTGTCACGATTCAATTTGATCACTGGCTTTTATTCAAAAACTTAGTTTTCCAAAGTGAAAAGCAACCGTAAATGGTTCATCTATCACATCTATGGTAAGGAGTGAAAGAAGTGTTGAAGGGGAAAAGAATGCCCAACTGGTGTGGATGCAGTGCCCCACTGTACCCCACACACACTGCCTGGAGCTCCGGGTGCAGGGCACCTCCTAAACATTCACTAAGTACCCCAACACCCATTTTTGGAAAAAAAGCACATTTTCTCCCCATTTAACTTTTCTTTTTTTTTTTTTTTTTGACTCTTTTTGCATCACAAGTGCAACAGTTGGAAAAATGTAAGATTAAAAAGTGGCGGCTATAATATCAATTTGTCCCCTAAAGAGTGAAATGATAAAATGGGTGGGAAAAAAAAAAAAAAAAAAAAAAAAAAAAAAAAAAAAAAAAAAAAAAACCAGATGTCCTGGGCACCAAGCTCTGTGCAAATCAGTTTTTCAAGTATCAGTGAATTCACATTTTAAAGAATACTTTAGTTTGCAAGATTGAAATTCTTTTTAAGAAGAAACTCTCAAAGGAAGTTGTCATTTTAGGCTGCACAAACCCAAACCCTTCCAAAATCAGGTGCTTAGAAAAAAATTGAAGCACTATAATAATTTAAATTGTTCCCCTTTGCACATGCCCAGAACCCAAATCCCTTCTCTAACTGAAGTGCTTATATAAAAATTTGACAGCTCTTATAATTTTAAATTGCTCTACACTGAGTATGCCCAGAACCTTGATCACTTCCAAATTCAAGGGCTTATAAAAATTTGAAGCACTCCAATAATTTTAAATTGCAATGCACAGTGCAGAGTGATTTAAAATTATTGGACTGCTTCAATTTTTTTAAAAGGTCTTCAATTTGGAAGTGAGTCAAGCAGCATTCTAATACAGTAGTTTAAGACATACTGTACTGATCTAAAATTTACCATCTAAAAATAATGAAAATTAAACCAAATGTACTATTTTAAAAGTGTGGATGGTTTTCCCAAACACACCTAGGAAACACAGTAAACCACAACATCAGGCAGCTTAGTCTTTCCTCTCAAAAAGTTAAGTGTGAAGAGTGAAGGAGGAGATGCTTGAAAGGAAAGCACAGCTGCAAGGCCAGTCCTGGCACAAAGGCTGAGCAGCACAAGACCACATAGGGAAAGCACAGAGACACCCAGGCTGCTGCAGAATGGGAGGCTTGGTGCCAATGGGAGGCTCAGTGCTCATGCTGCAGGAGCCCTACTGGTGGCATGGCTGCAGCCATCCCTGTGCTCACAGAGTGAAGCATGCTCACCAAATCACCTCCTCCGGGTTTGGGAGGCACAGAGTAGCTGCCTTGCTGGGGTGCCCCTGGCAGAGACAGTCATATCTAAGACTGGACAGGGCTACTGAAAGCAAAGGGTGGGCTTAGATAGTCGACAGAGCTATTGGTTATAGACCAGCGTGTTTTTGGATGGTGTTCCTGTTTCCTCTTGAGCCATATGCTTTCCAGAGAGGATGCACAGCACGTTGACCTGTGCTTGGTTCAAAGAGCTGACTCCCAACTGCTTGTCCGTGAAGAGTAGAAATATAGAACTTCCACTGATGTTAGGCACTATCTCTGAAAGTCTTTTTGGCAGCTATTCATTTCCCTTTAAAACTTTGCCTATTTTTGGAGGTGATTTAAATTAATAAGCTGTTTCAGATCACAATTGAGACGCCTGTTTGGTATTTCTGTTGTGTATACATAATTTGAATGATGGGAGGGAAGGAAGCAATGCCATTTAGCTGGCTGGAAGACTTTTTCTGTTCCAGAAATGCAAGTCTCTTCTCAGGAGTGAACCTTAAGCATTACAAGAGTTTCTTCAAAAAAATCAGTTTTGATATCCTGAAATATGGAAGGAAAAAGCTTGAAGTCACCACATTTTCCATGCATTCATGAACATCTTGCAATGTAAAAGTGTTTCACAACAGGGGCCAGGCTCTATTTCATCTTATAACAAGTTGGGAATCCTGCCTATTTGCAGCTTATTTGGTCTGTTTGATAACAGGGACACCATGTCTTTGGCTGCAAGCTTCATTTTTAAGCCAGGGTCTTGTGGCCTTCTCTGTTGTCTTTTGTTTCTATTAAGTTAAGGCTCACAGGAGATGACAGAAGGATTCCTTATGCCTACCTCCAGGGCAATAAAGGAGACTTGTTAAATTTTTATTATTATCTATTCAAAATGAGCATGCTTGGACAAAAAGAGATGGCACCTGGGGCAGCACAGTCTCTAATGTGAATTACCAGCAGAGAGAACCTGTGGAAGCCTGAATCAGCCAGAGTGAGTAGAACAAGTAGGGAAAGTTTGGGCAGAGATGGTGAACAGGTATGTTTATGAAATTGAAGGGTCTCTTAGTATCGGAACCAGCTCAAGGAGAAGGAAAATAAATCTGCAGGGGAGGAGAGTCCCTGGACTAGGAGGCCCTAGGACAGCCTGGGAGCTTCCTAAGCAGCTGAAAGAAATTTTCTCCTGAGCCATGCTACTCACTCATCTGCATCCAGCAATGTGAGCTTTTCCACAGTCAAAAATGCTCCATTAAAGAAACATTATAACTTTTCCTTTTCAGTTAGAAAAGCATTTTTGTCATTTTTTATTTGCATCTCTCTGGTCAGAATAATTTGTTCTACAGGGCAAGGTCAGAGCAAGAAGTCCCTGTCACAGCAGGATAAAGATAAATTATGTCCGCTGATGATCCTACACCATCAAAGTGCACTCTTACACAATACAGTCATGATTTATCATATAAGAACTATCTGCTTTGAAAAAAAAAAAAATGGTGCAAAGAGGTTTTATTCAATAGGCTGTAATGGCGAGCTGTTATGGTCTATCAGGTGGATAATGTGCATCTTAAAATACTGTGTAAATACATATTTCTATAATAGCCTGTTACATTTCCAAAGAAGCCGTTGCAGACTGCATTTGAAGTGAGAAGGAACTCACAGGAGATGGGCTCTGGCACTTTTTTTCCCTCAGCAGGAGGTGGGCAATGACAATTCCTCGTAAATTAGAGAGGAAAAATATTATTTTCTGATTCACGTGAACAATAAAAAACAATGGGAAGCAGCACACAGAGAACTCTGACTAGAAGGAAGGGAGGTAAGCGTTAATGTGATGAGAGCACTGAGAGAGCTTTGCTCTCTCCTACAGTCAACAGATTTCCTTGCATCCCAGCAAGCATTACATGAGTGTTCTCCATATTTTCTTCCCAAGAGCTCATTGAATTTATTGTTGTGAATAAAATTCACAGGAGCTTTGATCCTGAAAACGCCTGTGTATAAGAGCAACCAGACACCTGAGAGCAGGACTTTTCTTATCGCACCCACATATCCCAAAGTATGACAGAGACATTAATTACTGAAAAGTAGTTATTCACGTGAAACTGAATTGGACAGTTTCTCTGGCTTGCAAATATCTATATAGGATTGCCAGCCATTTGTAACGTGTTGATTGTGATCCACGTCAGACAGACAGTGTTGGCTCCTCAACCACCAGGAGTTTCACAGCGGTGAATAAAAATCCCAAACTGAAATAACACACAGGTGGAGTTCCTAGAATGTGCAAAGTTCCTTCCCGCTGACTGAGCAGGGCTACAATGGCCCATAAACAAAAGCAAGGTGAACAGATGTTTCTGCTTAAAAAAGGCAAAGAACTTGCAACTTGATTCATATCCCTCTGCTTCCACCATAGAAGATGACAAGACCTCATGCAGGCTGTCATGAAGAGCTGCAGTCCTGCAGGCACCAGCACAACCTGACATGCAGCATGGCTTCCTGTCCTGCAAAGCTTCAAGTGATGCCTCTGCAGCACTGACACAGGGGCACCTCAGCCAAGCAGAAATGCAGACCGACAGCCAACCAGCACACTGGTACTTCTCTGGTACTTCTCTGCCTATTTGCCCTTATTTTGGTATTTACATTTCATGCCATCCCTCTTGCAAAGCACATATATAATCTTTTATTGTAGTGCTGGAAAAAGATTCTCTATTATTTGCAATTATTTCCTAATTTGGCCAATATGAGAGGTTATTGCTGCTGAGAAGAATGAACAAAAGCGTATCTAAGGCAAATAAGTGCTAGTAGTAAAGTTTAAAAAGAACACAGATGAAGATTAATAACCTCAGAACTCAGAGCCCAGAGGACTTGAAACCAGTAACAGGATGTTACAGAGCAAGAGAACAGAGCCAGGGAACTTTTGTTATGGTACCCAAAGCCACACACAACTTCTCAGGCCATGAGCATTCCCTGTGAACCAGCCCTGATGTCAAGGAAACGGGGGTGATTTGTGATTTATTTTTTTTCTACAGAGTTTCAGGTGAGCATGTTTTCTGATGTAGCTGAAAGAAATGCAGGGAGCATGCACTCATAGGCCCTGGAGGCTTTAAAGGACAAAAACAAGGGTTTCCAAGTAAGGTGAAAGCAAAGCAGTCTGGATCGACAAAGGACCGTGAAGTCAGTGGGAGTTCCTCAGCTGAACCCAGGGCTTGGCTCGTGCCCTGAGCAGGTGAACAGCAGTTGCACCACCATACTGAACGTTGACTGTCCATACAGGAAAGGGGCACATGTGGAGAGGGAAGGCCACGATCCCAACAACCTGGAACTGCATGTGAGCTCTGCAACCATCACATCTTGCCCCACTGCAGTAAAAATGAAGGAGGACACTCTGCAGACAGCTGGCAGATGTGTGAGCTCACACAAACACAAAAAAGAGCACAACCTTCAGAACCACAGACACTGCTTGTGAAAGGCACAGGCACCAATATTTGCACCCGCACAACTGCTGCCGATATCGCGGGATAAAGCAATTAGGACTCACCACTGAGTTAACAAAGGCAGTGGAGAGATGATTAAAAATACTTTGCTAAGGAGAAAACAGTTTTAGTCACATGCATACTGAGATGTCACCATTTAATAAAATGACAAAAACTATCTATCACATATGCATGAACACAGAACAATATAAAGAGGTTAACAGAAATTGATGGCATCCCAGCTTTAATTTTACACTGAATCGGAGTCTTTGGTGATTGAAATAGACAAAGATGTATAGGGTTATCTTGTTGAAGAGGCTTTGCTAATTACTGGCACTTGTCATTTCTCCATAGCTTTATCTAAGTCAGGAAGGCTAACTAGCTCTTTTTCCCCAGCGTGCATTGTTTGTTCAGTAGGCTTTGTGCTGAGAAAGCTTTTTTCATAACTGCACCTCATTATTAACGGGTTCATAAATAAATGAGTCCTAATATTTTCCTCGGTTAGCATTTACGATAGGGACATTTGGACTACAAAAGATTACACTTGTCTTTAATAAAAATAGGCACTTACACATGAAGCCTATTAGGGCCCTTGTTATGCTAAAGAGGAGGAAGAGGAGGCAGAAGAGGGGAGAGGCGGGGTTACAAAAACAGGCTTTATACCACTACCATGTTTTTTGTGTGATTCCAGAAGCTATTTATTATCTTACATTAGCTAATTATGGCCTAACCGGAAATGGATTCCTGGATTGCATACTCTACTCTGCGGTGTGCCATACTGTGCACTCCCAAACCAACACAGCAAACACTACAAACCAGCAAATACTTCTAGACCTACAGAAATAGCCAGACAAGAGTGAAAGCGAGCTGCCTGGGAGCTGACCCTGGGTGGCCATGCCCCTGCAGGTCTGATATCTTTGGGTCTGGAGTCACTGTTCAGCACGCTGCACAGCTCAAGATTGGGAAAAGCCAGGAACTGGCTGCAAGGTGAGGAGTGGCACTGGAAGGGTCAAGACAGTAGTGAGGCTACATGAAGGTCCCTGGGCATCTCCCGCATTCAGACACTAAAATTTTGCCATTCCCTTCTATTCTTCTCAGATTTGGTCTCAGCTGGGGTTGATCCCAGTTAAACCTCAACACTTGTTCACCAGTGCTACAAAAAAAAAAAAAAAAAAAAAGCCCTTAAAATAATTACATCAATTCCTTTCAGAAGAGAGGACATCTTCAATGTTGCCAACAGGTTTAGAGCATCTCATGACTCAAACAATTTTCTCTTTTCATTAGTTATGTTAACACTCCTTTTGTTAGCTATTTATAGAGTGCTTTGTACTCTTCCTCACACTTAATCTTTTCAGAAATAACTTCAGAGCAAACAAGCTGTAATGGATGATTCAAGACACTGGAAATGCATCTGGCTGAGACTACAAAACTTTGTCTTTCTCTTAGAAAGTAATCATCTGAAGCAAGCACATCAGGAAGCATGCAGTGCAGTCTACCAAAGAGCCAGCTTGTCTGGCTTTGTGAGACAGGTTTGGAGACCCAAAAGCATGTATGACATTTGGGTTTGTTTTCTTAACTGCTGTGGCTTTCACTTTTTTCTTCTTTTTTTTTTTTTCATCTAATGCTAAAGTCATTTAAATCAAAAAATCATTTAAATATATTGGGCGCAGGCTTTTCTCTTAAATCGATGTGAAATACACAAGACCAATTTAATCACAAAAGTACCACTTCTTTCAGGATGTCAGTAATTCTCAAAATTGCTTCAGATATTTGCTGGATATCAGAAATGGGTAATGCAGCATTTTAAGTGGCAGAAATGCATTAGTACTATGTAAGTACATGGTCCTTAATGTACTAATCTCAGCAATATGTGTAATGAGAACTTTCAGTAACACTTTATTTTAAGTGTCCTCTGAGAAATGCTAATTTACAATGAAACACCTATGGAAGTACATGTGACATCTATATGAATACCAAATGAATTCATTTTGATCAATGCTATTACAATGAATATGCTATGAATTCACAATGATAGGGTGTTTAAAGAATTACCACCTTTTCCTTTAATGTTACACATGTTTTGAAGATTAGTGTAGATTAAAAACCACATTACATGTTCAACAGGGGGTATATATGGTATATATATTTAAAACATGTTTGCATCATGTAAAGCACTACAAAAAAACACCTGCTGGTAGCGGACTGTATTCTTTCCTCAGTCCTGGTAACAAGATCTGTTGAGTTCAACGAGTTCCTGGGCTTGCATTTGAGGGCAGAACCTAGCACAGTGGGCTGGCCTGGGTGCTCACTGCTCACTCAGCCATGGGATTACTCACCTGCCAAAAAAAAATGGTGGTACAATCTAGTAGGCAGCATTTTCACATGCAAGAACAACGTGAGTTGGGTATTAAAAAAAACTGGTGAGCCTTTCTAAAATCAGGCCATTCATGTCATGAAAGGAATCACTGGAACTTGAGAGCTTTGCAAACATGACCGTTAGCTGAAGTGCCAGAGCAGGGGTCCACTGTTGTCCTCACCGAGAAGTTTTGGAGCAATGCACAAAACAGGGTGCAGAGAACATGATCTGAAAACAGTTAGGTTTGAAGAATGTGGGAAACAAATATGGTCAGAAGATAGCAGCCAAAAAAAGACATTGATCACCTCTGTATGGTTGCCACCTCCCCTTGGGAGCTGGCTGCCATTCCTGTCACAGCTCAACTTAGGACAGGTTCTGGCCACAGGATGCAAATATTCCTTGTGCACCACAGCTCTGCAGGCAGAAGGGGAGAAGGAGAATTTTCCACAAACAAATCTAGAAATTGCTGCAAGTCGGTCTGCAGACTCTCATAGCCAGTTCCAGCTAGACTCTGAGGTACTTGCTGTAGTCTCACTTCACTTCAAAATCCTACAAATTTTATACATATGTAAACATACAGCAATGGTGCCTTTCTCACAATACAACTGTGTTTAGTAAAGATCAGTAGCAGTGGCAACTGGTCTCCCTTTAAGCACTGGGCTGTTTCTTATTGTTGCACAACGCCCCTGGCTGTGTTTACGTAGGATCATTTCCTTTTACATCTGGCGGGAGCCCAATTTACTGGTAGATGCCAATAAGCAATTGCACTAATAAAGGTGCAGCACCTGCCAGAGCAAAGGCTGAACCAGCAGTACGTGTTGGCTGAGCGCTGAGAGATCCCACTAATTGCAGTGGCTGGCCCCTGCCTGGTCTGTGGGGCATCCGGAGCTCTTGGCAGCGATTCATACGGCTTGGAGAAGATACAGGAATCTCCCTGAAGCACGAGGATCCCTTCACACCCAGCATCAAGTACCTCCTGTGAGATGCTCCCTGCACTCTCCAAGCTGCCCAGCACTGAGCAGAGCTCAGCACCTTGCTGCTGGAACCACCACACTAGCCACGATTTTCACATGCCATGCAATGACTACCTGGCCCAAAGAGGTCCTCTGAGCTGCTCCAAGCTCCTTGTGTCACAGTAGTAGAGAACCTTAAAGATCATGCAGTTCCAACCCTCTACCCTGGCACCAAGACTACTGGGCGGCCCTGTGTCAAAGTAAACCTGCTTACACAAGCACGTGGAGTTGCTGAAAGCAGGCTTGCCATCTTCCCATCTCAGACGGGATTGTTGCTTTGACCAGCAATCAGAAATTTAATGAAATCATGGAAGGATCCTGAACTGTTGCATCTGTGATGGCACGAGCACGCTGCAGCAAAGCATGTCATCTGTCGGCAGAGAAAGTGAAAAGGAACTGCTGAGATTGTTTGGTATTTACATTTAACTCATTCTTTTAATTTAGACAAGAAAGCAGGGGCCACATCTCAGAAGAGTAGTAAAAGAAAACAGCACTTCATTTGTCAGTCACTAGGATAAATAACACAAATAAGGAATGAACTTCAGCTAAAAAGTTTAAAATCCAATTTAGAATAATAAATACCATTAATGCCATTTCTCGCACTGTTTGCCCATATGGGCCACATGTCTTCTGGCATGAAGTTGGCACTACGAGATAGACCTAAAATTCACGTTTTGTTTAATCAGGACAAGTCTGGAAATCAGATACCAAAAGAAAAGAAGAGAAAAAAAAAATTGTTGTGAAATGGTCAAGTTTTGTGAGAAAATTGCCTCAGAATGAAATTCTGCCCTTTTTTCTTCCACTCCAAGAAGTCATTACCATCTGACAGCTGTTTAGTGGCATATGTGTGTTGGTGGTACCAGTCCAATTCCTAGTGGGCAGGTGTCTGCATCACAAAAGCCACCATCACAATTGGCACTAATTGGCACCCTTGCTGGCAACGTAGACACAGAAAACAAGGATTACATGGCACAGAGATCAAATTATGCTGTCACCACAAAGGTGATCTCCTTTGGGCTAGGAGGGCCTGTTGGCAGGACAGTGCAGGAAGTTTGCACTGCCCAGGCTGCTGGCAGCAAGGCACATTTCACAGCCACTCTTTCACTTTGCACTTTCAGCTGAATTTCAAAAACAGAAAAGAAAACACCAACACCCAAACTCATAATTCAAACAAGTCAGAAAATTCCCTCTTAATTTGGATAGATTCTGGCCAATACAAACTCACTATCTGGTGCAGATAGTCTCCATATTGCTCTGCTGTGGTATCAATATATCAGATGTCTGTCTTTGTGTGTTTTTCTTTTTTTTTCTTTTCTTTTTTTTTTCGGGAACAGTGTGCAAATTCTGTGATTTTTCTAAGTATAGGGTGCAAAATACCCTGGAAAATAAGGGGGAGGAGGAGTGTCTTATAGCTCAGCAAGCTTTACGAGGATACTCTCTTAGTTATTGAGATGAGTTGAATAATTCTCCACTAATTTATACACCAGTGAAACTAGCCTGTTGGCAAGTCCACAATTAATGCGAATGCCAAGTGGGATTGCAGCTTTGTTTCATCTAGGAAAACACTTAGCTGAACAGCAGCTTTCCCAGCTGAAAATGTGTCTGTCTTTAAACTTGCAACAGAAGCTGGCGTTTCTTCGGTCCCATTCACTCTATCATTATGATGCATTATACAATGTAATGATGTAATACGCTGGAAAGCTGAAACGCTATCTCTTTGCCAAAAATAATAATACAAAAAGTGTACAATTATTTTCATCTATGAAAGCCACTCTCACTGCCATCTCCTGCTCCCCACTCAAAGAGAAAGCTTCCCTAATAGCGGATCATCTCTTTCTGTTTGCGAATTGAACGTGAACATGAAGAGGGGGATGCCAGCTCGGCCATGCTGAGTTACAACTTGCAGAGATGTAAACATTTCCACCATGCAGTGCCTCTGTTGCCTTCTCTCTAACAGCTTTCCCCCCATTCACCAGCCTCTTCCCTGAGGGATGCAGCCCAGGGCCGAGCAAGACAACACTACTGCTGGCAGAGAGGGACCAGCATTTGGACTTTGGATAATGGATCAAAGTGGTAGGAATTTTTCAGGCCTGGTCATACCACTCCTTAATCACCCAAGCCAAGAAAGTATCACACTCACATATGCAGCTGCATATATGATGCAAGTTCAGGCTTCAGACAGGGGATGTGACTTGCCCTGGCGGTGGAAAAAGCAGTGAGGAAGCAGGAGCAAAACATAGAGCACTTTAGAATAAGTAGCTGCTCCACTGTTTTATCTCTCGTTGGCTTACATAGGGTTCACAAAGCCCCAGCACCCCAACACCCCCTCTGTGCAGAGCCTCTAACTCAATACCTTCTGTCCTTCAAGGCCCTCCGATGGTACAGCTTAATACCCCACCTCAAAATTTTCTGAGTGACACAGCTGGGCTTGGTGAACAGTACAGAAACAGAAGTCCATGCAGACACGTGTTTTCCTCTAATAAATGCAAGTAAAGCTTGGCACTACTGCATTTAGCGGAGCATATTCACCCCTGGAGTCTACACACCAACATAAGTCTGTGGCTGCAACACTGAGCTGGAAATCCCATTTGCCACCATTGGCCCTGGAAGCCCAGAGGCAGCACTGAATGATACGTGGCTTCGGATGGGGCTGTGCCACCCCTTGGGCCCAGCTGACCAAAGGCAGCCCGAGGAGCCACTGCAGCTGCAGGGGGAGTGCGCACCCAGGAACAGCATGAGCCGTCCCACAGCAGCAAAACAAAGTCCAAATCTGCCTCATACCAAAGTCATGTTAGTCACCAGAACCAGCAGCTCCCAGGGCAGAGATTGCCAGCATGGCAAAAGCCACCCGTGCTGGTTCAAGGGCAGAGTCAGTCCCAAGCAAAACCCCAGCCCATGCCAGGAGCTAAGGATGGCCCTTCAGGAGCAGAAGTAGAAACTAGAGGGACAGCAGGGCGGCGAGGAGAAGCCACCAGCAGCGGGGTCAGAGGCGAGAGTCACGCATCACGCGTGGCTCGGCTGCAGCTCTGCCATCCAGAGTGCTCTGCTCCTGCAGTGATGCACAATGGCACCGTAAGTGCGTCTTAATCATACAATAAAGTGTTAGCTCTGATTAGAAGAGAAAGATGAATTTTTCTGCTAAACCAGGGTAACCCTAAAAGCGTGTTAACGTGAAATACTAAACAAAATGCTACTCATCTATAATAAATCTTATTACACATTTTGGCAATTTTACTACCAACATACTGAAGGTTTCAAGCAATGTTTGAAAATAGAAATCTTAAATTGAATCATTGTTGCATGAATATATGCAAAATATTCATTTCTAGCACTGTGAGGGTTGAGTGCTTTTAAATTGGAGAAATCACTCATGACTTCACCTTTTCATGCAAGATAAAGTTGTATGTGGTAACATCATTACAATGTCATGAAAGGAGTGGAAATCATACAACAGTTCTGCCTAAAGCTAATATACAAAAAAGTACTTCTATATTTTTCAATATTGTTCAGTATTTAAAGGTGCAGTACAAGGCTTTAAATATATAAAAAAAATCATTAGGCTTCAGATGTCAGCACGGCCTTCACTGAGTGCTGAGACTAATAAAATCATTGATGAGATCTCTTTAATATTTAACAGAATTCATGTCCTAGGTATCAGGCTATTTTCAACTCCGGTCTCTGTGGAGGGAACTAAATATAGAAATTTTTTAAAAAGCAAACGATTTATGTGGTGGTCACTATAGATTTTTTTTTTTTAACAAGGGCTCTAAAATTAAACTATTTACTCAATAATGCTGCCATAACAATAGAAAAAATGTGATGGCATTTAAATAGAGTTTCCTATAAATCCTTTAGCAGAAGATTACTTCAAAAGTACGTATCCCTTTTACACACATTATAACAATCAGTAAATTCAATCAGTGAAAATGAACGAGCGCATTTCACAAGGAGTTGCCGCACCATGAATTGCCAATATATAGTTCAGGAGATTACCAGAATCTTAAAGATGCTTTAAAAGAGTGGGAAAAGAAAAATCTGTGCTTATATACTTTTTTTTTTTTTTTTTTCTTTCTTTTTCATCCCAGTGACAAAAAATAATAAAAAAAAAAAATTAAAAAAAATTACACCTGAAATTCAGCCTTGGAATTGGAAACTACATTAAAAAACGCTCAGGCTGCAGTTAAACTACATTATTTTTTATAGCACATCTGCGGGGGGAAAAGATCCCTGGGTAAAGCAATCTGCCAGCGCCAGGTTCAGTGCTACCCCTGGCCAACAGCAGTGGTAAGCTGCAGCTCTCCAGGGCTGCCCCTTGTGAGGTACGGCCTTAGGGAGCCAGGCAAAATGTCCCCACTCTCAAGTCCAACCCACTGTGGAAATCCTCCATTTGGCAAAATAAAGATGCACATTTCTACATCACCACTCCCTTTGGGTGTAAGTCAGCCCCAGCCTGCTCTCTCATTTCCCTTAAAACTACATGGTGAGGATGTGCCAACGAAACAAACTATTGGGTCGTTTTCATCCATTGATTATTGACAAGATGAATGAGATTCCTTCAGCCTAATGCTCCCTGCTACTCAGGGGCTAGCTAAGCTCTCTTTTTGCAGATATGTGGATTTTGAAATGATGTATCATAATAGCAGAGCTGGTGCCTATGAATGGGGATTGCAAACACTTAATATTTCAAGAGAAGTGTGTGCAACATGATCCAATCGCTCTGAAAAATGTACAGAATGGAAATATATAAAGAAAGCAGCTGGCATGAAAGAATAAACAAAAAAATATTGATAAAACTCTGTGTGGATTAGGCCAAATTTATTCATGTTGCATTTGAATAGTCTCATCTATATTTATGTGCGCTCACATTACGCTCAATACGCAGAAGATCTCTCACGTCATCGCAGCACTGCGCTGAAGGAGGCTCCCAATGAGCAGCACTGCAGAGCTGGCACGAGTACCCCAGCCCCACAGTGCCTGCAAGCAGCTCAGCACTTGGCCCAGTCTCAGTGTCAGGTAAGGATATCCCGCGTTAAATCCACAAGGGACAAGGCTGTGCTGAGTGACATGGGAAACCAGAGCGCTGTCCCCCACCATTCCGTGCCACCAGCAGCAGCTGGGGTTGCAACATAAGGTTTTTCCGCTGCTCATTCACAGCTGTCCACGAAGCTCCCTTCCTCCTCCCACCCCCAGCAGCCTCTCACTGCCAAGGTGCTCACCACAGCAAGCTCTGCTGGCTTGTCACTGGGCATGTGGTTCTTCCACGTGCCTGCCCTGAACAAGAAGGAGCAGAGCAGTGCTGTAGCACCACATTCCCCAGGCAGCACCATAACCATCTTCTCCTGGCACCCTGTCTGCTAGCTGACAGCCACTTGCAGTGGGTTTCCATGGCAGGAACTCGTCCAGCAGCTTTATGGTTGAACAGGTTGGGGTCAGCATGCCAGGCAGCAGCATCACCATCACTACACTTCCATCCAGAAGCAGCACAGAGATCCAGAACTTTCTCACAGTGTGCTGCCATTCACAGCCCAAAGCTCTGGGAAACAGTGCGAGGTTTTCAAAAGAGGTACAAATTTCACTGGAGCTGACAGATCAGGCGAGGATACCTAACGTCCAACCCAGCTACCAACAGAGGTTTTATCTGGGCTTTTCCCACGCCTGTTTTGCTCTTCTCTCACTTTGTCAGCCTGCGTCTGCTCACAGTCTCAAATTCCAAACCACTCTGCGGGCTGAATTTCCCAGATTTGCATGCCACTATGATCAAATTCAGTTGCTTAATAAAGGCTGCAGTAATGAGCCTGGGATATTTTTTTCACTTGCTGGATTCCTACCTCACTTAGTATGAAACAGCCTGGCACTTTGCACGCGCACACACAACGGAGAGGTGGTTTGATCAGCAGCAGCAGCTTTGCTCTTGGCACAGGGCAGGGGCACTCTGGTTTCCCGAGCAGGTGGACCACCTGACAAGCAGCAGGTAGCCTCGCTTTTGACTATCGCGTTTTAAATCAGGGCTGTTTGGCAATTCATTAGTGTCTGCTAACTGTTAAACACAGGAAAGTTCAGAAGCACGCATATGTTTCCCTCCCTGCCTCCCAGGCGGTCGCTGTTCCAGGCAGCAACCTTTTTGCTCCCTGCATCAGGACTCGCACACTTCCCGTGGCTACGGCAGCAGTTCCTCACCAGGTGCCGGCGCTGGAGCTGTGGTCTCTGAAGAGCAGCAAATTCCATATGCTGATCTCTGCCTTTGTGGATGCCATTCGTTTCTCCTTGAAAGTTTATCGCCAGAATTATTGAAATGTACACAAATGTCTGTGTTTGAAGGTGAAATTTGGTGGAAAAATAAAGATATAATAGGATCCTTTCTTATATAATTTCCTGGTGCGATGTCTGTCTAAAAAATGAAGTGAAATTACATGATGTCAAAAAATCATGTTTCAAAATGATTGACAATACGCGAGTGTTTTGCATTGTGAAACGAGGTGGAAAATTTTAATTGCGTGACGGAACGACATAATATTTATTAGAACCTTGTAACCACACTGGATTTCAGTGAAGAGGACACAACTTTGAATTTTATATTAATACTTCAGGCTAAATCTTAAATGAACACAGAGAAGAAAAATTCCAACTCGGAACTTATGAATAATATTTAACCTCCAATAGTAAAATGGCATCTATAGAGTAAGCACGTCACCGTGGTGACAAAAAGATTCCCTTGTGCTGGTCCTGCTATTCTGATCTAGCAATGCTTAGTGCCCAGCTCCCAGGTCATGAAGAACTGCTTCCTCATGAATGCAGGGCTCTGATAGAGGCCTGCTGACAAACAGGGCAGGCTGGTGTTCTCAGACAGCCTAAAGCAGCCGCTTTTAAGCACTCTGTAGTGACTCTCATTTAACCAAGGAACAGCAGTGTAACCCAAATAAAAGGCGTACATCATCCAAAAGTACATACGGAAACTGTGACAGAAATGAAACCAACCTGACAGGTCTGAGTCTGATTCTGTTCAAGACATGGGAGACTGTGCTACAAATGTCTCTGTAGAGCCAAAAATTATATCCATCAAGCCTAAATGAAGCACCAGGAAGGGAGAAGTACAGAAAGCTACACAGGGAAAACAATAAGGCCAGCCCCACTTTCCATCAGTGGCTCTATATAGCAGTAATTCACAGAAATTTGGGCTGGGACATCAATCACTGCACTGGAATCCTAAAAGGTTGCTGAATGGGTCTGCAGCTAGTGAAGCAGAAGAGGTCAGAAATTAAAATGGTTAGCAATGAGTAATAAGAAACCTTAGATCCTTAAAGAATTGTTCGAAATAGATATTTATGCTCCTCTCTGAGGATGGGAGAGATTTTTCTCTTTTCCATCAAATTATCTTTGAGTGAGTACTGGGAACAATATTCTTCTTCTGCATATTCTCCCCAGTTCTCAAACAGGTTTCGTTGTAGCTGTGCACATCCACTGAGCACGCCAGTACACAAAAACCAGTATGTGTATTCCCAGAGATTGACTTACACATCTGCACAAGAAGGCCCTCCACCTTCCTGAGAGCAGGACAGAAAGTAGTAGGAACACAGAACTGCAAAGCCCAGTGCCTAACCCATGGCAGATGCCCAGAAAGTCCCATCCCACACTACCAGCCCAGGCAGGAGTCACAACCCACCTCGGTGCAGGACTTGTGCTCTGAACTCAGGACACAGCCCCCAGATACTCAGCAGTCTAATCAATGGAATGGAAAAAATAAAATAAAATAAAATAAAATTTAAAAAGCCCACTGTAAAATATGCATTAGATATTTCTGAATAGCAAATAAATCTGAGGAAATCACAATCTGCTTAGAGCTACCCCACAAGAAAGAGAAAGAAAGACAGATCTATTATTCATTTCAAGTTACTCCATTAGACTCCTTTGTAAATAAAAATTGCTACAGGACAAACAGGCCCAAAAAAAATTATCTGTTCCACCCTCGAACAAGGAGTGAACACACACCCAGAGCCCCACGTCCTAAAAATGCAACCCTGGCCCCTGCCCTGCACCCGCCAAGGACCGAGTTCCCCATGTTCATGCAGTGGCTTCTTCCTCTCTCTCCTCAACACACACACACATTTGACAATCTGAGATTCTTACTACTGTAGTAAAGAGGAAGTGTGAAATCGACTCTGCCATTGGCCAAGGTCCACCAGTAATTCAAATAATTTCTTGGAAGGAACCTGGACAGATTACGGTCTGATTCAGCAGTGAAGACTACACAACCTGAAGATGAATGCTCCCCAAATAGCCCTTTGCTCCAGTCATTTTGAAGTGTTTGTAAAATGTTTACATCTCCTATCTGAATATTAACAAAATCATTTTTAACAACAGCACATAAAACACCTGTGTCCTTGTGCAGAGCGGAGAAGATTATTCTCCTAGTGTGAAATAAAAATGTTGGGGTCCCTCAATTCTTAAATCACCAAAGACTGATCTGCCTCCTTCTACCTCTTTGTGTTGTTCAGTTTTACTCTGTTGAGAAAGGAAATAACCATCCCTGAATAAGCAGCATAGGGTACATAAGAGCATCACAAAGTAATTATGAGTTTATGACATCATCTTAATATTACTGGGAAGAGACTGAAAGACCCAGGAGAAATGCCAGATTTCCCTTTTGGGAAAACGTTAATGGATGCTTACAATCTGTTTTCCTTTGTTTGGATGTTACAACCAATAATACACTTTTATGTCTATAAATAAAGGCAAAAGTTGAATAAATCCAACAAGCTCCTGAGCCTGCAGCTCTGAAACTTGATTCACATTCACAGTAAAGATTTATGAGTCACTCACGGAGAATAAGTTGAAACTGCAAGATTTGGAGTGAAATTATTCAAAGGGGTGATTATTTTCGGAATGATTATGCATGCACACCTGATCAGGGTGTCACCTGGGCCCCCCTGTCCTGCATGATGAAATGTGGTAATATTTCTGCATTTCTCTTTGCTTGCACAAAAGAAGAGCGTGTAAGAGCAATCAAGTTGTTTATTTTTACATGCAACGCATCATCTTGTGGAAATATTTTCCCTTTCACTTAGATCACAAGACGTGTTTATTACATTCATTCACATGAATTCGTGTGCTAAATTTACTGACAACCGCAAAGAGAAGGGATAAAACTGATTGCTGTTCTTCATGTGTGGGTGTGCCTATATATATTTGTATGCATGTATGCATGCATATACGAACCAAAATTCCTTAGCATTTGGGTTGCAAAGCCAAGCATTGAAGCTTCAGGTGAGGACGGCATTGGTAGCTACCCCTGCTGCATACCCAGAATGGAGAAGCACACATATCACCATATGAGGCCATCAACTGTGAGGAGAACAAGAGGCATCTCTGTCTGAGGCCTTTTGCTTGAGTCTCTCCTGCAATGCAGATTTTGACACTGAGATAGCAGTGATTTTTTGTTGTTGTTGTTCAAAGTATTTTGCCCAAATGAAACAAGCTATGTAAAGTATAAATGAAACAAGTTGGAAAATATACTCTGGCTTATACTCCTTCTCTGCTTGAAGAATGAAATCATCATACAGTCCTGAAAGACAGGCTTTCAGGGTCCTCCCTGAATTGTTTGTGGCAATATCTCAGAAACCTCATCGTTAGTCACTTCACTCTCTCCATGTTCCTCCTGACAAGATGCTCTTCTCCCGTGTAACATGTTTCTGCCTCTTTAGTTCTAAAACTTCTAGCTTTGTTCAGGCAATTCAAAATGGACATAAACTTTCTCCTTGATCCTATACTGATCTGGCCTGAAACAGATCCTTTGATCTTGGGCATGCTTGGGTCAAGCTCCAAATTTGGCTTTGGGTGCTTGCTTTGAAACTGGCTCCTCTCCTCTGTGCACTATCATTAATCTAGCATGGTCTTATTCTCAAACCAAAATCTTATCTCAAAATTCCCTTTAATCTAGAGTATGCCTGAGAGGAACACAAGTGAGGGTGAAGGTTTCCAGAAGTAACATCTCTGTTACAGTTTGAATGAATCCCAACTCATCTACCTTGGCCAAGTTCTCTCCGCTCAACAAATGCAACAGAGTGCCAAGCCAAAGTTGCTGGAAGGTTCACCTAAATCTGTGATGAACAGACATTTGCAGCTTCATGTGCCTTAAAGTTACTGTGACATTGCTCTTTTATTCACCAAGATTAATTTTCAAGGAACTAAAAATATTTGCTGTTTCAGGTAAAAGATCCTAAGTCATTTTGACTGAAAAAATACCCTTTAAAACACTTAGAAGATTCAAAATATTTTTACATGTTCAAAATGCAATATTTTGATATTTCATTTCAAAATAACCTTTTGTGCTTAGAAATTACTTCCCTTCCCCTCCC
>NW_024884142.1:102469634-102537134 GCF_019232065.1 Centrocercus urophasianus
TAAAATGACATATTAGATTTTCAGACAGCACAGAAATAAAATAGTGCAACAGCCTAAGCAGTAACTATTCCATCTCAGCTTGCAGTCACTAACTCTTTGCCAGGTGTAAAGGCATCTTAACAACTTCACTTAATTCCATAAGCCTATCTATAACCCATTACTGAACAATAACCACTACTTGCTCCTTAAACAAGAGCTGAAATCTTTTCTTCACAACGTGCCTGAAAGACAAGAGGAGGGAACCACAGAGAACCCAACTGCAAGGGCTAACTAGCATACTCTTAAACAAACAGCAAAGGTCCACAAACTTTCCAGGCTAGCCGAGGCTAGCTGCTGCTCCTGGTCTGCCTCACCACTCTATCCCCTCACTTGTCCTGCCCCAGCAGGAGGCAGCCTGCTGTTCCCACAGGGATTGCACAGCTCACGATCAGCTTCCCTCTGCTTACAGCACAGAACGTACTGCTGGGTGCCGGACAAATCTCGTGCTGCCTGCCTTGCTCTCTCACTACTGGCTCTTCTCATGATCTGCAGCAAGGATCATTTAATCTGTGAAGAACAAAAATTTCAGTGTTGGTGTATCATCAGTTATTACCTTTTATTTCTAAACTGTGTACTCGGAAGAAGGAAGGCTTAATGCCTTTATTTGCCACGGAGCAAATGTTCAGGGGTAATGCAGGAAGCAGCATATCCTGGTACCATTTTAAATGCTTAAACTCTGCGGCACAGGCACAGCCATGCCACAACCCCACAGCACTCACCTTCATCCACATCAACAGTGATGAAAGCACTCGGAAAGGCAGAGGCCAGGCAAGCCCTCACCCAGCCCTTCGTGCCACAGAAACTCCAGCAGCACCGCATCCGTGTGTTCTGATGCCACCAAGCAGTAGGACCACTATGAAGTACGAGTGGCTACAAAGAGAACAAATAAAAAAAATTGAAATAATCCTTGTGGAGTAACTTCTAAAGCTAGCTACACGTATATGTGTATATTTATAGGGGAAATGATTTTAAGTTGAAGGAGGGAAGATTTAGGTTGGATACTGGGGGAAATTCTTTACCAAGAGAATGGAGAGGTGCTGGAATAGCTGCCCAGAGAGGCTATGGATGAGCCAGCCTGAAGGTTTTCAAGGCCAGGTTGGATGGGACCCTGGGCAGCCTGTTCTAGTATTAAATGTGAAGGTTGGCAGCCCTGCCACAGGGCTTGGAGCCTGATGATCCTTGGGGTCCCTTCCAACCCAAGCCATTCTGTGATTCTATGATTCTATGATATGTTAAACAAGCATTCTTGACTGGCATAAGAAATCCGGGAAATGAATGTAAAAAGAGGAACTGGAATATCAAGACTACGTGAAAATAACAATGTTTATTTTCCTTGCCCACCTGGAAGTCCTGTTCTTGCCTATGTAACCCTGCAGTTGTCTGAGCACAGATGGAACAGGGCTCAGTCTGCTTGAATCAGGGCTCAAATTCAGCCTGCAAGTTTCAGAGCCCTGAGTTATTATGGGTATCAATCAAGGGAGGAGTAGGAATTCAGCCTATTTAAGTTCATCCTTTAGTGACTTTAAGTAACATCCAGTATCATTATTTCACATCAAGCTTCTGAAAATTATTTAATTTTTTCCTCTGTTTCATGCCAAGGTCTTAATCTTTACTGCACTGGCAGTGAGAACATTTTAAAGAATCGTTTCCCGAGACACATTTAATGCACTTCCAGTAAATTGTACATAAACCTGTCCAGCTGGCTGGGTCATTTAATCAGTGACACACCCACTGAGTGTGGGATGCCACCTGAGATTTACCTCAGTGCTTTCAAAAACAAAACAATGATGGGATAAAGCCCTGCTAATGTGCAAGCGGGATGGGGAATACAATGATAACTGCCCACTAGGGAGTACAGAGATCTTTTTCAGTTTTGTTATGGGAAAGATTACATATGAGATTAGACAAAAGGGTTTTGAAGATCAGCACTGAAATTGCACCGGCTTTAGGAAAGGCGGCGTTAAAATGTTCGTTGATTATTTAAAACCACTTAAAAAACAGACTGTGAAGTTTATAAAATATTTTTAAGCTGTATCTGTGCTGCTTCCAGACTGATGCACGTGTCTGTGAATGCAAATAGAAGTTCACCACGGGAGCAGGGGGCCTGGGCAGAAGGAAAATATGGAGACACTCACTCCGTCTGCTCTGCTGGAGTTACACTGCTGCCCAAAAGACAGTTCAGTTTGTTGGCTGGTGTGCAGTGAGCCAGTCCCACACACTGAAACAAGACACTGGTTTACTGCAAAGTTGCAGAGATTTGGGTGCTAGGTGGTAGGTGGTGGTATCCCATGAAGCTAGCTAGGGGTTTTCCACCAAGCTTAAGGGACATGTTCTTATTGCTTGACCACTACCCCGCTACAGCCTCTAGCTCTGCGGCTGGTTAGCTAATCTGCATGTTATCACACAAGATGTTACACAATATTTTTGGCAGTGGGAAGGGTCTCCATAGAGCCCAGGTGTGATTTTTACTGTTTTAACGAGGACAGCTTGGTTAAGGATGATGCTAGTCTCCCTTTTTCCTGACTAATCCAGTCATACTGACTAAGTACGTGTTTAGTTTACATATTTCTAGGATGTTCTCTTGTTCGAGGACAAGCTTAGTAGCCGAAGTGCAGCTACAAGTTTCTTGGCTTAAGCAGATTCAACAGTTTCAGGGACAGTCATCCAGTTTCAGACAAAAGTATTTGCTGGATCTAGGGGTACCCATACAAAAGTTTGTACAGAGATTAATTCCTACTTGGCTTACAACAATAACAATAGGGAATGCTTAACATGGGCTTTTACTAATGGCTCCTCTTATGAATATATTTGCAGAATGCAAGTCTGGAAAAAAAATAATAGAAATCCATGCCTTCTTCCTTTATCATGAGCAATCTCTAAGAACGTGTTTAGGGCATGCCTGAACAAGGACATCCTTCAGAAGGCAAAGAATGCACCAGAGCAGGCTACTTCGCCTTCAAATAAATTTTAAAAGTGATTTGTTTATGGCACAAACAAAATCCTTTCCTGCAGGCAGTCATGAAGCTTCACCAGCAACACCACCACTGGAGCAGTAAGGGTGGCCCTGCTGCCTCTCCAAGGGGAGCCTGCATATCCCAGTAGCAGCCAGACTGCGAGCAGCACAAGGGTCCCACCATGCAGAGCATTACCTTATGTGTGAGTGGAGTCCTCAAGAAGCTGAGTGACAGCCATGGCCCTGCCTCTCCCTGGGTACCACCACCTCGGGCAGCTCGCAGAATCTGAGACTCTCGCGCATTCTTGGCGCCGCTGTCATCCAAAATCACCACTCATCACCGACCGCCGTTCGAACAAATTCAATAAAATTATTTTTCTAAACTGTTTTAGATGCCGTATCTGTAATCCATAACATTTATTATATCTTCATGTAGAATTATACTGGAGTTGAACATATAAATCAATTTATAAGGTCTAATGACATACAAACGCTTAAAAACTAAAGGCGATGTAGTAAATTCAAATTACCATTACAAATGTAAGCTTTGTAGTCAGTGTGTGACCCGCTAAGGATTATATTTAACTCCCCTGAGAGTGGTTTATCATAAAACTTTATACTTTTATTACAGTGAATTATTAACTCCTCCATGATGTGAGTCATTCCATGCTCTGACTATAGCTTTTTTAATGACACTGTAATAGACATCTTGCTAATAGCAGTAGGATTGCTACCTCTGAGGTTAAAAGAAAAAAAAAAGAAAAGGAAAGAGAAGAAGTGAAAAGAAAAGAAATGAAGGACAAATATATGAAAGTGTGTTTCCCAACAGGATGAAAAATAAGGACCTGTAGGAGGAACCATTTACAGCAGTACTATGTAGGGGTCATTACAGCCTCCTGACCACATGGAGAAACAATTACACCGCTCATACCTGAAGGCAACCAAAATCCTGTACTCTTAGAGATAAAAACCTGCATTATTTGATCAGAGGGGTTCGGCTTTTATCCTTTTCTTCATAGAGAAAAATATTATTTTCCTCCTGATGCCACAGCACAGTCAAATTAGTTTAAGGCATCTTCATAAAAATTAATTGAAAATCATTCCTCTTTCCCAGCCAACATTTGCTCTGTGCCGTCAACCTGCAGTTTAGCACTCACACACACAGGTCCAAAATTCTGGGTGATAGCTCTAAGTTGGGTGAAACCCCAGGACCACGGCAAGTCTAGGATTGAGCTTTTGTATCAGAAAAGCAAATGTGAGAGTGGGTTTCCCTTCACCTCCTTTTCATGATTTATTGCAAATTTCAAAACAGGTCCATCTGACCAGTAAATGTCACTAAATTACACAGGTTTTTCTCTCCCAAAACCAAGCTCTGTTCCAGTTACATTTCCAACCAAAAAAATAGTAGGGTTTAAGATAAAGGCAGCACATTTCTTAGCAGATCTCCACGTTTTGCAAGCACGGAGGATATTTCCATATGTTTGAACATGATTTTAGAGTGGCATGTATACACTTTTCCATAAAAGAATTCGACCAAAAAGTGACTAACTTCAGCGTAAAGCATGCCAAGTCATGAGAGATTACACACACACACACAAAAAAGAACCTGTACTGTAGATATTTTTAAGTGACCTCCATAGAAAATAAAAGAAAAATCCCAGTTCTTCTACATTCAAGATTTCTAAATACTTGTTATTAATAAAACACAGTCAAATTAATCGAGGAGAGCATCTTCCTATTTCTTCATCATATTCAAGTCAATTTGGTGCTAGTGTGGACCACAGAGCTATTGAAAAACAGAAGGAAAACTAAAACTGCACAGCTAAAAACAATGATAACAGAATGGGATGTGTTTAAAAAATGGTAATGTGTGACAAGTTCTCTAGAAATTCAGGAGATTCAGGAACTGCTCAGACCTCTCTGCATGATCATTTGTCTGCTAAATAATGGCATTTGCTTTTCTTTTGGACAAAAGCAATAGCTACCACTGCAACTACTGGTCATTAAAAGGACTGTGCACACATTTATCATTACTGCAACACTACATGGGGAGAATAACCTGCAGAAAATTAAACCCTGCCCCCCACCAATATTTATATGTTCTTCCTGGAAAACAACCTTCATTTTCAGCCTCCCCAGCCCTGCACAGGAAGCTTTCCAGGCCAAGAGGAAGCCTATAGGTAGAAGCTTAGGCACAAGCAAAAGCATTGTATCACTACATGCAGTCAGAAAAGATTCACCAAAATTCCAGCATGCTTTGAACAGCAGCTTTCTCTCTAGTAATTACTGCTCAGCCCCAAGGTTTACAAGAGGACAGGCTGTATCGTACACATTGGTGGCACAGTACCTCTTCCTGCATGGATTTTACCATCTCTAAAAGAGAAATTTACGCAGGTTTGATGATACAAAAAAAAAAAAAAAATTTTCCCAGCATCATTCCATCAGCAGTTCTGAGCCAAAACTGAAATAAAGAAAAGTGATTACAAGTATGAACTCGGCCCATGGAAAGGCAAAAACAGTGATGTTGCAACACTGGATAGCACTCTCTCTTTAAACAGGTTTTATGGAGCAGTTTAGTGCTGTGCTTCTGGTTTGTGTTTCTTTTCGTGTGAGTGTGTGTGTCTCCAATCTTTCTTAGTCAGCTGTTATTTATTTAGCTGTAAAGTCTCCATCAAAGCTAAGGTTTCTTTACAAGTGGTTCCCATCTCTGAAAACAATTAAATATTAGATTTAGAAAAGCTGCATAGAGCTACAAGGGTAAACCACAGTAACACCCAAGCAAACCTGCGTGATCGCTGTAGGTGTCACTGCTGTGTGCACTCGTCCTTTCAGTGGCATGGCCAGGATACAGCATGGAAAACTGCACAATTTCCTGCAGACAGCCCTGCTGTGGGCAGGCCTTGTTTGTTCATCATAAAACAGGTAATTAACCTCATCTATACCCTTAAGTACACTGACCTTAAGTCCAGACCTGAGCACATCACCAGACAAAGCCCTGATTGCCTTTAAAGGTAAAGGGGAAAAAAAGAACCACAGCCATGTTGTTTGCTTTTTCTTTCCTTTGGTGCTGGACAAAGCCAAGCCCAAATAAAACTCCTTAAAACTAATGTGGCATTAAGAAGCAGACCTTCTTTAATATGGCACCACACCAGGTGCATGAGGGGATCCTTCCACCTGATTGTGCACATCAACAGAACAAAGGCACATCTCTTATGTGCATTTGGACACTCTGTATCTACATGCTTGGAGGGAGGTCTACAGTTGTCATGAGACCTCCACTTCACCTCTCCCATTCACACATGTGGTTGGTCAGTGATGGGACTAAGCTCCTTTTAGCAGGCTAGATAGACCACCAATCTTCAAGATGCTCCTGAAATACAAGATTAAGCCAACCTTTGGTTTCTCCTGGGACTAAGTGATGACTCACTTGCACTGCACTGCATTTGGTTTAAAGTTATTAAGAAACTCCTCCAGGGAAACTGCCCAAGTCTGCAATAGCTGGAAGCTCAGGGGTGGGTATCAGCTCCCCTCTACCATCTACAAAAGATTTACTTTGAACTGTAAACATAGTCAGGTATCAGCATTCCCACTCACTTCACAGGTAATCAAAGGAAGAAGAGGAGCAGGCTATTAAGCTGTCCCATTTTCCTGTGGTGGTGAGGAAGAGGGATGTCTGTGAAGTTCATAGTGGCAAACAATAGAAACCACAGCAAAGAGATTGCTGTAAGTGGTGGGAGCGGGAAGAAAGCATGGGCTCACCCCACGTCTCTCGGCCTTTCCACAGAGTAGTGAGTGGAACAAGCAAGGAGCAGCTGACTTTGAGGATCTTTGGAGAAAAATATGATTTCTTCCAGCAAAGCACAGGTAACAGTGAGGTCAGGCAACCAGTTCCAGTGCTCCATCACCCTTACCATGAAAAAGCTCTTACACACATTTGTGTGGAACTTCCTATGCTTCAGTTTGTGGCCATTTCCCCTCCTCTATCACCACACACTGCTGAAAAGAGTCTGGCCTTGTCCCTTTGCCTCCCATAACTTAGATATTTATAGACATTGATCAGATCCCCTCTCAGTCTTCTTTTCTCAAGGGTGGAACAGACCCAGGTCGTTCAGTCTTTCCTCATAGGAGAGATGCTCCAGGCCCTTTATCATCTTCTTGGCCCTCATCTGGACTCTTTCCAGGAGATCCCTGTCTTTTTTGTGCTGGGGAGCCCAGAACTGGACACAATACTCCAGGTCAGGCCTGACGAAGACAGAGTGGAGCGGGAGGATCACCTCCCTTGCCCTGCTGGCCACGCTCCTTTCAATGCACTCAAGGATGCCATTGGCCTTCTAGCCACCAGAGCATGCTGCTGGCTCATGGCCAACCAGGACACCCAGGTCCCTCTGCAGAGCTCCTCTCCAGCACGTCATCTCCCAGCTGCATACTGGTGCATGAGGTTATTCATCCCTAGGTGCAAGACTCTATGCTTTCTTCTGTTAAACCTCATCAGGTTCCTCTGCCCAACTCTCCAGCCTATCCAGGTCTTGCTGAACAGCCACACAGCCTTCAGGTGTGTCAGCTTACCATCTTCATATAATCAGCAAACGTGCTGAGAGTGGATGCTATCCCTTCATTAAGGTCATTGGTGAAGATGTTGAACAAGTCTGTTCCGAGCACGGATCCCTGAGAAACAGCGCTAGATACAGGCCTCCAATTGGACTCTGCACTACTGATCACAACCCTATGAGCTCTGCCAGTCAGCCAGCTCTCAACCCACCTCACTGTCCACTCATCTACCCCACACTTCCTCAGCTTCATTATAAGGATGCTGTGGAAGACAGTATCAAATGCCTTGCTGAAATCAAATCCACTGCTTTCCCCCCATTCACTCAGCCTGTGATGGCATCATAGAAGGCTAGAGGGTTTGTCAAGCATGACCTCCCCCTGGCGAACCCGTGCTGACCACTCCTGATTCTTCTTCTCTTCCAGTTGCCTGGAGATGGTATCCAGAACAAGCGTTCCATCACCTTTCCAGGGATGAAGGTGAGTCTGATTGGCCTGTAGTTTCCCAGATCCTACTTCTTGCCCTTTTTGAAGACTGGAGTGACACTAGTGATCTTCCAGTCTTCAGACACCTCTCCCATTCAGCAAGACTTTTCGAAGATGATAGAAAGCAGTTCAGCAATCACCTCTGCCAACTCCCTTACTCTGATTTGATTCCTTCTCATTCGCTATGCACAGCTATCATACTGTCCTGGCATAGCCTGGGCCAAAAACTGAAAAGAAACTGAAGTCCCTGCCCTGCCATGTCACTCCAATTGATGGAGCTCAGTGAGAGCAATCCTTCTGACAAGCACGTCTTGCCAGCACTCTCTGTCACAACAGTGGCACTGAGCGTTACTGAAAATATTGGTGTATTACAATAAACTATCCTATTAGCTCTAAAGAGTTAGGTTTAATAAGAGAGCAGCTATATATAAAGTAAAATTATTATTAAAAATCTTTTTACTGGGGTTTAACAACTCTACTACTTGCCGCTTTATTACACCAGAATAAAACCCATGTATGAGAACATGTATTTAAACTATTGCATAAAGCACGCCAAAAACAACACTTACAAATGATCTATTAAATTTTGGAAGGAACTCAGCCTTTGAAAGGTGCAGTTCACACCTCCAGGTTAACGAGAACGAGTCAGCAGAGTCACTTACCCAAGCACTAATTGCACCCGCACCCACTGACAGCAGTCGCAGAGCTGCCCTGCTGCCCAAAGCAGTGCCCAGCATCCCTGAACACAAAAGCACGATGGCCCACAACAGCTGCAGCTTCTCTCACACATCTCTGTTCACCGCTGCTTCTGAGGGCCGTGCAATTTTTACTACTTAAAAAACACATTCTTTACATGTACAGGCCAATTGGTGCACAACAGATATTTGAAAAGCTCCCTGGGAGGGATGGACGAAGAAAGGGGACAAAAAGGATGCTTGTAGAGGTAGGTAGAAATGTTAGGAGCTTATCTGAAACCATTGGGAAGCCAATACCTTAAGTGGCAGAAATTATACGCTGCTACTGTATAAGAAACCCTGAGATCATTTCAGGATGCTTTTTTTTCTTCTTTAAGTTTGTAAATTCAAGTTTAATCAAAGTGGCTGGGGAAAGAGATTAACCTTAAACTCTTTCTGGCCAACAAAAGACAGAGGAAATGTTGCAGCAGACAAGCAAAAATGCATTGTTGATGAATGACTCCGTTTATAGTCCAGATTTCGGACACCTTGTCCTTAGTCACCACTGACATCTAATTTGTCCCTAAAAGAACTAGCCCTTACATCTTTGTTACTTTAGGCTTTAGGTTAAGACGTGTAGATGTCCCTCATAAATCTAATCTCCTACAGGGCCTGTCTCCTTCCAGTAGCTTCCCAGTTGAAGAAGAAAAAAACCCACAAGAATCAAACCCACCACTACCCTTTCTTTTCCTTCTAGTTTCAATGACTTCATCAGAAATAATGAAATTGTCCTAAATTTAGACATGCTAATCCCAGAGCGTACGTGTGAAATAGGTTAGCCACACTGAGAACAAAAGAGGGGGGTGCTGTCGCAGAAAGCTATAAAAAGGAAATGAAGGAGAGAAAAAAATATATATCTACTGTACTTCACTGGCCAGACTCACTGTGAGTATATACCATACAGGGACATCCGTCAGCACTAATCAATACATGTGGTGTTAGTCATGGATGATAAATTTGAAAGGGATTATAACTGTAAACAGTGATCAATAGAGACTTGCTGGAGGAGACAGAGAGGAAAAAACAACCTTAAAATGTTACACAGTTAATAAAGTAAGGGGTCAGTCTTAAACAGTACTCCAGTGAGACCCACTTATTTCAGAGCTATTTCTAGAAGGAGAGGGAAGGAAGGGAAAAAAAGTCTTACCAATTCTCAAAAAGCAATCAGTATTATAAGGGCACAGTACTAATTTACAGCATATTTGCTGATCCCTCCGTTTTGAAGTCACGTCCTCCACTAATGTTTGGTTGAAGATGTTTTGCTGGCTATAAGCTGGCATCTGTGAGACCCCCAGAGAGAAGTTTTCTTTTCTCCCCACCCTTCCCCCCCGCTCCCCCAGCTGCCCCCTCTTGCTTACAGCCGGTTTCACTATGGGCACGTGAACCATCAGAGCGTTCACAGCAGTGACATTCCCCTCCGCAAACAAATTCATCCAGGGCATCGAGTAAAAAATGCAGAGAGCCTCTGCTGCTCACCCACAGATGAATGGAACTATCCGTCTTGTCACTGGGGGTCGTAGCAAGAGGTTACTGCGAGTATATACCTTGGCTTCTGTGCTGACGTTTGCAAGCAGCTCCCTTGCAAAAAATAAAATAAAATAAAATAAAAAATCCTGCCATATCAAGCACTTATCCATTCCCTCTAGAACCCTTCTCAGATCATGTCTTTCCACACCTTTGGAGTTGCAGCTTCAGGCTTGACATATATATTTTTTTTCTGCTGACCTTTTAGCGTCCTTTCTGCCACAGTGTGTAAACCATAAGCTGATATATGAAGGCAATTTTTAGTGGTGCCACTTGTATCTGAGTGATTGCACACGCTTTACGTTTCTGGCCTGCCACCCTTCCACCTTTTGAAGATCTCTCTATTTCTTTTAAAGCAACTGCAACAGAGGTGAAAGGAAGTTTAACTGCTTCAAGACTTTGATGGCCCAAGAGCACCTGTTTTGGGTTTTCAGGAAGATACGCTGCAGACTGTCTGACCAGTGCTTATGCTCAAACATTAAATCTTTCTTTCTTTTCTTGTACATAGACCTGCAGGGGTTGAAGGAGGGGAAGGGGACGGCTGTGTAAAGCATTTCCGAAATGTAAGCAGGCAGAGATCAGTGATCACAGCAGGGCAGCTTTGCACATACGTCACCAGTAAGCCCTAAGGACCAGGAGCCGCAGCAGTGGGGACTGCAATTTGAGGGGTGTGGGCCTCCCTGGGACCCTCTAGCTGGAGGATGGGGGCATTCCCTGCACGTGGCTTCGCAGGGCTGTTTTTGTGTTGCTGCTGAGAACGTAATAACAATGGAATAGAAACTGACCCCACAGAGCCAAAGTGATGCCCTGAAGGACCACAGCTGCCTCCCCTACCAAGCGGATGCACTGTCCTCTGAAGGTGGAACCTCAGCTGACAGCATCCCATGCCAGGGTCGCCAGCCCTAGCAAAGGGACATGAGCTTCAGAGCCTGCAGGAGCTCTGCTGTTGCTGAACTCACAAGATCCCAAATCAAGAGCTAAATTAGGAAATACTGATTTTTATCCTTGCACCTCCTGTTCAAGAAATGGATGCCTATTGGCAGAAAGAACAAGGGGGTGATCTGCTGACAAGTGTGATTGTAGAGAAAGTGCTTGGGGTATTTCAGTGTAAAGTAGAGAAACATGGGAAACGCTGGGGAGAAGTGAAGAGGATGATGTCACCAAAGGGGCACTGAGGCTCAGGGAGGGGAACACAAAGAAAATGGGGTAGAGAAACAAGAAAGCAAGTAAGAGATGGAGGAGAATACAGGGTTAACAAAAAAAAAAAAAAAAAGTATTAAAAAATGTCATGAGGGAGAACTATCAACAGAGCAAACCTGAAGCCTTCATCCAGCCACCCAGACACGCAGCATCTATAGTGCAGGAAGGGTTGATGTAGGCTAATAGTACAGAGTTAATGCCAAAACTGTATTACTTTTAAACACCAGAAGCAGAGGACACGGCTGCCTCCAAGTTGGGGATGGAGGTTTCCGACCAAGCAAGTCACTGTGTAGTTGCCATGGGCACAATTTGCGCTCAAGCTGTGCCCAGGGGCTGGGATTTGGCTTGGAGCCCCTGGGTTAAACATTACCTTTACAACACACTGTGTGGGTGCCTTTCCAGGACAGAGGGGTGACAGGACAAAATTTCGTGGGGTCATGTGGTGACTTACCATGAGAGATCCCCTTGGGTGTACTGTGTGGCGCACAACAAGCAGCAAGGAGGAGAAGGGAAACCACCAGGCAAAGAACAGACAACAAGCTCTGACTGTCCTCCTTGGGCCTGATCCGAAGTATGCTTTCATTACACAGTCATTGATTTAAGAGTAGAACTAAGCCCTTTCTTCCAATGGGAGCTGTATTCCCAGCCGCCCTTTCTTCAAATCCTGGCCTTGGCATAAAAGCAGTATAAATAATTTTCATTTCAAAGAGTGCTGCAATTGCCCTGTATCTCAGTGTCGGGGCTCCAGGAGAAGTCTCCCTGCGCTCCGCTTGGTGACAGCTCCCCACACTCCTCCAGAGGCTGTCTGCCCCTAGGCATCCCCTTCCACAGACTTGGTTAACATAGGGTCCAGGTCCTGGGGACGGGCAGGCAAAAAGCTGCTGCTGCTGCACAAGGCTGTAGACTCGCAGTCGTGGTCTCGTGATCCTGATCATATTGATGACAATTAGTAGACAGAGATTAAAATGGAAATGAGAGAAGGATTCGTCTGTCACTTTATCCATCAGATGTAGCTTGCCCCAGGCAACAGACACACACTGGGCTTTTTGTTTTGTTGTTATTCCCTTGTTCAGCTCAGTCAGTTTCAGTGGCTCACTTAGTTGTTTCTAAATCTTTCTTAAAATTGCTATTAAAAGTGTCTTTGTCAAATTTCCACTCCTGACAACCTACAGCAGTGAATGTGCAGACCAGACCATTCCTGGATGTGTCTGCTCTTGCTGCCTCACTGCAGCTAGCAGTGTTGAAGGACTCTGCTTTCTTCCTCCTGTAGGGTAGCTTCTGTTTCTTTCGTTATTTTATCACTTACCAAAGCAGCTGGATTGCTGGAGCCAGATCCTTGAGCCCTCTGTTTAGCTATGCACAAGCTACAGCAGGACAGTGGCAGCACAAGACCAACATATCCCTCAGTGACTCCTGTTCTTCTGCCCTTCTTCTCACTCCTGCTCTTCTGGCCAGACAGGAAATTGCCATTTGTTTGTGACTTCCTGAATTTTTCCTCGAATTCATTTTTATATCTGAGAAAACTCACCGCCTGTGGCCACAGAAGCATTTTGATTAATCCTAAAACGTCACGATCTGGAGGAGAGTGAATTCTTGGGAAGCTGTTAGAAAATTTTGGTTCATAATCACCGAACCAAATTCAGTATTCCATCCAAAAGGGAAGGAAAAATGTTTTCTGTTTGGATTTGATGCCGCACTGCAGTGTGCTCCCAGAGCTGTGACATGTCTTTGTGTCTCCGTCTGAGTTTAAAAACACCTGGCTTGGGCCCCAGTTCCATAGTGAGGAGAAGAATGCTCATTACTCAGACAGTTCTGTTGTGGATTTAAAAAAAACACTTGGTTGGAAATCTGGGATTTCCCAATGGGAATGCAATTGCTGTTATGGATTGAAAGCCTACTGGGAAGAGGGACTGGTCTATGGTAACATGCAACTCAGCAGGTTTCCTGATACACCGTGAAAGGAGAAGGAACAATTTCTACTTCCATCCCCACATTTCCCAGTTGGGACTAAACCTGAACAACCTGATTTATTACACCTGCTTTTCACATGGTTAGCTGCAAATGTTTCTCAGGTTTCTACTGGTGTTGATGGACTACTGACTAATCAGAAAGTCAGGAGTGCAAATTTGCAGTGCTGGCTGCCAGCCAGTTTGCCCATAAAAGGTTTCCAAATGGTCACTGAGCCCTTAACCCTCATGAAAACAGCAACAAAGACACTGCCCCAAGCTCCTGCTCCTGCCACACTCTTCCTTTTGCTTTGTTGCAGGCAAATACTGTTGTTTTGGTTTTTTTTTCCAAAAAGCACACATCCAGAATATGCAATGGTGAGGCCTTTCTACTCATTAAAAGCTACACGTGTAAAATAGTTCATGTCCTCCTCACAAATTATCAGACCACCCCAGAAAATGATTAGTTTTCACATACGGTGCCAGATCCTCTGGTCCATTTAGGCTGCTTTATGCCACTGTGATGGCTCAGCTCAGCCCTAAATAAAACAGGCTTAATTATCCTTAGGATTTCTCCTGCCTTGGGAAATCTCCAGGTAATGTGGAAATGCCACCGGGACTGCCGCACCATCACAGCCATTAGTGAGACCACATGGTGGCGGGGATATCCCCACACCCCACTGATTGCCTGCTGCTGTGGCTGTGGGCAGCTGGCACAGATGAGGGTCAGCCCAGGGCTAATGCTATTTATGCCAGGAGAAGGCTGCCGTTGAGATGACACCGGTTTTACTGCTGAAAAAATAATCTTGTTAGTGCAAGTCTAAATCAAACATGAGATACGTACAGTTTGGTTGAGGTGTGCAAATCCAGAAGTCCCTGGCTAATGAGAAGGGGCTTATGTGTGTGGAAAACTTCTCCCCTGGTTTTCCAAAGCCCTCACTCTTACAGGGCGCAGAGACATACACAACTTCTCCAGTTCCATCTCCTCCAAGAGCAGCCCTGCTATGACAGCATACCCATACCAGGGTGCTACCCTCAGGTGGAAGCTGAGCAGGAGGATTCCTCACGCCCAGGGAGTGAGGTGAGCTGATGGGACCCTTCAGACACAGCAGAGAAAAGTGGGGGCTTTCAGGGTGCACTGCAGCTCTTCTGAAAGCAGGTGCCTAAAGGAGACACAGGAAAATACCAAGTTGAAGTGGGTGAGTAGCTCACAGGTTCACACTGCAGACACTCATCTTTCCTTGTATGCTACTTCCTTGTGGGTGCTTGGAATAAGACTTGCAGATTTGCATATCTGTCATCTGTGTGTATAGCAGAAATGGAGGACGGCCTTACACAGGGTAATGAACACAGTGTGCAGGACAAGGACACATCCTCTGCAGCAGAAATCCACAGCCTCTTCGCAGCACAGAGCCCAGGTAGTTCACTTCCTTCACAAAGCCACAGGGGGGTTATCTGGGAGCCCACATTTCAGTTGCCTTTCTCTGCCTTTCTTCCTGAAACTGAGAACACTATTGCCTTAGTACAGATCTGTGTCATATCCAGAAAGCCTGAATTACTTCAACATGCTTATAGAAACACTGAGATTCTGACAAAACTGAGGGGCAAGCTCCCTTTACACTAGAGAAAGTTTCTAATGCACCACAGGCGAGTGGGCAAGGGAATTTGTTGAGACCTGTCGTAGCACCAACAAGAACTAAAAAATCTTGCAGCAGCTACTGCCATCTGAGCCTGTCAAATTCCACTGCAAACAATATGTCACTCTGCTGGAGAAGCGGCGAACAATCCAAGGGTGAGAAAAAGGGATGTCTGAAATATCCAAAAAACTCACTCCAAAGGCTTTAAAACAGAAGAAACCCATCCAGGCACACACACATGCACACGATGACTCTGTCCAGCCCGTGTTATCTTGGAAACCAAAGCTTCAGCTTTTCATCAGTTTGATTTTAAGGCACTATCAAGCTTCCTTGTTTGTATTAGAGTAGGATAGTGTTGATATTGGCAACTATTTCTTAAATTCATGACCAGAGAGTACTACATGCTAACAGAAAAGTCAGGCTGCACAGTTCCTCCCTTTCTGCCAAAGCCTGGGATAGCAGGCTTCAGAAAGACCAAGCCTGTGTCAGTCCTTTTCTGACCAAATACTGGTTAACTGGATTGTACACAGGCAGAGATAACATTACTTCCTTTGCTCTGATGAATGGCTCTCCAAGGGATCTAGAGTATCTCAGAGCAGCTAGGAAGACAAGGAGGAATGGGAATATCAGTAGTATTTTCGCCTTCTTTCAAACCCTTGTACTCCCAGAGCCATGCATGTTGTCTTCCATGCTGCCTTTGATGCCTCATCATACGCAGTATTCTTGACAGTGTAAAGCCCATCAGCAACAAACCTGCTCCTGTGGAGATGTCCAGAATAAGCAGTTGAGCAGAAGAGCAGGGAACCCCCCTAGCACTGGCCTCTCACTAAAGGATTGTTAGCCAGCATGTTTTCCAAAGGTTCTCTCACTCTTTCCAAAACGAGTGTTAATGGTGGTTTTCCATTACCTGGGTTCTAATAACCCGATGCTTTTCACAACATCATAGCCTTGCAGGAACTATCATAGTGAAGGACTTATTCTGGAACATATTTCCAACCAACACCAAGCTGACAGCTCCCATCTGCATTAGGAGTTGGCCCTTCCAGCAAAGGAAAATACACAGGCAATCAGAAATGCCTTTTGACTTTTCAAGTGTAGCACTCTATATAAAATCAGAGGGGGGAGAGACAGGTTATACCCACCCAGGATACCTGTTAACCTTATCTCTGGGAAGGAAGAGGCAAGCAACACAATCAAATGACAATAGTGACAAAGTGAGTGAGAAATATCCTGGAAAATATACATTGAGTTAAAACCTGAAAGCCTAAGAAGAAAACAGAAAATTAGAAACCTGCGTACGTTGAAAAACAGAACAGAACTAAAATAGATCAACAACTCACAGAGAAAAACAGCATACAAATTGGCACAATCAATATGAATAACAAGGAAACCAAAGCTACGGATCAAAACCTAAAGCACACTTGCTAAGTCTAAAATAACCACATTTCTCTCCGAATGCGGAGCCAAAGCTGCTTCTTAAGGACAAGTCATTGATGCTAATTGCCTGTACGCCCTCAGAGAGCAAAAGCAGAACCTTGAGCTCTTTTTAGAAAAAGTTCTCTTTTCCCTGGATTTGTACAGGGAGGTTTCCCCACAGCATGCCCAGCAATAGTTTCATAACCCCAGATAGAGCAAAATTCCCCAGCAAAATAGCTGAGTTGCAGCAGTGACTTCTCAGAATAAACTCATGTAAAAATTATACATCTGAAAATGATAAGAAACCTCATAAAAACGCTCAGGTAATGCAAACAAACATTTGCTATGAACACTGCATGCCTGAGCAGACAAGGCCTTTCCTGCCCGTAGCAAGACTCCCAGTTTCTTGGACTGGTGCAAGACTTACTTCACCACCTGTGGTTCAGCTGATGGAGTTTTTCTGCACCCCGTCAGGTACCATCTCACGTCCTTGTGGAGTCTTGTTAACTCTGTGCCTTTTGTGCTCCTCACTCTTCAAGGTTTCTAAAACTCCACACAAGAAAGTATTGAAGGTAGGCTTGTCAAGGCTAATCAGTCCAAAGTTGGATCTATCAGCAGTGATTTGCTTTAGGAATAAGCACAAGAAATAGCCTCTTTCCCCTTTTCTCCAACTGTCGGCAAAGGAAAGGGAATATCTGAAAACTATCTGAACCCTGTTTTCCCAGGAACGACTTCATCAAACTTTCAATGTAATACTTCCAAAATGATTATATTTTTCCTTGTTTCATATGAATCTCATTTGTCCATGTATTTCAAGTTTTCATAATTTGATTTAGGCTACACCTGGTTTAGTGTACAGTTGATTTAGGCTATCCTCTGACATTTCAAAGGATTAGACACTTTTATACTGAAATATACTCCTTAGCAGCAGCACAGGCACAAATGCACACATCACTTCAAAAGAAAAAGGAACTTATGTGTGAGGAGAGGAGCGCTGTTCATGCTCATCCAGCTTCACTACATCCACGAGCATCACCCCAAGAATAAAACACAGTGGCCCCAGGATGTCCTCACCAGTGGTGCTCATGTCCCCAGCTGCCGAAGGAAATCCCTTAGCAAAGAGATTATTGGTCACACCTCCTTCTGGTGAGCCCAACCCCAGAGGCTTTGCCTGCAGGCATCACTGAGGCAGACAAAGATGAAAAAAATGCATAAGTAGGGACCAAAAAAAAAAAAAAAAAAAAAGTATGAAAAAAAAAAAAAAAAAAAAAAAAGGATGAAAAAGAAAGAAAAATAAAAGCGAGAATCAAATATATAGAAAAAAAAGTGTAGAGAATACAGAGACTGCCATGCCTCCCCAGGGTCAGCTGTGCTCTGGACGCTGGTGCCTGACCATCCAGCCCTCAATATTCATGTTTCCTTGCCAAGAGCTTCCCTAGAACTTGTCCAATCCGTGTACCTTTTCAAAGCCTACAACAAGTCTGTTCAAAAAGGCAGAGCTCAGTGTGAGAAAGATGCAAGCCTGAGCTTATCACTGGTGTATGGAAGCCACTACAGTCCTTCCATAACACCAGGGTCGTTTTGACCATTGGTAGGCACATAAACAGCCACTTACTGGAGTTAGCTGTTTTAATGATCTCAATGAACAAAGCACAATTAGAGCTGACTTGGCCCTTCGGAATGTACTTGTCATCAGTTTCATCCCTCTTCAGGCTGTGTTGTAGCTGGTGACAGCTCCATTTACCACTTGAAGAGAGCACTTGGGAAGTCGTCTTGCTGGTCTAATTGTAGGAGAACAGTACATCAGAGGGACAAACCAAAAAATCTTCTTGTTCTCAATATTCACGTAGTGAAAACTCTGTAAGGACCACTTCAGTCTGGTGTTGCTAACTCCATGTCTCCTCCTGCCAAAGAAGTGGTAAACAGGGCTATTTCAGGGGTTCCAGCACTACCGGGTAAAAAACCTCTGTGAGTCACAATCCAGATCCTGCTGATTATTTTGTCTCTGGTTTGGCCACCAGGCAAGGTTTGAAGACCCTCAGATGTGCCTGCTAAGAGAAGTTTTGTTGGTTTCTTCTGTGATGGCCTCGTGACTCAAATCCTTGGATCTTTGTAATCAGTCTCATTCAATTTACTCGTTACTGTTACAGGTTGGCAATAAGCAGCTCCCCTTAATGTATCAGCCAGTTGCCAGGCTAACTCCAGAGCAGCAGAGCCACTTCAGAATTTCAGAGCAGGTTTGAAGAACAGGTCTGGGAAACATCCATTTTCAGAGGACATCGAGACAGCACTGGCTCTGAGCTGCAATGGTGGATGGATGGGCTCAATTTTCTCAGCTTCTGAAAAGTTTCCTTCCATATATGCTGTAATAAAACTAAAACAAGCAAACAAACAAAAACACACAGATAAAACAAAGAATAAAGCAAGGTGGCTTTGAACATTTTCCTCCGGATGCATAGTTACTCCCTTTAGGAAAGAATGAAAATTGTCAGACAGGGACTATGCAGAAGAAAATTGGGAAAATACTTAATCACTGATCTGGAAGTGTTTATGTAAAGGAGCAGGAGAAGAATGTAAGAATAGATGCACGGAAAGTGCATCCCCATCAGGGAAACTGCAGAAAATAACAACTCCAAGAGGTACTCAGTAAAACTGATCAGGGATGGGTGTGTACATTTGAACTTATGAAGCTCCTCCCACTGCACAAACAGAAAAACTCGTAACATTCTATGTATGTAACCACTGCCAAGGTAGATAGTGTGAGCGTTTTGATTGTAGTTCAGAATCATGCTGCTGAGAACAAAATTGCAAAAGCACCCACGTACACAAAGGGATGAAATGATTTAATTGCCTATACACTTCTACTAGAAGTCAAATAATAAACCAGAGGAATTAGAATTGCTGATTTATGAGCATAAATTTGACTTGGTTGATATTACTGGGAAAAAATCACACTATCAGAATGTAAAAATGTATGGTTACAACCCAAATCAGAGGGCTCAAGTGGACAAAAAAGAAAGGGCATGGTGCACTGCCTGAAAGTCTCATCAACTTTCCAAGTCTGTGCAAACCAGAAAGATTTTGATTGACAGTAGATGTATGATCTTATAAATAAATTAACTGTGGTGAGCTATTAGGTGCCTGCTTCAAAGCACCAAATCACATTAAAAAGAAAAAAAAAAAAAAAAAAAACAGGAGTGTTAACATATGGGACTTCAATCTGAATGGCATATGCTGGTGTTTTCAAGCTAGCAATACTGAAAATTTCCCAGAATTTCAAAAATTACAGGCAGCCAGTTTCCTAATTCGACCCAGCTTGGGGTTGACTGCCTAATGACAGATACAGAGGAACTGATCCCAGCTGTAACAGCTAATAGTTTCTTGAATGCCAGTGGTGATGATGATTTGATCATATCCATTGTCAACGTATAGAATCCAGTCTGAAGTAATGTGTGTGTTTATGTGAGTTCCCGTGTGCACATTCACAAGTATAACTATTGTTAAAAAAACTGATTTTCGTGGTAATCAGAAAAGCCTTAGGAATAAATTCCTTGATTTCAAAGGCCACATTTCCACCACCAAGGAACGGACAGTATTTTAAAATTACTTTTGGAGTAAAAGTAGACAAGGAAGGAAAACACATTTATTTCAAGAAAAAGAACGCATTATGTGAAGGAAAGTTGATAATAACATTTACAATCTGAAAGCTGGTAACTGTAAAAAATTGACAAAGAAATCCAAAAAAGGGGGGAGGAAAAAAAAAAGAGAGAGAGAGAAATCAATGGAGGAAAGAATAACTGGGACTTTAAAAGTGTGTTGAGCATACTGAGAACAAAAATATTGTCACAGTTACTGGATCTAAAGAGTAGAAATGTAATAACAATGAGGAAAACATACAAGCAATCGATGAATACCCATCTCCCATATTTGGGAAATAGCTCTTATGTACATATTGTCTAAAACTCATGAAACATACTCAGCAATGAGAGCCAAAGGAGTTTAAAACAACAGCTAATAAAATATTTTTTAAATAAGCCAATGGGAAAAGGTGCACAAAGACTTTTTAAAGAACAGGCAGGGAAGCCCTCCACCCATTATGAGACTTACACTGCTGGGGGAGCTACGGGGGACTAAAGCCAAAGAACATTTCTACAAAATGTAAAACAAGCAGACTGGGGGCTCCACGTACTGGAGAGGGTTGTCAGTCTGATCTTGGATGAGATAATAGGACGGTCAGTCCAAGAATTATGTATTACAATAATTTTTGTTCTGCTTTTTACTGACATCACACATGCAGCTGATAAGGGCGATAGTGTTGATCTGCTACATTTAGGCATTTGTAACTTCAGTGATCAACTTCTACACCCCACCTTGACTTGGTAGGTCAAATAATGCAAACTAAACAAGGCACAGATTTATGTGGATTAAAGCTGGCATCGTAGATTTAAAAATGTAACTGCTAATAAACATCTGGAAATTGAGTAGGAATCATATTAATGAGCCAGTGGTATCAGTCCTCAATCCCATGCAATTTAACATTTTAAAACAGTATTTAAAAAAAAAACACAAAAGGAAATAATCACTATTAATAAAATCTGCATCTGATGGGGACACTGCAGGAGAGGTACAGCACACAAATGCTGACCTGTTTGGTAAAGTGTAAAAGAAACAACACGCACTTCCACAACATGCAGTCACCAAGCCAGGAACAAAGGGCATCCCTAACCAAGGCAGTGCCAAGCTGATGGTTATTATCAACTGAAATCTCCAGGCTGCCTGGTAGCTGCAAAGCCTGGTGCTGGCCCTGCATAACCAGAGGGGAATTTCAAGGATGAGAGAGGTTATTCTACCCGGGACTTTGACAGAGGTGAATATGGGTACATGCAGACAGCCTGGAGGTAAAAGTTCAAGCAGGAAATTGGTTAATTGCAAAGGATTCAGAATGAGAATGGTAAAGGCATTAGAAAACAGGCCTTATCGGCAACACACCTCCATCCCACAGCTTATCAAAGCAAAGGTGAAGGAGCATCTCTGTCATAGTTTATGGTGATGCAGATCACAGCAATAAATACTATGAGGCACTTCCATCAGGGCGACAGAGTTGTCAGGACATCCAGGGCTAGAGCTGAAGCCAGAGAAAGTACGGAGCTCATTTATCATTGCAACTATTTACCAATGGGACTGCAGTGCATTTTTGAGCACAGGAAATTCCCAAAAACCTCAAACTGGATTGAGTTTCCAAAAAGCACAAGATACTTGAAATGGCATAAAAGCACTCAAATGCTTGATAGCCCTTGGGGTGGGAGAGTGGTTGGCAATCAGAAAAGACTTCTGAAATGTCCCTATATCTTTCCACAGTTAATTATTGATATCTCTCCACGTTTCGCCTGTTAGATTTGCCAGAATATTTAGCTCCTCCCTGTTTATTTTACTTAAAACCTTCTACTTACCTAAAAGCTGCAAAGATATTAATTTGGTTGCTGACATGTAGATTACCACGTATTTCACATGCCCGCAATGCTAATTTTCAGACATGGATTTCTCTTATTTCTGCTCTTCGGAATAAATGGTGAGAAATGGCTAATTTGCTTCATCACAACATTTTAGGAGACAAAAAAAAAAAAAAAAAAAAACAACTCACCAGCTGTCTGGAAAGTTAGGATACAAATCCAGTCCTCTAATTACTAAGGGATACGCTTAAACACATGAGGGGGATGAACCTCAGTGCTTAAATTTAAGTATATGCATGAATTTTATCAAGGCCTGGAATTTCAGATTTATGGTTTACCACTCCTAATTACAAATTCATAATTTCTCAAATAAAAAATTCTTAAGCAAATATCTATTTTGCATATATTTCATTAAACAGCCTTTTGCGGCAATCTTCCAGAAAACAAAATAACTCATTTCCCCCTTTTCCCCTCGTTGCATTGATATTTTGTGCCAGACTCAAACTGCCAGAATGTGTCAGCTACCAACTGTAGATGCTACCAATTTCCAAATTAGGAATTACGTGGGCCAACCAGTGGTAAGAGGCTGAGAAGTCAATAAGGTATTTTGGGGAAGTGATTTAATATGCTGACTGCTGGCATCAGGCAGATACCTCGCCTTCCCTGTGCAATGAAATAGTCTGACAGGGAATTCTGTGTAACACTGAAGTTGGGATGGTCGATTAGGGTTTGTCCTTGTTGGGGAAAGAGAACCCGCAGTGCAGGCATGTTGCTATCAGCCTGATGAACTTTCCAGCAGCAGGATGTGTCAGGACACTGTCCTGCAGAGGTTGACAGACACAAATTAGTGCACCGCCAAGTGAACCTCCAGCCGTGCTTACTTTATAGAGATAGGGTGTTCCAGTGACAACAACCATCTAATGCTCCCTCAGCTTAATAGCTGCACAATGAAAACAAACCCAAGGAAGCACTAAGGATGCCTTTTTTCCCCGCGTTGTTACACCAAGCTGGAGGAATGCCAGGGTTTTTGTTGTTGTTCTGAGGAAGTTATGCTCTGCAACCAGTTTTGTTTTGTTCTGACAAACACAGGCACTTGTTATCGATCTCCCTGTTAAGTAATTCTGGTAAACGTTTTGACTAGTTTTGCAAACTTGATGCAGATGCCAGTCTGTGCACATCACTGATATGGAAGTTAATGCATGTCAGCAGCACAGGAAGGCAGTGGCACACAGCTCAGCAGAGAGGGAGCTGCGGAAGCAAGCAGCTTTCTGGCAGGTAAGCACTGCCCTGTGCAAGTAGAATACCTGTGATCTAAAGCAAGTGTGTGTAAGTATGTGTGCCTCCATGACATGGGCATGAAGGGAGGTTGCTGCATGGAAGTGCATTATGCAGCACTGGGACACTCTCAGTTCATGGCACCAACTGGAGCTGCCAGGCCCAGAGCTTTGTCTGACAAGGCAACACACTTCTTGAGGGATTTAAAGCTAGAAAAAGGGGAGGATCTGTATCTTAGAGCTGTAAATCTGAGACATCAGTTTCGCCTGAATCTCTCACATGCACAGGTATGTCAGAGATCCATGGAAGGGTTTTTATTTCTAAGTATCCCTTCTCCATCTGATGAAACAGCTTCCCCACAGCTCCAGTAAGGAGAGAACACAGAGTATCCAGACCAGAGCCAGGAGCTCCACCTCACAGAGGCAGAATCAGGCCATTCTGCTGCCACAGCTTGCCTCTGAGGGGATCAGTATCTCCACAGACTAGACATTGCTTGCTGACGTAGAATCATAGAATCATAGAATCATGGAATTATGGAATCACAGAATGGCTTGGATTGAAAGGGGCAAGTTCCAACTCCCCCATCACTGGCAGAGCCACCAACCTCCAGATCTAATACTAGACCAGGTGGCCCAGGGCCCCATCTAACCTGGCTTTGAACACCTTCAGGAATGGGGCATCCATAACCTCTCTGGGCAATTTGTTCCAGCACCTCAACACTCTTCTGTGAAGAACTTCCCCTGACATCCAATCTAAACCTTCTCTCCTTGAGCTTAAAACCATTCCCCCCTCATCCTGTCACTATCCACCTGAGTAAAAAGTTGATTCCCCCCTATTCATAATCCCCTTTTAAATATTAGAAGGCTGCAATAAGGTCACCCCGCAGCCTTCTCTTCTCCAGGCTGAACAAGCCCAGCTCCCTCAGCCTGTCTTCAGAGGAGAGGTGCTCCAGCACTCTGATCATCTTTGTGGCCCTCCTCTGGATCCTCTCCAGCAGCTCCACATCTTTCCTGTACTGGGGGCCCCAGTACTGCACATGGGGCTTCATGAGGGCAGAGTAGAGAGGGACAACCACCTCCCTGTCCCTGCTGGTCATGTCTCTTCTGATGGAGCCCAGGATACCATTTGCTTTCCAAATTGCAAGAACACACTGCTGGCTCACATTCAGTTTTTCATCCACCAGGACCCACAGGTCCTTCTTCACAGGGCTACTCTCAAGGAGTTCTCCCTGCCTGTATGTGTATTCAGGTTTACTCTGACCCAAATGCAAAAACTTGCACTTTGCTATATTGAACCCCATTAGGTTCACAAAGGCCCAACTTTTGAGTTTGTTGAGGTCCCTCTGGAAGGCATCCCTTCCTTTTAACATGTCAGCCACACCACTCAGCTTGCTGTCATGGGCAAATTTGCTGAGGGTGAACACAATTCCACCATCAATGTCATTGATGAAGGTGTTGAAGAGCCCTAAGACAGATCCCTGGGGTGCATTGCTCATCATAAGCCTCCACCTGGACATAGTGCCATTCAACACAATCCTCTGTCTACAGCGTTCCAACCAATTCCTTATTCACTGAATAGTCCACCCCCCAAATCCGTATCTCTCCAATTTAGAGATAAGGATGTGGTGAGGGACCATGTCAAAGGCCTTGCACAAGCCCAGGTAGATGACATCAGTCTCCTTCCCTTTGTCCACCAGTGCCATTACTCCATCACAGAAGGCCACCAGATTGGTCAGGCAGAACCTTCCGCTGGTGAAGCTGTGCTGTCTGCCTCAGATCACCTTCTCATCTCTCATGCACCTTAACACGTCTTCTAGGAGGATCTGCTGCATGATCTTCCCAGGCACAGAGGTGAGACTCACCAGCCTGGAGTTCCCCAGGTCCTCCTTCACCCCTGTCCAGCTTTTTTCCAGTCCCCAGGGACTATGCCCCACAGCCACAGCTTTTCAAATATGATAGAGAGAAGCTCAGCAACCATATCAGCCAGCTCCTTTAGGGCCCTGGGATGCATGTCATCTGGCCCCATAGATTTGCACACATTCAGCCTCATGAGGTAGTCTCAGACTTACACTGCCCTTACAGCATGGGTGTATTTACTCCCCCACTTCTCACCCAGGGGATGCAACCAGGGGATGCACCCTCATCTAGAAGCCCAGAGATGCAAGCTTCAGGGATGTGAGAAATACAAGAATCTTGGCTGCCACTGAAGACTGAGGCAAAAAACTAATTTAGTACCTCAGCCCTCTCCATATCTGTCATAGCCAGTTCTCCTTTCTCATTTACCAAAGGAGAAGGCTCTCTTTGGCCTGCCTCTTACATGCTTGGACCAGAATTTGAGACAGGAAACACAGACTGCCATACCTGTTTGAGAATGATGTTGGGTCCCCACCAAAGCCACCTGACACCAAGAAGCCTACATGAGGAATGTTAAACAGCCAATGATAGAAAGTAAACACTTGAAAATAACTTTCCAGGTGTGTGTTATTGTCTAAGATTCATAAAACTTTCTGGGCACACAAATATTTGTACAAATAGCCAAAGATTGTCTCAAATAGCAGAGCTGGTTTAAATAGCCTTGAAAAGAACCGAAGAGCAAAGTCCTGCTCATTCATGAATATATTTATGCGTCTGTTTATTGCTATTCAGCCAGCTTTAAACCCTACCCAGCAGGGAAGAGCCTATATACCTTATGCCTGTGGGCCACATAATGTTTCCAGTGGGGATGGAAAAACTTCAAGTAAGTTTGGCATTCAGATCCAGTTTCTCTGCTTATCTGCTGCTAATTCAAACTCTCCCAACATATCAAAAATGTTGCACCAGGCAGAAAACCACACATGAACAGGTTTTCCTACAGGATTTCTGGCATTTCTGCATTAGATTCCAGATGGAAACACCCATGAGAACAGCTTCTATCCTGATATTTTTGGCACATTCAGTTGCAATCCTAACTGGAAACCTGAATTGGGAAGAGAAATTTTTAAAAAAGCACCAACCACTTGTCATGCTGTAGAGAGTTATTCCTCATCTGAGCTATGTTTTGATATTAGGAAGCAGGAGACAATGTTCTCAGTTTTGTCTTCAGTGGTTTGTAAGCAGGGATGTGGCCCCGAAAAGAGATTTGGGCTCTCTGCTTTTCTCCCTTCTATGCTCAAACGAGTATCTCAGATATTGAAAAATGAAGGTATGCATTGCCTGTCTTTGAAATGAAGGATAGGATTTTAAAGATGTTATTCATGGCCACAACTTCAGGCTTTCTGCCTTCCACAAGCAGATTTCTCTAAATGTTGAGTGAATACACCACATTTCCTGTAGTCCATTTTTGTTCACATATATATTTCTGTTCCTGTCTCTGGATTGATAGCCACTTCCATAGGCAATACGTCCAGCAATAACCAGTTTCAGTGGAGTCTCTCAAAAATGTTGTTCAGCTTCTACTCAGCAATTTCTGTTTCTAGGGGCCTATTTGACATTTGCATTTTCCTTATCTCTTTATTTTCATTGAAAATTTTTCATTGCTTAGTGCCAACTTGATTTTTTCTGACCTTGCAGCCCTTCCCCTTGCTTTTTGCACCACAGTTAACACCAGGAGAAAACAGAAACAACATCAGGGATTAGTGACACCAGTTGGCTTGTTAGCAGCTGGCCTCGATATCCTAACCCTTCTGTCCTTTAGGACAGACACAGTGTAAATCTACTGCAAAAGCACTGAAAGAAGAACTTGCTGCTTTGGCTCAAATAGTCTATTTCAAGCAGCAGCCAGAGGTCTCAAAGATCCAAAATGACCAAGATCTCTCTTAAAATCCTATAGATACGTGCTGACATGTACCAAATTCTGCCCCTTTTGTACTTTCCTCCCCAAGTAACACTATTGCAGAGGATAAGATTCTTCAAGAAGGAACAGGGGAGTCCCTTCCCAGCCACTGACTGGTGTGAGCTGCAAATGGTGGCTTTGAACCCCTCTCCAAGTCCTGAGGATTTTCTTGTGTCTATATTTTGAAACAACTTCTCCTTGAAGAAATGCTGCCACATCTACTCACATGTGCATCAGTTCCCTCTACTGGCAGCATAAATTAAGTGATTCCTTTAACTCACCAGGTGGATTGTGGTTTTGGAGGAGAATCTGTGCGGTGGGAATAAGCAGGTCCATTGCTTAGGGTGTTCTAATCTTGTATGCTACAGCAGAAGCATTAGTGTGCTAGCTATTACTACCATGCTATGGAAACTGAAGCAGTTTGGGCAAGCACGCTGAATCGACCATTGAGCTTTATGTTTTGAGGCTGGGGTGGGCATGCAGCTTCTCCTCAGCTGGGCTCCTCCTTCTGCTTGTGCACCTGGAGACTGCTCCACGGTGATACTTAAAATCATTTCCATGCTCTTCTGTCTTTTTTTATCCTTCTAGACAAAGCAAATTTAATTTGTCCTGCCACTGGTAGTATTTTCCTCCTGCAACATAAAGCCAGAGGAATTCGCTCACTATATTTGAGTGCATGAGAAAAACACAGAATAAAGACAACCACTGGCCATTTTAAAAAAGAAAACACAGTAGGAACTGCTACCTCAAAGAGAACAAGACAGCAGTTTTCCTGTCAGGATCCGAGCTGTTGGTATTTAGCAAAAGCAGCATAAAAATCATTCCATTTTCAGAGGCAACCGACAAGTAACGCTATATCACAAATCTCTGCAGCTTCTCCAGTAGTTACACTAGCAATATTTGAGACTGAAAACCATTACTTAAAATCTCCACTTAGGACCAAGTCAAATAAACCTGCACAGGTACAGTGACCAACAAAACCATTCCCATTTTCTAGTGCAAATAGGATTGGAAAGGAAATACAGAAATTGATTGGAAAAAATAAGAACTGTGCATATACAGCTCTATTTGCATGGGCAGGAGCCAAAAGTTAAAGATACATCCTGAGCATTCATCTCTCATCTCTAAATGGCACAGATAACATGGCCTCAATGCATACAGTTTCTTGGAATTTTCAGGAAGTGTCATTATTGGGGATTTTCTTTTTTTTTTTTAACCTAGGTCACATTTCTGAAATTGATGGTACAAAAATGTTGTATTTGACCCCAATGTTCTGATTAAATGCATTACAGGACCTGCAGGCATATTTAAAGGAAAACAAACAAACAAACAAACAACGACATTCTTCCTCACCTTGCTGCACAAGATCCCATTTGAGGAATAAAATTGTTTATTTCTATTTCAGGAGCTTTTACAGACTGATCAAGTGTCAAGACAGGGTAGCTGACTCAGAGGTAACGTAGGCATTGCTTCACAACATCTTCAGAAGCTGAATCAAATCTTGAAGTGCTTTGAAACTATGGGAGTATAATGAAACATTTCTTTCTTTGTATTATCCTTTGTAATGGGGAACTTTACATTTCCTTTCTAGCAACCACGATGTACATTCTACTATCAAGGCATTGTTAGGGACCATTTACCTGAATAATATTTATGCGTAAGGTGTCTAAGGGCCAACCCGGATTTATGCTTCCTGGTCCTTGTAATAAGTGAATAGATTTTATTTCATTTTTTTCCCATCAAAATAAAATGTCAGAAAGTTCTTGGAATGTTCAGCAGGGGATAAAAACATCAAATTAAGGAAATGTCTTTGAGCTAGCTTTCAGTGTTGCTGGAAGCCCTGCTTACCCCTCATTCTCCAGAAGCAACGCATGCGAGGACACATGTACCCATAGGGTCCCTCCTGATATTTCTGTCCCCAGAAGTGCTTAGCTGCTATTTGCTTCTGCTGTGTGCCCTCTCCACTTCACTGCCATTGAATGGGGTGCTGGAGAAGTCTTTGCAAAGCATATTGGGAGCCTGCTGCAAAAGGAAAAATCTTCTTAATGCATATATATGGTGCTAGTAAATTGCAGAAACTGTGCTTTGCCTCAGATGCTGAATCCTAATGCAATCCATCTCTTCAGAAGTGCTGTGTTTTAATTTCTGTACACTCGCAGGTCCATCTGGAGTCTCACGCAGGCCAGGTATGCGGAAGAATTAGCCCAAATTCAGTCTATCTGGGGCATTACTAGGTTAGTTTTTATACACACAGGTACCCACCAACACACATTTCTGATAAATTCTTCTAAGAAAGAAAAAAAACAACAGTTTTCATAATTAACTTTCCAAACTATGACACTGACTCCTGGTTCCCACCTGCTTTCTGCGATGCGTGGTGTTGCCTAGTATGCGTCTACCAGATGCAGAATCTTTTGCAGTGGAAACAGCAGAATCTGGCTCCTTAGTGATCATGACATCCAACAATTGGATGCAGGAATTCACCTCTGTTTCACAGGTTAAATGAATATTCTGTGAGTATTGATTGTTCAGTTCTTCCAGTGAAAGATGAATGTGATCAGCATGGATAATCAAAAAAAATATCATCTCCATACCTCTTGTATGCAGATGGTTGCTGTTCAATATCAGCCAGCAGTACAGCTTCCTGGTGTGACAGGAAAATATCTGTGGCAATTGAGGATTAACAGAGGCCATTGCTACATCAGTGTTTTCTTTGTAATAGTTTCCATTCTATCGGAAATAACTGGTTGCACATTTCTGTGTGCGACATTAAAATTCACCACTGAAATCTCACTCAGTAATAATAAAGCCCCTGCAAGTGTCTCTACAAACACACTAGACTCCAAATTAAAGAGCAAGTGTATTGTTAGAGTTTGCACGGATCTTTTTTGGATTAGCGCTGGGTGAACAATAAATAAAATTCCAGGAGAAGTTCCCCAAGCTGATATACATTCAAGGTATTATCTTTGCTCTGTACTGTATGTGCTTCTGGGTGAAAAAATTCTAATTGCACTTCCATTCAAAAATCAACCGTGGGAATAAGGAATCATGCTCATTTTATGCACAGCAGCCCGAAGGCCTTATCCTTAAAACAAATTACAGCGCCTCCTATGCAACTCACACTCTGAAGCTAATTCTCACCCTAAAGCAAAACTCCAAAATTAAACTTTAATCTGTGATCTAAACAATTTTGTGCTTGTGATCAATCTTGTTGAGGTGGATTCTAATGCATGTATGTGTGTGTGTGTGTGCAGGTGGGCGTGTGCACATGCACATGTGCCTGTAGAAGTACAAAACCCCGTGATAATCATTACCACGGACATTAAACACTCTGCTGGGTAAGACCAAGACAAAATACATGCTGTGAAGGTGGACAATAAAGCCTTTAAGCGTACACTGCTATATGTAACAGAGCCCTGGACTTGTATCCAGCAAAAGCTAAAATTCCTCCGCATGTAACATGTTTACTACGATCTGCCAAAGACACAGGCAGGCTGCCACGCCATTAAAGCAATTACTCTCACCCTCTCAGATATGTAGAAATTACATTCTGCTCCTTGGAATCATATGCTGAGGGAAGGAGGGAAAAAGGAGGGGAGGGTACAAGGAGGAGAGACGGAAAAACATCAGTTCCTCCCCAGAAGGAAAGCTGCTGCTTCATCATAAGTAGGTTTAGGGCCAGCAAGAGTTAAAAGAGTTGGAAGTGTACAGCCTGCCTCTCCCCAACTTAGCGCAGTGACTCTGCGTCCTGCAGGAACCTGTTCAGATGCTCTGATAAGTCAGACAGAATTCATGGGAGATTACCACACAGCTCCTGCCAAGCTGTGCTGCAGCGCGGGTAATAGATATGCTCCAGTACTAAATCCTAAAAGGCCCTGCTACATCTGTCAAGCATGGCCTGGAAAAGCACCCTCGGTTCAGATGTTATCACTGCTCTGCCTGCATCAGAAGATTTAGTGTCCACCCTGGAGGTTGCTTTTGCTACACGGTTTTCAGGGGCAAAACAACAAGGAAGAAAGATGAGAGAAAAAAAGGCAAATTATTCTTGCTTAAAGCAAAAGGAATTAAGTGATGTGCTCGCAGACTGGTTCAGCTTCTCACTCTGCATCCAGAAGGTCCCAGATCCCACATTAAGATGGTACTGATGTTCTAAGCTGATTAGCTCGGACATGTTCGGCTCCCTGGACTGTGACACCACGGAGATCTTCTGTAGAGACACTCTTTCCCAAGGAAAGCTGAACAACAAACCAAGCAGGGGTCACAGGCAGCGGATGGAATTTGCCTGCCTTTGGTAATTAACGTTAAAACTGGTTCCAGAAAAGCTGCTCTGGCAGAAAATGAAGTTTTCATAGCCCTGCTTGTGAAACGCTGCTTTTCCCTTCAACCAGCACATTCTAAGAGGTATAGAGCAAACTGCGACCTTCAGGACAGCATCCAGAAGAGAGGACTGTAACAAAAGCAATGTCAATACACACCATTAGTGCGCTGACAGTGTATTTGTGTTATTAGAATCTAGAGACCGTGTGTGCTTTCTACGGTGGATGTGAGAAACCAAGACCTCAGTGATCCCATAGAAAGATGGGTACTGATGTCCATGCAGCATCTGATGTGGAGGGACTGCAGCAGCTGCTCCCAGGCTGGGATCATCCCACTACACCAGCACTCCCAGCCCTTCAACAGCTAACTCCCAAGATGGGAAAACCTAGCAAGTCAAGCTGCTGGGACAAATCACTTATCGGGACCACGCAAGGCCTCTGGTGGTCAAAATCCTTGTAAGAATCTGGCTTTCCTCTCTCTCTTTCCCATCTGGACTTGAGGCTACCCACTAGATTTTGCCCCTAATGGAAAATAGGCAGAAAGAAGAGGCTTGAGGGGGAGAATGCAGTTAAAAGGAAGGGTTTGGGATGAATGAATGAATGAATGAATGAATGAATGGTAGGAAAGAGTCCTAATCTTCAGGACAGCCAATGAAGAAGACAAAAGGAGAATCTCAGAACATTCCCATTTGGCAGATCAGTGAGCAACTGCAGACAAGCATGGCAGCCCTGCTGGTGTGCAGGAAAGCATGGTGTGTGTGCAGTGGCAAAAAAAGCAAGAGTAAACTCCTCCCCCAAAACAACAATTTCTTAGTTAATATACAGACACTTCTGGGAAAACTGCAACCTTTGTTACTTGCTCATTTTGCAAGCTCTGTATTTACATTAAAAAAAAAAAAAATTAAAAAAAAAAAAAAAAAGAAAAGAAAGAGAAAGAGATCTTATCACAGGTATTTGAATTAACCTTGTGTTGGTTCTTCCTAGCCAGGTACCTCCAACAAATACGCAAGAGGGATTCAGGCTGATCTGCAATGACCAGTGTCCTCCATGTAGCAGAATTACATCCTTCAAGTGGAAATGGTGCACTGCCAAAATGATTACTGTGTACAACAGGCTTGCATGCATGCATTTCTTTCTGTAACTTAGTAAATATGCAGAATAAAGGTATTTGTTTGCCAAATAAATTTGAATGGTGAACTTGAATGATCTACAAATTTTATTAAATTTAAAAAAAAAAAAAGATAGCCTTATTCTGTTCAGAATATAACATTTACAATGGGAAGATAGTTCTGATTTTAATTATGGTTTGCTTTGATTCCAAATTATTTTTAACACAAAACATAGACCAGAGAGATCAATGTACATTACACCAAAAGAAAACACAGCCAAAGCTCCTTTGCTCCACAGTATCAGTATTTTTGGCAAGGCATTTTGCTTCAGCAGACCAAGTTCGATGCTCCTCCTTGCAAAATAATAGCTTGCTGAAGACACAGTACCCCCTGTCTTTTTGGTACATAAAGTTTCAGAATTTGTTGCAATAAAACAGGATTTGCCATGTAAAAATTCCTAGGACTTGTCACTGAAAAAACTCCTCAAAGAAGAACAAAAAGGAAAAGATAAAAATCAATGTAGTTTAAGAGGAATTTCAAAATATGTCTAAGTTACAAACACTTTAACGTAATTAAGCGTGTTCCAAATTGTATAATAAAAAGAAGGCAACAAAAAGAGAGAGCAGCACTGAACAATGCAGCGGCTAAAGCATTCTTCAGCCATTTCTGCATGTTTGCTATATTTGATGCAGACATAAATCTTAGAATAGTTTTTAAAAAGGACTTTGATTCTGACCTTCTACTGTCAAAAGCAGCTACTGTCAAGAATAATCTAAAACAGCTTCATAAGGGGTGCTTTAACTGATTAATCTCTGAAGGTCACACAATCTGTTTAGACTATAGCATCAGTGTCACTTGCAGAATATCTAAAGTTGTCAGGTCCTGGTAAGCTCATTGTGGGAAACTGGGATCCCAAGGGTGGTTATAAATAATTAGCACAGTTAAAAGTTCAGTTACTTTAGGTAGTTTAACATTTCCATGTCTTCCAACGATGAACAGTGAAGGCACAGATATGTAGCAATCATATCTCCTGAATAATCTAAAAGCAGTGGCCATGGTAACTATAATTTAAAATGGAAAGATGAATAGGATAAAGCATCTATTCCATACACTTTTTGTTCTCTGCCAGCTCTGGATGCCTCTTCAGGCTATGCAGCTTCCCCAACCTGTCATTAACACTTAGAGGTCTGAATGACTGGGAGCCTTTCACGTCTTTGAAAAAAAAAAACAAACAAATCCATTGCATGTGATGAGCTGTTGAAATCTCAGACCGTGCTGGAAAAGTGGACCAGCATTCCCAGTTGCATTAAAAGTTTTCCAGTGCTTAAAGATTGAGACAAAACGGATTTAATTGTGTGGCTTCCCCAAAAATGCTCCCATTAAGGACAATGCACAGGCACATGGTTGCGATATGCGTGCAGGCTGCACTACATAGCTACACATCCATAAATTGCCCATGGATCAAAGATCAGGGCTTAAAGCTGAGCTAGGCTACGGCACACAGAAAATAAGAGATGGAACCATCTTGCTACTGCCTGTTTCACTTAAAGATGATAAGAAAACATTATCACATTATTTTAAGGTAAATCCAGCATTTCTAGAGCTGATTGAGGCAAGAATTAGACAGTGTTTAGGGGATTATGAAAAACAGCTTCCTCTACAGGTCAACAGCTAATCAGAATTCTCATGAGATTTTCCAAAGATTTTTTTTTTTTTTTTTTTTTGCCTTATGAATAATTTCACCAAAGGCACAAAAACGGGCACATTATTTAGAGAGAGCCTTTTGATGTATTTTCTCTGAATAAGCACGAGTATTCGAGGATTTCTGCTAGTTCAGAGCAACAGGGACCAACTTATTAAATGTTCCTGCTGCAATGCCTGCAAGCTAGCTGAGATTAATATCAGCATAACCTGTTACTTAATTCATTATGGGGATACAGGCTAATTTGATTTGATATTATTTTAATAAAGTTCTGTGATATATAAGATTGTTTCAGGCTATCAAAATAATTTTCCAGTTATTACAGTTATTCAAGCAAGTCCTTTGATAGCAGCAGTTGGTCCTCGTCTGTTGTGAATACATTAGCACTGATGATTCATAGCAGCTGAGAAATGTTAAGCCTGTGAAGCATTGTGTTGATGCTCAAATTTATTCTGCAGGCCATTAAAAAAAAAAGAAAAAATATTTTGTATGCATCAAGCTTACACGTGTCATTAACACAGCTCATTTTTTAAAACCAGTCTTTCATAGAAGACAAGGTTTTTGCAAAGAAAAATCTGCTGTTCACTTTGAAATTCATTGATGCTATTTTACATGTTTTTTATATACAGTTTGCATCAGCCTGTATATTAAGTGAATCAAATAGTTCTAAAAATGATGCATTCTCTCATCACGGGGGGTATGGTAAGCCATTACAATATAACTGTTCCAGTCCACAACACTATATGTTCATTTTGCTGTCATGCAGACAAAAGCTTTTAATGTTGTTAATATGCTCTGTTTAAAAATGCCATTTCTGCTTTTATGCTTTTTCAGATATTCCATTTTGTCTTTACTCTTCTTGGAATGGGTAAAAAAAAAAAAAAAAAAAGACACCAAAAAACTAACAATTCTCCCCCAGCCAAACAAAATGAGGCTGCATCATGCCTGCACTGCTACCCGGATGCAGAGGGAAGAGAGCAGTCGTTGTGGTGAGCACCCAGCACAGGCCTGCTCCAAAAGCTGGACAACAACATGGGAAGCAGCACCCAGCAGCTGGGAACGCTGCTGCTTCTGTCTGGCGTGGCCTCTGCCCATCTTCTGCTCATCTGCATTGCTCCTATGCAGCGATTAGCACGAGGGTGCAGAGATGGTGGCTGAGCTGAGCCATGTCTCTGGCCATGCAGGATGGGATGCAGTCAGAGAGGTGGTTTAGGAATGCAGTTTGTTGTGTTTGCAGAGCAGCAAGATGCCCCATGCTCGGCACAGCTGCCTTCACAGTGCACCCTCAAAGCAGTGCATTGAGGCCATTGGCAAGGTTGCATACCTTATCCTTCTTCTCATTTGGTCTCCTTGTGAAGATTACACCAGTGATGACTTCAGCAGATTCCGGACTTGCATCCAGGGGAATACAGACCCAGGTCCTGGTCACCTGGCCTCCATCAGCTCAGCTCATTACGCTGCAGGTACAGCTGCATATGCGTATGGCATCTTTTGGGTGTTCTCAGAGGAACTGTGCCTTCCTCACTAGGGCTCCTCGCTCCAATCTAATATTAAATCGATTACCTGCCTTGCTTTTATCTTATTTGGAACACGTCTGAAGAGGTAGAACCCCTTCTATAAGCTGGTTTATCATTATCTCAGCAAACCATCATTCTTGTCCCCATTACTCCTGCTGAAAGCCTTTTCCAGAAATTCCTTAATCTGCTAGTTAGGAATGTTATTCCAATTTCATTCCTACATTCCATCAAATCTGGGTTATAGTCAATCTCATTTCTGTCAGCATTACACTTGCAGATAGAAACTGTCCTAAGGCATTTATTGACAGCAGTCACACCCCTTCTGTGTCTCATTTTGGTAGACTAAATCTCCTTTAGGGCCCACTTGTAACAGAAGGTTTCCCAGCCCTCACACAACCAACCAGCATTTCCTGCACCACCCCTTTCTGACAGCCCATGCATTCAGCTTCCCATCTCTGACCAAGTTCCTCTGCAGATCCATCTTAGGGACATTTCTCCTATTTCTTTGATTCCTGAGAGCCTTCACTTCCTTTCACCCCCAGCGTCTGCACCCAATGCAGTCATATCATAACAAGGGTTCTTTTCATTTCCTACATGTGTATCCATGTGCTTTTTCTTAGTAAGTTCCATCTCATGCCTGTCACTCCAGCCCCCAAGGCCACCCGCTTTCTTTCCTGTGCATTCAGGTTCTCCTTTTTCACTGGCAGTGTCTCCAAACTTTGTCAACTCCAACATTTCATTAGCACATTCCTAATTTATGCTCCAAGGTCACTAATGAAAATGTTAAATAAGATGAGTCAGACTGATCCTTGACGAACTCCACTAATGAGCCCTTCTCCTGCCCTATGTTCCCCTCTCACAAGCCGTTGCTGTCTCCCCTTTTCGCCATTCCTCACCACTCTCACACAAAAGCGCATCTCTTCCTGCTTAACTAGATGCTTCCCATGTGGCACTTCATCAAGAGCTCCACTGAAGTCCAGACAGATTAGATCTACTGCATTTCCTTTGTCCAGAAAATCAGTTATTTAACCGAAGAGAGCTGTCAGCTTGCCCTGGTGTGATCTACCTCACATGAATACAGCTAGAACTGAACCCATTCTCAACGAACTTGCCTGCTTTTGTTTTTTTCCTCAAGAACATACACTAAAGCCTTATAATAATATTGAAGTTGCATCAAGAAGCCTTTCATTTCTCAGATTGCTCTTCCAGACTCAAACTGCATATATTTGCTCTTCAGTTACGTGCCGTATCACCTGTTTGCTATACCTATTAAAATATTTGCTGTCACTTTGTATTTCTGGCACATCCAGAAAGCTGGAGGAAGCCCAGTTCACTAAGAAATATGTTCCTTTTCAAATCACTCAATGCATTTTAACCTATAAATTAGTCATTCGTTGTGATGATTAGTTCAAGGATCCAATATGTAAGATTTATTATTCAGGCACTGCAATGAGTAAACCTTTCACAAAACCCAAGTTATTATTGTGCTCTCACAATGTACACCCTGACATTAGTGAGCTCCACCTCAAATTGCTTTGTTTGCTCGGTTACAAATGAGTTTAAAATACTCATTATCAAGCTGATGTTTGAAAGCCTGGAAAGTATTTCCTCTGAATAACCAAATGGGGAAGAAGAGGGAAGAAGCCCTCCTGCAAGTGGCAACGGAAAGGTGATACTTGGACTAGAACAACCATCTCTACTATATTCTGTTAGATCTTGGCATTTGAACATAAACCTGTATTTTTACCAGGTACAAATACTCGAATGCTGGCAACACAGAGATTTTGCTTTGAGAACCGAGAGCTCTCAGTATCCCTTTACTCGTTGGTTTGATGCTTTTAAACATTCATCAAAGAAAATACAGTTAAATGGAAGGGGGATCGCCATTGAGGACATTTCATCCTCTGCATGTTCTCCATGCTGCTGACATTCCCTTACAAAGCAAAGTGCTCCTATTGTACACTGTAGCTTGCATTTGGACAGAGACAACAGATTTTCATGTCTGTTTTATTGAGATTATAACTGCTGTGCCAAACACAGAAACGTCTGATAAGTGCATTATCAAAATTATAACTGTATTTTAGTCACAGTGTAACAGCCTTCCTACAAGGAAGGCAAACCCAATAATGCTTAAGCCTGAATCTGAATTTTGAGCACTCCATGATTGTTTGAGTGGGTTCAGAATTAAGTAAAATGAGTTTATCTATCCCTATTTCTATAATAATACTCAGCACTTAGCAATTCTCATCTTCAAAGCACTTTACAAACATTAACTAATTAACTATTAATTGGTAAATTTGAAAAGGTTGATAGGTGAGGTGAGCTTTGGATAAGACCCAGAAATACGGATGTTTAGTTTATCTGTGAATTACTTAATCATTAGTGAATCACAGAAATTAGAAATGAATAAGACCTATAGGGTCACCCTGTCCAGCCTGATGCCATTACAGGATTTTCCCTTACAATATATTCTCAAGTGTTTTGTCTAGTTTAATTAGAAATTATCCAAGCAATGGGGCTTCCACGGTTTCTCTTGGGATATTCTTCCTTAGCCTAATGTATCTTTCTGGTAGGAGGTTGCAATACTCAACATAAGGTTTTCCTTGCTATATCATACCACCATTTCTATATCTGCCCTTTCAGATCACTTCAACCAATCTCTATGCCCAATTTCAATTACACACAGAATTTTTCCTTCTGCTTCTCTTGGGTCGATCTGGCCCAGAGCCCTTGGTTATTGGAAAATGTCTACTTGTGAAGATAGAAAAGCTAGCTTTTGTTGTCACTGTAGTCTAACTACAGCCTAAGTGATACTGTAGATTGTGTCACCACAGCCTGCTTCTTGTTAGGTGGAATCCCATATACCTAGATCTTGTGTATCAGCCTTGCTAAATCGTTCCTCCCTCTCTCCCAGCACAATTACCATTACTCCATGTCCCAGTAATTTACACAGCTGTAAACTCTTCAAGGCACCTAAACTGATTCTCACTACATTTGTCCAATGCCCAGGGACTTCAGATGAAGCTCATCAGTACCTCAGTAGATCTGCTGAGTCACCAGGCAAGGAGGAAGGGGATATGACTGTGACTCTAAGTGTAATGTTCCTTGGGGAGAAGAAAGTTTTGCTTAGATAGCTTCCAGATTTCAATGGGATATCAGTAGGATCACCCATAAGATCAAAATCCACTTTGTTTTCAAGTCCCCTGTGGGTCCTGAGCAGATCTTCTCCACACCTCGAAGAGTCAACTTCCTCCATTTCTTCTTTTCAAGGTGACTGTAGTCTTATAGTAATATGAAAAGTCCTCCTTTCCCTCTGAAGTCCATGCAGTCAACATATGGTTCTTCAGACCCAAGCCAGCCCCATCCCAGTAAGAACGTACATGAGCACTTGTTTTTCTTCAGAGAAGAAAAGTTCAGTTCCTTTCAAACAAGAGCTTCCTACACTGCATCATCCTTTTCCTATGCTGGAAACTTCAAGAAGATATGACATATAGACACATCAGTCAGTCTATTCAAAACTTTTTTCAACCACTCTGGATTCCTGAAATATTACCAGGTCTTCACCAAAGACAAACAGGCATGCTAGCTTGTCCAAAGGACCTGTACCACGCAAGATAAGGGTGATTTGAATCTGGGGACATTTATTTCCATTTCTTCATTTAGAGTCTTCACAGCAAAAATAAAAATGAATTCCAGAACAAAGACAAACATCTGTCTCTCCAGTGAATTCCCCTCAGACTATGATAACAGATCTCTTCTGGTCAATTTACTGCAATAAAAATAAAGATGGGTATTTTAAGTTCAAACAGTGCACAAAAGAAAGTAAACAAACTTTACCTGAGATAGTCAGATGAGAACTCAGGTCATTTGTTATGATGCAACAAAAGCTGATGAAGGCTTTCATAAGATTGCACCAGCATCCCCATTTATAGTAGTACCTGGACCACCCACGATATTTCAGAGCCATCCTGATCTACTGGGCTGAGGCTGGAAGCATGGAACAACAGTCTCACATGCACCAACTCCTCTAGCAAATTAAGCTCCAAGTACATAAAGGAAAACCTAAAACTGTTTCCTCAAAGGACTTTTACACTTCTCCCATGTGTGCTGCAAATTGCTCTCCTTCCCCAGCAACTGTAACAGCACCGTTAATTCCATAAGTCTGCTGCAGTTTGAATCCAAACTTTGAAGCCTCTTCTTGATCTGAAGGAGATATATTTTCAGTCAAGAGGAAAAAAATAATCTCTGATTTCTGTAAGTTTTCTTATAATGACATGCAATAGAGTACATCTGAAGATGTATCAGCAACTGTTGCAAAAGTTTTGTGCTCTATTCACTATTTACCTGGAGGGACAATATTAACTCCATAGAAATTGTCATCTGCCTATCATTTTTCCAGCGTCTATTGCTTAAAAAGTAGTTTATTTGACTTCAATTTTTAACATTCAAGAAGAAAATGGATATTCTCCTCTCTTGTGCACCATAGAGGCACTTAAAGACACTCACCGGAGAATGAGGCTGCTTTTGCTTTCACCTCAGGCTTCTAGAGAGAGATGCCACCAATATCAGTGAGTTCCCTCCATCACGAGAAACCCCACCTCTTCACAAGACAAAACAGTGTGATGAACTCTAAATCACATGTGGATAGGTGGCAGAGCCTGGCTGAGATTTTTCAAACCAGTAATAGGGATTAAATTACATTCATATATAATTAATAGATGTTCAGTCACTTCTGAAGAAAGATAGTTTTCCATTCAGATGTTCAAATAGCTGAGTTTTGATTTTCGCTGGTACTAAAGCGTGCCCCAGAGATGTTTATGTGCGTGTGAAGGAGAGACGAAGAACTTATACTGTGGCTCAAAATAAGAAAAAAAGCCTTAAATGTCATTATATATACTCGAGGAACACAATTGACACGTTGGAATAAAACAAATCACTACCACAAGCTATCAGTGCACTAAAGCCTACAGCATGAGCTGTTCTTACAGCCATTTGATGCTCACACAGATCCGTCTGCCCTCAAAATCCAGCTTCTCGTTTGTTCACGCATATATGGAAGGCATCAGTGTACTCACAGACCCCTCCCAATGTTTGACACAAGCAGCTGGGGACGTGGGGTCTTGTGGCAGAGTCATGGCCCAGCCACGCTGGGTGAGGGTGCAGCGCTCGCCCAACCGCTGCCATCCGCTGTGCTCTGTTCCCATCAATTCTGTTGGTGGATGGGACTGACTCCTTACTTTTTTTTTCCTTCCTCCTCTGAAAATCAAAAAGCAGTTCATGAGTTGGTCGAGAGCCAGCAAAAATGAATAGTAATGAGCCAATTTCAATAGAAATAGGCTCATTACCATGCCAGTGGCTGATAAAACCAAATGCTCTCAATTCTCTCCAGCAAACGAGGTGCTGTAGGCAGTGTCCACTCTCCTGCCTGCAGGAAGTAACTCACAATTTCAAAATTAAAAGAATCAAAATACAAGTTGGAGTTTACTTCTGTGTTATACCTACTTCCCCCTGCAGGGTTGTTTCTAACTAGCTGCCAAAAAAGCTCCGTCTTTCTCTTGAAAAGAGAAAAAAAAATATTTTTTGTACGTTGTTCACTCCCTGAATGGTAATGGGAAATCCTGTGTAAACTCCAAGCAAAGAAGATGATCTAAGGAGCAGCTTTGAATGCAGCACACTGCTCCATGCACAACAGGAGGCTACAGGTATTCTTGAGTATCAGAAACCTACTTGCAATTTCCCAATTGCAAGAAAAAATAAAACAGAAAAAAACTCACAACCTTAAACCAAAACCCAAATCCAAGCAAATATAGACCCCTCAAGCCATAATAGAGTCCTACAATGGCAGGAGGGTGCTTTGTAGCTGAATTAGATGATTGAGAGAAAACAAAAAAGAGAAAGATGATCTCCCAGATTCTCAGTTTCTCCATGCATCACTTCACAGCAGTAGGATAAGGAGAATTTGACTTGGTTTGCCGTATGCTGAAGACCTAAATCCTTGATACTTTTACCCCAAAAGTGATTTGAGCCCTGAAACAAGCTGGAGGGGAAACTCACCTGGCGCAGTACTCCTGAAGTGTTGACACTGCTGATTGCATGGACAGACAGGCTGAACACACACCAGTGTGATTTGATGGGGGACTGAGTGGAGTTGGCCCCTTCCTTGTCAGAAGTCACGGGGGAAATTAGCAAAGCTGAATTTCAGAAGAACAGACTGAGTCCTGCAGTGAATGAGCATGAATGCCTCCTGTCAGAGATGGTTCTGAGGCAGGGCAAACAGCAGGGCAGGTTTCTGAAGGAGAGGAGTTCCAGCTGCCTTCAGCACTACTGGTGTCATAGATCACCCCTTTCTCACTTCTCGGGGCATGTGAAGCATTTTGGAGGCACTCTCATTCCAGACTTCCTCTGCCATTTCCATTCCCATCCCTAAGCCACTGCTTCCCAACCATTTCCTTGGTCAAGCCAGCAACACTTAGCCTTCAAAATTATTTCCTTTCTTGCCATAAAACCTTGCAAGGCTTTCCATTTTAGCAGCTTGAGAATTTTAACTATCCCCTTTGCCCTGCCAGCCACTTAAGTCCCGAAAGTATAAGCAGGCTGAGTGGAGTACATCATCTGTAAACTCGACTTGCCTAGTCAGGGGGTCTGGGGGGCTTTCTGCACACTGAAACAGAGCCTTTTAACACTGAATGGTGCAAATTGTCCACTGGGGACAACTTCAAATGTCTCTACAATGCATATTTTGCAGTGCTTACTGGCTGGCTCCGGCTGAGCTGCTACTACTTATTTAGAAACCTATGAAAACTCTTTTATAGATTTTGTTTTGCTAGAGTAAATATTAAGTTTTAAATACATTAAGAAAAATCAGTGCAGGAAGAGAAACAGATTAAATAAACCTTTCAGAGACACTATTTACTTTGTATTTTTATTTTTTTAATGAACTCCTTTCCCTCAGGTCAGGACACTGACATTTTAGTACACACAGACGTTAAAAATGAGAATGCACTCTCTCACACACATGCTTACCGAAGCTAGCTCCCCTTGTTAATATTAAACTTCTCTATCTGGTTATGACACCAGCTGATATAATAAAGCAGTGATAGTCTTATTATTCAAGCACTGCTCTGATAAATTATCTACATTAACTCTGGAGCCAAAGCTGTCTGGTTCCAGCTGGTGTTGCTTAGATCTGTCTTAAGTCATTCGGAACCAGTGGAAAACTTTTTTTGGAGTCCAGACTTGACCCCTTCAGGTCCCCAGAACATTCATGTGTGTGCTCACAAGGGTACAAAGCACATCCTTAATGCTAATCTGCCTTAATTAAGGTCCCATGACAGGGAGCAAATCTCACCTTCTCACACCTTCTCATTCACCTTCAGGCCTCTGTGGAATGGATGGGGTAGTGAGCTCAGAGGATCGTGCCACGTGAGCCATGTGAGCTTAGATGGCTCCAGTCAACCAGCATGTTCACATCTATTCCATCTTGCAAAGTCTGGGTCTGAAAGATCTACTAGCTCATGCAACTCAATTTTGTGCCAGCACAATTCATTTCTCAATAGATCACCCAGTCTGGTTTTACATGTTCCCCAGCTGTGGCCTAGCCAAGCTCAAGTCCTTAGGTGCAATACAAGAGTAAATGGATGAAGTCCTGTGGCCTACATAGTCGGAGGAGCTGATCACAGGCTTCTTCCCTAGCTTCAAAAATATCAGAGTATGAAACAACAGAGCTTCCATCACATCATCCTGGCAGCTGCTCCGTAGCCTCAGGCTTCCCTCCATTATGGAATTTTCTTCCCAATATTCAGCCATGGCTTCACTTCATTTCATCCAGTTCTCTTCTGCCTTCACCTCCTTGCCCTGTGTAGTGCTCCCAGGCTCTCTGTACCCATATCTTTCTTATACCAATCATCCACAGTATGTCTGGGCCAAAGTCAAGTGCAACCTCTCTGCACCCAAGGATGGCCTCAGGTCTTCTCTGAAATCTCCAGCTACTGATGCCTGGAATATTTTGCTACATTAAATCTCTTACTGTCATTCTGTCATGTTTCTTATCTCAGTCTTCCTTTATCATTTCATATTTGCAGCTCCTGCCCATCTGATATTATGTGAGAGTATATTTGTTATTCCAGGTCATGAATGAAGATATTAATTAACATGAGATCTCATGCTGTGGTAGCTCACAAGAAGCCTCTTTGCAACTTCATATCTTTGTACAGCTTTTGCTGTTGCTCCTGTACTGGGGAACATGGCACAGTTTGCATCCCTGAGGAAGTCTGAGAGAGAAGGCAGAGCCATGAGGGGGGTTCAGGAATGCCTCTTGCTGCTCTTGCCAGCTTTCCAATTCATCCATCCCTTCCATCCTGCCTGCTTGTTGGTTTGCCAAGCTCTACAATGGGAATGGTTGGACCAGCAGGGCTGAGGTATAACAATGCAGGAACACCAAGTCATCGTGACAGCTCTGTAGTCAGTTTCTCGCACCTAATATCCTTCTTTGTTCCTTCTGTAAACATGATCCTTAAGTTCACAACCACACAGAATTTAGATAAACTTCCAGATGGGCTTTGAGAAGAAGTCACACTAGGTAGGCAGGAAACCTGTGTGATACGCACATGGAAACATATGCCTGGGTACATATACATACTAGGAGCTGTTGATCTCCCATTGCAATTAAGAGGTTATTAACCCTAATAAAAAAATTACAGTTTGCTTAAGTTTCCCAGGAAGCACTGTTTAAGAGTTCTCCCAGCACGCCCCTCTACTCCAAATTGTTTTACATGAGCCTGCTCACAAGCAGATTCCTCCCCAGAAAAAACCTACACAAGCGATATATTTTGCCATGCCCAAAGTAGCTTGCTTTCACTTAAGCACTTTAGAGGAGCAAACTCTCTTTAAAGACACAACCTCAGCAGCATCCAGCATCTCCTCAACACCTTTAAAGCAGCCCCAGCAGCACCCAAGGCACACCACCCCCCCCCACATGAGCCACCAAAATGCAGCTTGCAAAAGAAGCACTCAACCCAGGCTCTCCTCTGCAGCCTGAAAGAAGCCCTTTACAAGGTGAGAGTAGTCAGGAGGAAAGAAAGAGTAGATCAGCAGCCCATGCTCACTGTCACAGCCATAGCAACACCTGTTCACTCACTACTCACACCTGTGGCCCTGCTGATAGTGTGGGCTCTGCTTCGTTGGGGCAGGCATGACCCAGCATGCTGCCTCAGCCAAGGCAGTCAAAGGGGGGATCTTGCCTCCAGAAGGTCAGGCTGCTCTCCCTCGCACACCATGCTTCTGAAAAGACTAATTGGACTCAAAAGAGTGTGAGTGTCCTGCTGAGCAAGGGCTGCCATGCCCCTAGAAAGCAGTTTCTTTATGTGCTGTCCACCTGGACACACATAGATTGAGTAAAACAACACAGAGAGCAGTGGGCAGTCTGTACCCCAGGGCAGCATCTGTCTTCAGTAGGTCAGCATTTTGAAGGGGATATTTGGGGGATTTTGTCATGCCAATAAGCTTGCCACCAGCTGACTATCAAGTACAATACATATGTAAGGATGAGCAGAGTTATTTGGTCTTCTCCCTCCCCATGTCCCTCCTTTTGCTTGGGCTTCAAATTATTAGTGCTGGTTTTATTTAAGGTCTCATGCCTGTCCTGCTCACCATAGGGAGCTTTTCCATGTGGATCACAGATAGGAAGAAACCCTCCATTGCCATAGGTGCTGAGCAGAGGCTGACACCGTAAACATCACAACCTCCAGGCCAATGCATTCCAGTGCACTAGTAAGCCAAAATAAAGGTAACAAATGGAAGTTCCTTATTGCAGTGGCAAACGTTCCGTAGCTCAACACCATTATGCCTTTCCAAGGTATTTTCTCTCTGCTCAAGGCCCAAGTTCACAGCCACCACCACACCAGCAGCTGGTCCTCCTCCCAGTACTTGCACTGTGGGGTACCCACAGGAGAAGGGCCCCGGGGAGCAGGAACCCCTCAGGGATCTCTGCCACACAGACTGCTTTGCAGCCTTTGTCATTGAGTTCATTTATCTCCCAACAGCGTGAGCATTCCAATAGCAGTGAAATCCAGGTGGCCTGAGGATTGATGTCAGCCTATTGTGGGTATTACCCTTGATTTCCTGTGTTCACAAGCAGGTGGTGTGTCTTGGTACAACATCAGGGATGAAGACAGCATGAATCACCCAACATGAAGTTTGTGAACTCTCCAAAGCAAGTGCTGTGCAGGCAAATTGCTGTGCGAGGAGGGTACAGAGATTTTTTTTTCCCCTTTGATTTCCTTAATTTATTAGCTTTTCCAGTGCTGCCAATAAAACTATCATTCATGCCTTGCTCCATGTCCACCAAATATCATAGAATTATAAAATCAAAGATTCCTTAGAGTTGCAAGGGACCTTTAAAGGTCATTTAGTCCAACTCGCTTGCAATGAACAGGGACATCTACAGCTCAGTCAGGTTGCTCAGAGTCCCATCCAGCCTGACCTTGAATGTCTCCAGGAACAGGGCTTTCCAGCACATTTCTGGGCAACCTGCACTACTGCCTCATCACCCTCACTGTAAAAGACTATTTCCATCTAGATCTCCCCTCATGAAGATTCCCCTTGTCTTATAAGCACAAGCCCTTCTAAAGAGGCTGTCTTCTTCTTTCTTGTAGCTCCCCTTCAGATACTGAAAGGCTGCTCACCATCAGGACCACGACTAAGCCTATCTATATGTCCCTCTGGATGGCATCCCATCCCTCAGGTGTGTCAACCACACCCCACAGCTTGGTATTATCCACAAACATACTGAGAGTGCATTTGACCCCACTGTTGTTGTCATTGATGAAGATATGAAACAGCACTGGTCCCAGCATCTCCACCCAGACATTGAGCCATTGACCACCGCCTTCTGGACTCCACTGAACATTCCACCCATTAAATCCATATTGGATGCTACGCTCCCTCCTCCCATCTGCAAGAGAAATGTTTACAAAAGCATAGAGCTTTCTCCTAGGAATACCAACGGCTCTGCCACTGGCATCACACCACTCCAGTCATGTCAGGTGCACAGAGAAAGGTGGGCAGGGACCGACCAACCTGGCTAGGAAGTCACTGTGTTAATGCTGCTGGAAGATAAAGAGCTATTTACCTTGTTCTAATTAAGGCGGAATTCCTCAATTCCGATGTCAGGCTAAACAGAGGCTGCCGCCGGGTGTTGTGAAAGCCCTCCTTAATTGCAGCCATAACTGCCAGCATTCAGGCCAGGGCTTCAGTGCTCTCAAAGGAAAATAAACAAAAGTGCTCCTGGAGGCGTAAAGATTCTGAGGAGAGGAGAAGAGAATGACACTCCCTCCTCTCACAAGTCGGGACCTGAGCCCCACAGCCCAGCAGTCTCGCTGGGTTAAAACCTTGGGTGCTCTCTTGAAGGCATCAGGAAAGACGTAAAGAGCCAGTATGACAGCATCTCTGCTTATTTGACAGGGATCCCCTTGGAGTTTGTAGGACTTTAGGTAATTTGGTACTTGTGAATAGAGGCAGAATTACTGCTCCAAAGTGGCAGTTTATACAGAGCACGAGGCAGGGCACCATGGCACTGAACTCCTCATCTGCCCTCCTCCAGCTGGCTGTGCTCGCTTGGGTGCTTGCTTACTCCTGTTCTTCTGAGGTCTTCAGGCAGGGGAAAAAATCTCTTGGAAAGATCTCAGAGATGCGTCAGAAAAATAAAACCATGTGCTGATGTCGCTTTAGACAGGCAGGGTCGTTTTTATCAGATGCTCTGGTGGAGAGGATCTAGGTTTTTAAGATGGATATTAGGTAAAATTTCCTCCCAGAAAGAGAAAGAGTGGCAAAGCCTTGGAACAGACTGCCCAGGGAAGTGGTATATTCACCTTACCCTCCCTAGAGGTGTTAGAGAAAAGGGTAGATGTGGCACTTGGGTGGAGTGGCTACTGGGTCTGGTGGGGATGCAGGGAGGGTTGGATAAGATGCTCTTAGAGGCCTTTCCCAACATTAATGATTCTATGATTGTAAGATTCAGTTCCTGCAGGATTTTACTGCTGGCCTCAGTTCTACCCAGTTAGCTTCCTCCATCTGCACCTCAACCATGAAGCACAAAGCAGTATTCTGGAACCCAAACGAAAGTGCTTCGCATTTCACTGCACAGTCAGCTGCCCCCACACAAACAGGAGGCACAAACTGCCCACGTCCTTTCCAGGCACAAAAAAAACACCTCCTAGCTGAGCCAATATGCTTTTCTCTGTATTTAATAATTTGATTTTGAAGGCTAGTCATATCAAAGAGCAAAATATTCAATATCGTTAATTCAGTTTTGCAAAATATATTCTTAATGTAAAAATGATTTTGCTTGGAGTGGTAGCGTAGTAATAAAGCAGGTATTGACCAGATCTTATTGATTGTGCAGTCCTCGGGCAAGGAACACTGACCTTGCTCACGCTCTTATTGCTTACACTTTCCCAGGCCTTCTTCATCTATGCCCGCTCAATAATATATTATTAATATATATTTTTAGCAAAAACTGTATGTTACGAGGTGAGTGCTTCTTAGTGATTTTTTTCTGTGCTGCTGCTCTGCCTTTGGGATTCTTCAGGGAAGAAAAGATTTTTCAGCCAGCTTGCTCCTGGGCTGCTGCTCACAAACACCTTTCAACAAAGTTGCTTTGCTGATCTGATGGATGCCAGGCGCAGCTCTCTTCTCTTTTTAATTGAAAGATTGTTCAGTTCTCAGTCCCTTATGGGGCCAAAATTCAGGGACTAAATATAGTCGAGGGAAGAGCTATACCTTGAGTGCTTGAGGGAGAAAGACAGCACGTATTTCCAGTGAGATCAAGAGTTAATAATGCAATTTAATTGTTGATCATTCTTCTCAGATAATTATAACCATTTTGAGGGCTTGATTCACTGTCACCTTGCATTCAGAAGAGCCCTCTGCTCCGCTCGAGATGGATTAGCAAATGGGATAGTTCTGCTGTCCCCGTTGCCATGCTGCCCTTGAAGCACAGACACCTAAGCAGGATCCCAGGCGGCTTGAGCACCCTCGTGGTACAGTGCTGGGCTCTCAGACAATATGGGAGCACCCAAAAGCTGTTAGAAATTATCCGAAACCACCCACAGGCTCCGTGCTTGGCAGAGCAATGGGAAGCACAAGTCCAACCCTCTGGGAGTAGCAAAACATTCTGCTGCTCACCTCTCAGGTTGCCCTAACCTGGGTGCTCTGCACTTTGTCACAGAGGTATTGCCAAGGCTGCAGTGCCTGTAGGGATGGAAGAGGGGAAGAAATGCTCCAGCAAACCAAGGCCACCAGTTCCTGCCTCCTTGCCGTTTCTCCCGCAGCAGCATCACAGTGATGTGCAGGCAGCGTCTGCTTTGGGAGCCCCTGCATATGGACCAGGTGCAAGCTCCAGGACTTTGCTCTGGGTCTATGTCTTTCCACTGCTGCAAAACTAGGTGTGGAAGCAGAGAAGATGTATATTTAGATGATGCACACATCCGGTTTCGTTCACAGGATTTTATCCATTATTGACCAGCTTTTGTTAGGTGCTATAAAAACAAAGAAAATTACAAAAACCAACAAAATATGCCAAATGAGATACTGATTTGCAGAACTTGCACTGAGAGGTAAAAGGGCAGCTGTGTGCAAACTGGTCTGTCTCTGAGGAACGAATGTAATAAAGTGGTAACAGATCAAGGTCCTAAGCAGGCTATTACACCTAGGTACTTCTCCAGTTCATTACATAGCCCGCATCTTTTCCCTGTGCATCAGCAGAAGTTATCTGGAGGCAAAATGAAATGAGCACGGATAGTTGCGGGACACATCATGTCCCATTGTCAAGCCCATGCACTGCACTGGTATTTACATGTGCAGCTTGTCAAGGAAGCCAAATGCTCAATGATGCTTTTGCATGAATGACACCACAAGAAAAAGAATATATTGTATCGCATTGTATTATCAGCCATTGAGGGCTCTTTTGTTTAGTTTGATAATATTACATGTTTAATAAAACACTGCTGAATTTTGATTGCATCTTGTGAGCACAGTCCTTTATTCTTTCGCCAGCTGGCTGATACAAAAGCTTATTTTCGTTTTAAAGACTTTGCAATTCCCAGACTCCGTCTCTCGTTCCTGGACGAGTGAGGTGCGCTGGAAGGCAGCGGGTAGCACCAGCAGGTCCTGCCCCTGGAATGGGCTGGGGCACCTTGAGCTGCTACCACCAGATCCCTCGCACCCGAGGAGCTGACATCTCCACATGTGAACGAAGCCACTGCGCGCAGCCAAGCATCACCACCCCCTGAGCTCCACATCCCCCTGCCTTGGGATCCAGCTCCTGGGGCCGTTTACTGGAAAAAACAAATGAGAACACATCCCTCTCCTCTCTCAGATTGAGCCTATCCTATGTGTGACTGCGCCTAATATTTCTTGAGGTGAGAAAAGTTGCCTGGATTATAGGAATACAAATGGATTAATTTGAGGTGTATTAGATTCATAGCAAAATATAAGTTTGCTTGTATTAGCATAACGATGTCATAAAAATGTAGATTCGGAGGCAGAGATTATTTGTGGTACTGTTAATATGTTGTTGCTATAGCAAAAGATGTACACAATATTTACACTGTATTTGACCACATAAAACATGTCATATACAGACACAATTTTTCATTAGATGAAAGAGAGCCAGAGGGCTCTTCATGCTGCCAGTGCTCATGCTCCTGATTTTCCTTATTTTTTTACCTTTGAGAACAAATACAGTTTTAAACCATCATTACTGTATTTTGAACAGTTAATACTTCATATCGTGACATTGCTGCTCAGAGGTAACAGGTTTAGTTGATTACTATTTGTTTATAGTGCTGGAGAAACCTGCAATCATAGAGAACATAAAAGGATTGCAATTAGATCTATTGGTTGAGAGCTGCACTTCTCTGACCCACTGTAAAGTGCTTAGCACTATCAAAGAGATAATGCCTACTTGCAGCTGGCACATCTGTACATAATAATACGGGCTACATTGACACAGCCACTAAAGACTGCCACTACCCTTTTTAACTGGAAGCAGAAAACAGATCGTGCTTTTAAAGAGCGTATCAACAAAAACCTTTCCACACTTGGCCAGAATTAGCACGCGTGTGTTTACGAGGGGCTTTTCTTTTTGACTACTGCTCCTTCAGGGAAGCAAAACAGAGACTTTAAACAAAAGGCCAGGGACAGACCCAGGCTCGGTGTCTCAGAAGAGCATTTTCTCTGATTGCAGACGTGCCTCTGGAGCTCACTGCCAAGTGCTTCCCAGCACTCACAGCAGGCACAGCTCCTCCTGCTAGGCAGCACCAGGCTCAGCTCTGAGCACTGTTGCTGACCACTGTCTCCTGTGCTCCTGCACAGCTTTGGCACGGGTAGATTTTTGTTTTAGCTTTTTCCCACTGGGGATTGCTCTCCCCACCACATTCACTGTCCCAGGCATGCACAGTAGAGCATGGTTTTGTTACAGCCTCACTTGCCATGGTGCAAAATCTGCTTTCTTGAAATACAAACACCCATTCTGGTCAAACAATCCAGACTGGAGCTTCCCAATGCTCTTGTTTCACTGAACATCTCTGATTCTGCACCTTCAACTTTAGCTGCACAACTATATTCCGTGCTCCCCATAGTGCCAGGCCAGGCAGGCACTTGGATAAGCTGAGAATTCTGGAAGTAAAACCAGTGTAAAAGGATGCACAAAAAAACCCAATGTGCAGTTAAGCCCATGGAGTTCACTGCCTTGTGATGCTATCAAGGATAATGACACGTCGCACTGGAAGAAATGATGGCACAACTGTGACTGAGGAGAGCATCCCAAGCCATCCCACTAATGACAGCAAAGAACTTTCACTGCAAGGGAAACTTCAAATTTTCAAATGAAACTGAGTATGAGAGGCTATGATAGAAAAATAAAAATGGTGCTTGATTTTGACCTCATCAAAATGTTTGATTGTGGTGTGATTAAAATCTTTCATTTTCATAAATTTAAGGGTGCTTTTTTTTTTTTTTTCCAGTTTGTTAACTCCATTCTTACATTATATTATAACTTACAGATGGTGAAAATATTTTGACTATTACTGTATTATGACTTTTCATTTTGGGCCAAATTAGTTGGCTACTACTATTATGTTATGACTGTAACAGTCAAAAGCTTTAGACATTTATATTTTAACATTATAGTATATAACAAAGCTGAAAATGCTGCAGTCAGAGCAAATCCTCAGATTCAAAATTTGATGATGTTAATCTCAAAAGTCACAGCTCCTGTTCTTATACGATCGTATGTTATTTCAAGTTTATAATTGTAACAGTTGCTCTTCAGGGTCATAAGAAAAATCTTATGACAGAGAGACCTGGGAAAGCCAACACAGAACTGGTGGAAAATAAGTTGCATACCATCCCAACTGACTTTTGTTGTCTTTTCAGCCCGATGCAGCCCACTCTTGGGTAAACAGAAGCACACAAGACCCCAGGTCTGGTGGTTTACACAAGGATATAGCCAGGGCTTCTCATCTCGCCCTTGCTTACACCATTCCAACTGCTACCTGCAACCACACACTGGTGCTGTTACTGAGCGGGTCGCTTGCACTCTTTTCTTTGCTCCATGCTCCTTATCTTTCCACTCTATAAGAGTACATGTGGGATCCTGTCATTCACCCTCCATTGCTCTGAGGCAAACATAAACACTGCTTTGATTACAATGCAGAAATACTACTTCATACCAGAGGAGGAATTCACAGCAAAAATCATTGCGTTTATTTTTGTTTGTGTTATAGCATTCCAGTAAGTGGAACAGCTGAGTGTTTATCCTACTGAAAGGAAATTTGTGTTGGTATTTGTAATAAATGTTTTACACTTTAAGGGATAAAAACAATTTTAAAATCACTGAAAGAGAGGAAGAGACATGAAAATATCTCAGCAAAGTTGCCCATACACCCTTGTGTTTCCTTCTGCTGTTTCTCATGGGATCCCAGGCAGACCCCACATGTTCAAGTCTCCTCCAGGATCTGATCAAATTTGTCCTGATCTCACCCACCACATCCACAGAACCAAATGGAGGCACGAAAAAGACTAACCTCAGCTTCGGGGTGCTTTGACTTTCACACTGAAGAGCCTGCTAGGGAGATGGGTTGGTTTGAAGAACACAAAGATCTCCTGTTGGAAGCCTACCAACCTGAAAGCATGCTCCCCTTTGGCCAATGATCTGACACGGTTCCCAACACAGAAAATAACTAAAACCAGCAGTAACTGGAAATGTTCCCCAGTGAACCTGTAGGCATGAGATTTCCATCCAGCTTTTCCAAGAAAACACATTCATAAACGTTTCATGACACCCCTGCAGTCCCAGCGCAAGACTGAGGACAAGTCTTAGTGCCTTGTCTTGGGCTGGTTCAAGTTGGCAGCCCCAGGCCTGTTCAGCAGCGCCCCAGTTGGGCCTCTCTCCCCCGACTCCACTCCCAGGTACTCTCGAGGGTTTCCCAGGAAGTTGCATGGGGCAAAAGGTCCCAGTAAAGCACAGATTCTTCCCAGCTGGAAGCGCTTTCAGGAAAAGGTCACCTCAAAGATAGGCATAGTTTCTGATGCCTTTCTAAACAATAAGGGGAGAAAGAAAAATTATTTTCCCAATTTAAAATGGCTTAAGATTAAGTTGGTTACGTTTATTTACCCTAAAGAAAGAAATGCAGTGAAAATCAGCACAGAGCCTCAGGGTTTACCTGGGCTAAAAGCAGAAGAACGGCTTACTTACGGTGCAATTAGAAGTTGCAGCCTTTACCTGGTTTGTTCTAGGGTCTGTTAGTTTGGTGAGGATTTATTTATTTATGCTGTTTGTTGTTATGTGGGATCCCACAAAGGAAAAATAATCTCCTGGTTTGCCTGCAGTGAGCTGGTGCTTTCCCACCACCTCCTGAGCCCTCCAGCCCATGCCAGCTCTCAGGTGCACGGCTCTGCTACGGAACAGGAAACATCACTGCTATGCAGATCCTTCTCCAGGGAGGTAAAGGCAGAGACCAAACTCTCCCTTACCAGACACAGCAGATATCAGCTGTGGAGGACGCAGTGTGAATTTGATGATTTACCCCTATACTTAACTGTGCTTGAGAGAGGGTCCTTGGAATCCTCCGAGCAGTTTCTGCTGAATGCACCATGCCCAAACTGCCAAGGGAGGGATGCAGGCATGCAGCACGGGCTGTGAAGTCTGCCAAGAGAAAATGCACCTTATTTACTTGCTGCTCCACTTCTCTTGGGGATAAGTTCTCTATAAATTACAGAGTTAAATTCACAGATGTATAAGCAAAGATCCCATGTAATTTCAAGTAATTTCTACCTTTCTTGCATGTCTGAAAATGAGCCTTTGGCTCAATAGTACGTTTGGGTAGTTTTGAAATATGTATATATTCATATATTTATTTATAGCACTAATATGTTTGACTTAAGATCACATCAGCTCTAGTTACACAGTATCATAAGAAACCAAACCCTTCAGATTGAATGTTCATACCTACGAATTTGAAAAACGCAGTCTGAGCACCTGACATGGACAGTTGGCATTTCTTGTGAAGATGAATTGCTTCAAAATTGGCTACCTGAGGTCTGAGCAATGAGACACTGTAATGATGCTGAAATGATGGTGGGAAGGAGGGAATATGCCAATGACACTGGAGTGGGAACAATATTATTATTCTCATTGTTTGGATATCACCAGCACGTTATCTATAACGATCCACAAAATAATGGAATATAATGAAACGATTTATCCTCCACAGACATATTTTATAAAGGCTCAGAAAGAAAGGACAGACTTCTAAATTGCCTTGGCTATTCAAATTTAGACCGACACAAAATGCACTAGAAATGACAGGAATTCTTACACACTTTCAGAAGATGGTGAGGGTGCCTGGGGAGGCCATCAAGGATTTGGGCTCTTCACTCATTAACTCTACAGCAGAGTTTTCTTCTTCACAAAAGACTCAAGTTTCTTTTGAAAAGAGAGTCAATCATTCTTGGAGGGTCCCTTCTCTTCGATCCTGATAAGATGGATTTTATATGAATGCACGATCCATGGATTCAAAACTTCTGCTGCTCCACAGCTGTCTTGCAGAACACGTTTTCTAGCCCTAAATTCTGCACCACCTGTACTACACTGCTCCTCATTCAACACCTGCCAAAGCACATAATGTCTTTAATTTCAAGCAAGTATCAATGTGTCCTTACAGCTGTGGGACTTCAGTTTGCTAATTAAGGGAGGATTAAAGCATGGGTTTAGTGGCTTTGTTCAATGGGACTCTCATCTGGGGGAGTTTCCTACTTGAAATCAAAACTTTGGGTCCCAAACACCCCTGGTCAAGTAGCGACCAACTTGTGAAGATTCCTTGTATTTCTTTAATGTGTCAAAGGAATAAAATCTAACTTAATGAAAACATCACCTTTCACAACAAAATAGTAGCTGGGCAGTTTAAAAAGAACATGCATACATGCTACAGAGAACTCATATTGGCAGCCTATAAAGTATAGATTTCCTAATTCATACATTATCAAAGATCAATGAGTTACTTGAAAGACAGCTGTTTGCTGCCAGTGCGGTGGACATTTTTTATTCCGGATTTTATTCAGTGGTTATAGAGGGCTACAAAGTTCTTTCCCCTTTCCTTTCCATTCTCTCTTTTTCCTTTTTTTTTTTTTTTTTTTTTTTTCTTTTAAATGGTAAAAGATATTCATTTAAATAAAAGAGAAGCCATGACTTTTTCCATTGGTAATCTGGTCCATGTGTTCTCTGCAACTGAGCATTTTCAGAAGGGCCTGACTGTCTGGGTTAATTGTTTAATGCTTTTAGTTAGAATTAAACTTTGCACCTGCTCTGACAGTGATAAATTAAATGTGCTCCTTTTCCAATACTGTTGCCCTCTTTAAGTAGAGACCAAGAAGTGTATCTCCCTTCTTTCCCAGTGTTTGAGGAATCTGTGCTACACTTGAGTGTAAACCAGTATAATTTGTCACTAGAGCTAGCACCAATTAAATTGATTGCGTTGGACTGAACTTTAGGACCTCTAATGCAAGCACTAAGGGAAAAATGGGCTTTTTTCTGCCCATTTCCCCATGTGGCACTTAGACATAGCTCAACAGTGGAAGGCTTTCAAGGTTCAAAAGGGTTTTATTTTCAAAAGAAATGGGCATTGATCAGTTGCATTTAAAGGCAAAGATAATTCCAGAGCTTGAAGGCTGGATTTGTGTTTAAGGTCTAAATCTCTTTCTTTAACCTTGGGGGGCCAGCATAACATAAAAGCAACAAAGAGATTAAGATTACAAAGGGTTTGCAAGTGTAAATGATGCAGTGGTATTCTTCAAACACAACACGGGCTGGACTCACAACCACAGCTCAGGTCAGCATTTGATCTGTTGATTTTACACCTGAAAAAACAATTTGTGTTTATTTGTCTCTTCGGCATTATCTTGGCAAATGTTTGGGTGAGAGTGTTGGCGTAGTGAACTAGCTGAAGCTGGGGAGTTCGAGCTCGTCTTCTTAAAGCTGATTGAAAAGCAAACACTCTAAAGGTCAGTATGGCAGAGACAGTAAGAGAATCCTTTTTCTTTGTCAGTGTAACACAGCCCACACGAATGACAGGAGCAGTACGTGTTACTATGGTCCACACAAGCAGGCAGGTGAGCAAACCATTGCTACCATCAGCAGGCTGTGAATATGCAGTGAGTAATTACCCTTTTGGGGTCTCTCCTCTAATGGGCGATTGATGCTGTGGTATTTCCAGCTCTGCCAAGAAGCCCCAAGCTTGTGGCCATAAACTATCCCAGCAAGCAGAACACTGCACAGAGCACAGCCATAGCATTGGTGCCCATAGGCAGCTTTCCCTTCTGGGGCACATTTCCACAGCTGGCGTGACAGCAGAAACATAGCGAAAGGAACTTTTGGCAGTACTTTGGGCACAAATCTGAAAAGGGTTTGGCCTTTTGTACAATCGGAACCCTCCAGTCTGGGACCAAGCACACTTTCTAACAGTCTGAGCTACTGTATGAGGCAACTTGACTCATAACAGGGTCTTCACAAAGAAGAAACTTTTCATAGGGCTCATTTGCCAATAAGCACCATCCCTGTTTCAAGCAGCAGCCCCAGACAAACTGAAGGAAAGCCCGTATCTCCTGAGGTCACCCTATTGCTCACACAAAGCCACAGCAAGGTCTTCACCAAGCACCTGGCATCATGGTCCTGATGCATGAGGCAACCAAGCCTCCAAGGAAGCAAGCATCTGCAAGGAGGAGCTGGGTAGTGAAGGGCCACTGGGCAGATCTATGCAATACTGTATTAAGAGGCACAAGGAAACTGTCCAGTTTATAGTTATAAAAGGCCACCGTGCCAACGCTGCCTGCTGATGACATGTGGAGAAAGGATGCACCAAACAACACTGCACTGATCCACTCAGCAGTGAGCAATTTGCTGGCTGACTGAAGTGGGGCACAGCCCTGGCTAAGAGCAGGGCATGCTATGCTCTGTGAGTGTATATGAGGCTTTATCAGGCCAGGTGGGACATGGACCAGTGCACTCATGCATATGTGAGCATGTTCAAAGGGTTCCCATCAGGTTCTACATCTCCAGTATCAATGCTCTCGCCAGACCATCCCGTTCAGATCCAGTTTCTTGGGCCAAATGCATTTTAAGCTCCCTAAGTGTAAGAAGTTCAGTTCTCTTCTGAGACTCTGAACTTCTTGGCTGGTAACAGGCATCAGCAAATGGAGACCCATATGTGTAAGCTGTGCACAGCTTCTGAACACACCATTACTTTCTGCTCAGCAGCTTGAGGGACACACCCATCAGCATGAGAATTAATAGTTCTCTAACCAGAACTTATTTTCTAAGTATAGACTTTTAGAGCAGGGTGCACATGCACACCAACACCTGTATGTGTGGACAGTGGATAAATCTGCATAGGCACACATGGATATATCCAAGCTCAGTTTCCCCAACTGATACCAACCAGCATAGCTCCGAATGCACCAGTGTGTGATCTGATTGCCAAATTTTTCTGTTACCATTTCACATCTGAATGAAGAAATGGGGAGCAACTATTCCAAAGATACCAGTATTCTCTCATGAGATGCTGAAAAATCTGCAAAAGAAAGTGAATGTTGAGCCAAGATAACACTTACTTGAAGCCCACATGCAAGATAGTTCAACAGATCAACTCATACTGAAGCACTACAGCAAAACCAAATCAGAGTTCAAGAAGCCATGCCTCAAAACTCTGCCTACTGAATTTTACCAGCTGAAAGGAGTGCCTCGTGGCAGACCAGAAGAGTAGGTGCACTCTTCAGGGAGTGCAAAAAGGAAGGCAAAAGAGCCAGTATCATTTATCAGACTGAAAACTGCAAAGCTGATTGCAGTTTGTTGCTGTTTTCAAAAGTGCAAGTTGTTTCAACAGAAGCCTAATCTGTGTGTCTGGAATAGGAATGAATGGATTAGTCTTTCAAGCCCTTTAAGATCAGGTCAAGATCAGTCAAGCTACAGCAAAGTTGAATACTGCATCCAGCAACTTGTATCACAAGCAGAACATTTGCTTATTTTAAGAAGTGCCCAACACTAGCACACTGCTTTTTTAGTGGTTTGTGAGGATACTAAGAGAGAGCAAGATCAGTAAACATTCATTTAGGTATCTGAATACATCTTATGTATTAGTCATGTAAGTGTGCTACCTGCAGCAGCTAGTGAGGAATACCATGAGGGATTGTTTGAAAAATGTATCCTGATTATAAGAACAACACAGGCATTGTTTGGTTTGAACTGCAAGTATTTATGTTACACATTCAGCTTCTCCAACGTTTCTTGATTGGTCCTTTTCCACCGAGTCCCATTAAATTTGAGTTTCTTCACTGAGCAAATCAAACTAACAGCAAAGAATATTTCGTAAGCATTACTTGACCTAGCTGAAGTATTTTCATCAGGACACATGTTTGAAGATTATTTTCCCCCACAATCAGAATGGCTCCTGCTATTGTCAGAGAGGTACTTTTGTTTCATTTGATGCAACTAACGAGCCAAGGCCTCAAGTACCATTAAGATATTTGGTGGAAGTTTTCCAGTTGGAGTGTTTGTTTGGAGGGCTTATTGTGGGGGAAAAAAATCCCTAATCTTAGTCAGTCAGAGAGAACTGGAATCTGGGTCACCCTCTGCTCAAATGAGTCCCAAGGCCACTGGGCCACAAGGGCCAGTGTTGCCATATGTGCTGGGACTAGCAAAAAACACAGAGCTCCCATAAATTCATGCTTTGGGAAGCTTCTTCCTCCAGAGGTTCAGTCTCTGGTGAGCAGACTTTCTGAATTTAAAAAATACAATTTTTGTCTCCCACTAAGAGAGAAAGGTCATCACAAACAGTAAGTGAACTGGGGGGAAAGCTTCCAAATGTATTGGCAAAATGTTCTCTAAGGATGAGGGCTGTGATGCTGCTAAGACCTCATGAAGGCTCCACGAGGAAAAACCTTGGCACTGCTCTGTCCCTTGCAGAATGCCATGGACCCAAGGGACAAATGCAGCATTTCACTAGGGTGCCACTGCCTCCCATAGCCATCATGTGCTGAACAAAGTCACGTCCAACAGAAAACCAAAAGAAATGCTCTCCTGGAGCAGAACGATCAACTCTTAGCCCTGTATCATTTCTCCAATGGGACAGGAAAATTCATACACACCTGGCTGACAACGGAGGGCCATTCTCCTGGTGCTCTCCTGTCATCGGGCATCCAGGGCTTTAGTGGAAGGATGGTGGCAGACATGCTTCTGCCCATGTCTTCTACCATCTGTTCTGGACATCAGATACATCTCATGCTTTTTTATCCCCAGGTGGACTGATATCTTAGTTTTCAAGATCACTGTCCAAAGGTGCACAGAGGGGAAAAAAGGGGAATTTTGTCAACCTTCCATTTTATCAATCTGTGGATGTTGCTTTCTGGCTATGATTGTAACATTAGTACTTCCAAAAAGGTATGGCTCTGTACCCAAGAGCAAGACTGCAAGCATCAAGCACTTCTGTAAAATCATTCCCCGTTGCCTAGTATAACTACCTCAATGTAACAACAATCATCTCCTAATGTTATGAAAGCCAGTGTCCCCATGGCTCTCTCTATTTGACTAAATCCAGCCCCATCCCACACACTTTCCTACAGAAAACCCCTCATTTTGGCATATATCCACCCTAGATCCTGTAATATTCCTCATGGGACAGATTTGTCTGTAGGCCATTTCCATCATTCATGGTGTAATCATGGCAGACTCTTTCTGAAGTCTCTCACTTAATCAAGTGATGCTGCACCTTCCACAATCCCTTGGACCTATCAGGTGCTGAATCTCTGAGATCCTTCCCCAAAACAACCCAGATTTATCAAATAATGTGTGAACAAGTGAAAGAAGAGACCACGTGGCTGCAAGTACATTCATTGCCTCCGAGGTTCACCTGTATTCTAATGTCCCACAGTTCCTAGTACAGTTAAGCAAAACCTGTTAGTAGCACTGGGAAAATTTGAGTCAGGGTTTTTTTTGTTTGTTTGTTTGTTTTTCCTAGTAGGGAATTACTATTAGGAAAGAGCCACATCCATCTCCTTCTGGCAAGTTCATTTCAGGAAGTACATCCGATGAACATCGTAGAGGCTTTCATAAGAACATAATTGGCAGTATACAAAAGGGAGGGCAAATGCTAAACTCCAGAATAAAAACATTTGAATCCTAACATTTAAAAATTCTCCATCCCATATTCTGCATCTTTATTGCCAGGTAAGGAACAGGACACTGGCATAGCAGCAGTGCCCATTGCCAGCTGCTCACACCAGCATAGTTAAGAGGCAGAATCAGAAGAGAAGGACTAACATCACCTTCTGAGAAGAAATAGGTGTCATGCTGAGGTTGGGAGATTGTGCTGATGCTAGCATGTAACCTCTAATCTCTTCTATTTCAGTGTAGAGCCTTGACCAGGACTACCCAGACCTCTTCCCCAAATAACTGGTGATCATCTACTGCTCTCCACTCTCATAATCCTACATTTACTCTGCTCTTGACTGAGTAAGCTACTATTAATGTCAAAGCTGGGGAGAGGGTCCCTATATTCCTACCCTCGAAAAAATGATGGGTAGGAAGAAACATCCACTGAGTCAAACTTTTGAGCTGTTACATTAAATGACAGGTTTTGTTAAACCAAAATCTCTGTCCATGCTGTGGCTGAAGTCACATCACACAGCGGTCCTGCCTTGAAGGAGTGACCTCAGTGGACCTACATCTAACACAAAAACTCTGCTCCTTTGCTCTCCCCAGCCTGGGGCAAAAGAGTAGTGGGCTGAAATTTCTCCTGTCATCTTTGCCTTGATTGCAAATGAGGTGTGTTAAGGAAAGTGATTATGCTTAAACTCAAGTAGCTGAACTTCCTCTTGGATTTTTTTTCCCAGTCTCTTCCTTTTTAAAAAGACATCCCTTAGACAGCTGAGCTAATAGAGTCCAACATCTTTGATGATAGTGATGCTAACACTAGAAACAAATTACAGTGTTCAGAAAGTTTGAAAGACTGAAAAGAAATGCAGAACGTGTAACACCAAATTTGCCTGTCAAGTACTTTTTTTATTCCTGCTTGTTTCATTATATTTTATTCTTAAAACTGATGTTTTGCAGCTATCTGCCTCCCCACTGGAAATTCCAGCGCGGAGAATACTGATTTGCCACTTCAATCACTGCCTGACAAACACAGTCTCTGCAAAGTGAGAGCCAAACCATAACAGGTATTTCAAATTTTCATAAGTCACAACATATCACCCTAAAGTGAAGCATTTCATTCACAGGACACACTCTTCTGAAAGCAGCAAACATTTTTTTTTTTAAAGCACATAAAACCAATTTAATGAGTGGCCACATCCACAGCCAAGCATCACCAGGCTCTTAGACTTCAGCAGAAACTCCCTTAAATGAAACCAGCTGAGAGACTGGCTATATATCTTAACCTAACTCATGCTCAAGACTTCTGTTGCTTTTTTAATTTATTTCTTACGCTGTTCTGACTGTATATTCATTTCCTTATGTGAGTTATATGATTTCTCTGTGAGACCACTCGATGTACTCCACATTAATTGCTGGCTTATAGCACTGCTGTTTGCCAACAACACTGGCAGCTGCTATGTCACAGAATATTGAACCATCCCAACCATCCCAAAGAGCCTCCCTGGATCCAGAACCAGCAACACCACCGTGCAGATGAGCTATAAACACACAGCAACACTTTGCAGAGCACGTTCCCTGCTTTAGCACACTTGCTGCATTTTTTATGCACATGGAAAAAAAAAAAAACAACGAAAAACCCAAACATCAAATCCTAACTTTCCTGCTCTACAGATGAGCCATTACAAGCTTTTCTCCCTCCAGACGTCAGAGCATCAGGTGACCTCAGCAGCCAACCCCATAAAGCACAAGGCATGGGGTAACACATGCCCAGATGATAAAAAAGTGTGTGCTCCAGGGGTAATACATATTTCCTGCTAACTTTTTACTTGTGTACCAGCAGCTCCATGGAAGAGAAGGACAGCATAAAAAGCACGCTGACAGGCACATCTGGAGATGAACCTTGCTGTAGTTGCCACTGAAGAGGAGAAGCTGCACAATGGGATGCACGTCCATCATGCCCCAAAGGGCAGATGTACCACGAAGCTAGAGCCAAGGCCTAGCTCTTCGTAATGGAAGTATTACTGCCATGAAGCCACTGTTTTGGCTGGATGGGAATTGGCAGAAATACTCTTCTTGCACTGAAGTTATAAAATAATTTGAAAAAAAGTATTTCATCTTGGTCTCATTTTGTTGACTCTGGGTATTTAACACAGATCTGTCCTCCAACAATGTCATGGAAGATTTGCATAAACAAGAATTGGCTGGGGCCATCCATACCTGCTGAACGTGGCTGTGAAATATGTCCAAATAGCGATGCAGCCAGAACCAGGGGTTCTCTACTACAGCACTTATAGGCATCTTCTATTGTTCTCTAGGTCTGTGTCAGGTTCTCACACAGCGAATTTCACATCAAATTTCAGGTTCAAATGGACAGCTTAACTCAACCAGAAGAAGAGCATTTACACCTGTCTCTGTAATTATGGCCATGCTAGTTCAAAACTAAGCCCAGATTCACCAGAAGTTTTGCAAAAGCTCAGTGAACTTGGCCCAAGTTGGATTCCGCTGTTACAACCTTCACCTGGTGTGGGGTTTACTTACTGAAGCTTTCCCACAGTCCCAATTAGGGTTCAGATGGGAACTCTTCCTTCCCACCCATTTTTCTTATCTCTGCGTTTTATAGCTAATACTATTAAGCTAATTTACTTTGCTCTTCAGCCATGGGAAAAGATCGTCCTCCTACTTACCCCCTTTGATTTCAGTATCAAACATGACAGCACAGACCTAGATTTGGATGTCAGAGCATACAGGAGGTTTGCATCGACTTCACACAGATTCTCATGGATAATAACAAAGGACATTACTTAGACCATGCGTAATATTCGATTTATTATAGGACAGATCAATTCAGTGTGCTATATTCACATTTAGCCTAAAGATGCCCAGAGTTTGTTACATTCACAGCAATCCTAGTAAGAGTTGTTTTCACCTTTGGGTCCTAGGTCTGAGCACAGGGGTGCCCTCTCCTTTAGGAACATTTTTAAGGACAACTGTACTTTGTGAGCTCACACTACAGGCTATCAGCTGCCTACCTCCCTGACATTGGATGTTGCTTGACAATACAGAGAACAGAAGAAGCCTGATCAGAACTGGCAAGAATTTTCAGTATTGCTCCGGTAGCCTAGCAGATTCCTTGAATGTTGCATGGATAGCTGGATGCAGCAATTTGTTTCGTGCATCAGGCCTCAGTGCAGTCACCCGAGTGTCTCCCATGGCCATGCTAAAACTCATGGAAAGCATTATGATGATGCATTTTATGACACCGGCAGACTAAGAGTGGTTTTCAAAATGTTTAACAGCTCCGTAAAAAGTACCTTTTTGGTACTTTTGGGGGTTCCTCTTTTCCTGCTACCTCTGGTGGCTTTTTACTAGCAACTGGTGCACAAGGAACCATAAACTTATTTTAATTGCTGTTTGTTAATCATTTTTTCAAAATAAGAAAAGAAAATGCCCAGAAAAAAACAAATGAAGAATTACAAGAAGGTTGTGCAATGGGAATGGAAAAAAAAACCACAAAATCAGGTCAGACCCAGTGAAGAGTTACTCACTTCAGTAAATACTTTTGACTTCAGTAATTACACACTTAAAACTAAAGTTTGCTAAAAAACAATTAAACTTTTTTCTTGCTGCCACTCAGATTTTAATTTGGCAGTGATTGCTCTGGAAATGGTTACACTTCTACTCAGCCCGATGTTTGCAAGTTTTCTTGGGTCTCTCCTGCAATACAGATGATCAGCGGCAGGCCTTCTAACCCAGAAAGACTGTATGCTGCTGTGCAGAGCTTCTCTATGGACCTCAGAGCTCGAATCCTTCAGACATACTCATCAAGCCAGCTGGTTCCTTCCAGTTCTTGCAGGTACACCTCTGTTCTGTGTGTGAAGTGGCCCAGTCCCATTCTCTGCACAGGCAAGTGCTAGATGTCAGAGAACACCTTGCTCTCCTGCCTAGAGAACATGAATGATTTCAATAGAAGGGGATCAAAGCTGGGCATTTTTTATGAGATAGCCATTCCAATTTTTGCTTGGCTAGCACTTTATTCCTTATACAGATTTTCTGGGATTTTTTTGCAGAAAATGTCATACCTTCTAAACATCCATTTTGTCAGCTCTTTCTTTTTGTGCTACTCCTGAAGGCAAGCAGACCTACCCCACAGAACATATTGCTGGACTTAGGGACAGATTTTGAGTGCCTGCTTTTCCTAGCTCTGCTTGTTTTCTAGTCTGTTTGCACTCAGGGAATCACAAAGCAGTTTGGCTGTAATTACTAGACACAAGAAATATATAAATGTTCAGACAAAAGGCTGGAGCCAGTAAAAAACAAAACCTGGTTCCTACAGTACAGACACTCTAAACATTTCTAGCTGAATCCAACCTTGCATGCTTGTCATCTACTTCACTCATTTTCACTTTTGTTCAGGAGAGACCAAGCAAAATAGAGTAACAAATATATTTAGAAAGTATTTAGAATATACATGCATTTTTATTGCTTATTGGCCCATCTGAATACGTAGTGCCTGATATTTTTTGCTGGAAATTCTTTTGTCTTTCTTCCCCCGTGCACTTCAGCATTGAGGTTTTGGGAGCCCGTTAGATGGAGAGTGGCAGACATGCACTGGGCTAGAGGAAAGCTCACACTAGCTCATATATGAACAGAGATGAAGCAGAAGCCAGGTTTTAATGCAACGTGCAAATTATTTACTTTCTCCCTACCAAGCACAGCCACCTCAGTGATTTCCTCCCTCCAACACTGTTGCACTTAAAATCCCTTTCTTCAGGCAACTAGAGATCTTTTAAAGCTTAGGATTCTTCAAATAGCCTAAAGATTTAGATTCTTCCTTTCAGAGTTCAGTTCTGAGTGCTCATGGCAGCATTTTAATACAAGCCCAGTGCAGTGGAATTGCCAGGTCACAGCCTGAAGCAGTGGTTGAGAACCACGTGAGAAGGTATGGCTAATACAGGGAGCTCAGGTGCAAGCAATGCACCTGAGTGACTGGAAGGGGTGGAACGTGGACCCACCCCACCTCACCTTTGTTTAAGGATTACCAGTATCTTTCTGGATAGGCACTGCACTCTTCTTGAGCTGTCACCTGTTGTTGGAAAGGGGGAGCTAATTTTCCTTCTTTATTACCTGGTATTGTTCTGTAAGTGCCTGTATCCCATTCAAAGGCACTGTCATCACCTTCTTTTGCTGTGTACTTTGTATTTAGCTCTGTATCTGAAATCAGCTGGGAGCTAACAGAGGTTCTGAATGCCCCTGGCAGTGAGCTATGAGAAGCATGGGGCCAGAAAGTCCAGGGAGAAAAGTTCAAAGACACAAGCAATTCTTCTTGCCTGTCTGTGGCCCCAGAGCTTTTGCAGGCTTGCAGCTTGAGTGTAAATGCACACCTGACACCTTCAACCTCTGCCCTGGGTGACCTCTCCCTGTACGTGAATGATGAGCAAAAGTAAGAGTACTGCTGAACATGCTCTCCAAAAGGAAAAGGAAAAAACGAAGGTAAAATAAAACCTGGTCTTCAAAGTTTCATGAAACCACAGAGAACTGAGAAATCAAACATATGGCAGGAGTAGCTCAGAGTCTCACAAGCTCAAATGTCAGTGCTCCGATATTAGGCTGACTGTTGACCCAACCACTGTGAAATGTTGCTGTTCTTCACAGTTTTTGAATAATGTACCCATTGCTTCCTGCATCTATCAGATCTGGGAGTATAAGTGGAGTACTAAAAATGCAAATGGCTTTCAAGATGCATTAATGTGAAGTAAGATAGTCACTTGATGTTAAGCTGTCTAGATTCATGACTGAAGTCCCCTTAAACTGAGCAAACCTATCTGGCAAATAAGCTTATTTGTGAACCCTTTCTGTGTGTAACATCTCCAGATATCTTTCCTCTTCAGATCTGTGCCAAAAACCCTTCCTAGAAACTGTTCCCTGAGAGCATCAAAACCTCGTGGTTCTGCAGTCCCGCTGAAATTTCACAAAGGCATCTGGAATTTCGGATTGAATACAGTGTGAGAGCTGAAGGAAAACTAAAGAAATGACAAAGGAAATGGTGACTTGAAAATTAACACCTCTTTTTCTTTTTTTTTTTTTTCTTTTAAACCTTCAGACTTTTCTGTTGCAGGTAATTTCAAACAGCCGCATTGAAATTTGTAGCAGATTGTATCCCAGAAGCAAGGGTTTTCCTGGATGGAAAAAAAAAAGCAATTACCATGTTCAAGTCATTAAACATGCCTATTGCTTATTCACAAGTCTAAGAAAAAAATGTTTTCTCAACAAATAAAAGAGCTTCTTCAACAACGAGTAGGACTAGTTGTCCTACTGCATCTGGTCATCCAGATACACATGAAAAGTTTGTGGCAGGCTCTCTGGTCTTTGCTCAGAAGGGCCCATTAAATCAAGGAAGATGGAACCAACTCTCACATACCCACTATTTCTAAGCCTGCCTGTGTTAGAAAAAAAAAAAAAAAAAAAAAACCCTTGTTGTGAAATGTGAAACATATCTGTTTTTCCTTTAGTGGTGCATGAACGAATGTTGCAGTATGTGCATGAATGTTGATGAGATGGGGTTTGAGAGCCAAGGGAAGTCTTGAGGGATTGTTCAGTGCTAGGGAAAAGGAAAAAAAAAAATAATCAGGCCCTAGGATTTCTTCCTACAACATATGGCAACAAAACAGAGCCCGGCATAGCTGAAACCTGCCTGAGGTCCTCAGTTTCATTCTCATCCTCTCCTGCTCAGCTCTGCAGAGCAGTAAGTGAGAAGCCCCAAACTTGCTTTTTTTGCCAGTTCTCACCTCTTCCTGCTCTTTCCCTTCCAAGCCCATTTGCAGCTGCCAAACTCCACACTAGGTGCTCCAGGTTTGAAAGGACAAGAAACAATGTTGAAGTAACCTCGGTGCTTTAAAATAAATCCTCCCTTGGGAACTGAAATGCACGAACAGACACTGCATGGCGAGAGGCTTGTGGTCCTCAGGTGGCATCTGGCTGGAGCCAGCGCCAGGCATGCATGGAGCCAGCACAGGGGCATCTGGTAGGGGCAAAAGTTAGAGCAGATCCAGTCTGCACCCGAACTCGGACAGACAAAAAAAGAAATTGCACAATCGAAGAGATTTTGGGGCCAAGACCAGATGCTCATAAAACTTTGATA
>NW_024884142.1:102542134-102571775 GCF_019232065.1 Centrocercus urophasianus
ATTTTCTAGTAAGAAAATATCTAAAAGCTCAAAGAATGCCAGGTAAGTAAATGCACCTCCCAGCAGGTCCCAAAACATCACACTGAACAATTTCTATAATTGCATATATTGTGTATAACCAGAATTTAAACTCTGAAGAGGCAGACGAGCAGGGCTGAGCAGAAATGCATCCCTTATGCTGTTTGGCTTTCCAAGTGCAAGAAAGTGGGTGACAGCCGCTGACAGCCGCTCTTGGGAAATGCTCCCTGAAAGGAACAGGCTTATTGCTGACTGCAGGCTAAGCCTGAGCAACTGAGTGAGGGCTTTGTTCGAGATTAAAAGCAAAAAATACATCCACGACGCTGAATCAGTTGGATGGAAAGCAACACTAGGTAGGAATCCCAATATCTCATTGTACCGTAGATCAGTGGCACGCCTTTGTACATACATTGCATGCTGCTCAGGCCACCTCACTGAGGGAGATGTGGGGGATATGGGAAGTCACCTCTAAAATGCTAATTCACATTGTAAATATCTCTGCATGAGGAGAAACCACACAAACATGCACGAACTGGTTCCCTTAGCACTTCCCCAAGGACACAAAGGCAAAGGAGGGGATTCAGGTACAGACCATGCTGAATGGCATTCACTCAGTTTCTGCAAACTTCACTGCAGCACAGGAGCAAGGGGTGCAAGAATGTTTCTGTTGGGTACAAAAGGGTTATCTTCCATTGTCTAAAGGGCAAGATCCATAAAACAGAGAAAAAAAAAATCTACAAATCCATGCAAGATATTGCTACAAAATACATTTGAGTCCCAGATCCCACAAGGATGCGACATCTAGGAGTCATCAGATCTGCAATATACGTAATTATATGGGCTTCAAAAAAACAAATACAGGCTTCCTTTTGCCAGAACATGAGTTGAAACCCAAGCAGCTGAAGTGTAACACTTCCCCACCTGTTGTTCCCCATAACAGCCTCTGTCTTCACTGTGGCACAGGGTGCATCCAGAATGAAACACATAGCACAGGCTTGGCAAACCAGTGCTCTGATCCTACAATAACCCTGATATCCATTCTGCCTACATGTGTGGTAGTTTATGTGCTAAATTTCCCTGGTAAGGATATTTGTACATTGTACAAACATAGGAATGACAGACCTAGGAGAGAAAGGTACCTGCACCTGTTGCCATCATCTGCCTCAGAGGAGCACAGAGACACAGGGAACTCAACAGCCACAGTTCTCTTCACTTCTTCTCTCCTAGAAGACTGTGAGAGCCCCAGTGACTCCAATGACCTATGCAAAACACGGTCTGCAAAACAAGAATGGGAAGAAGAAGACAGTGCCAGGACAAAAATGCAAGCAGTGCCAGTTGCTGTGTTTATAGGTGAAAATATCCCATCTTCTGTTTTTGACCCCAGCATCTCCACCAACCACACACGCAGCCCTTCTCATGCCGAGTTCCATCCCTACAGTGATGCTTTTCCCAAGGGTTAAGGGAATGCAGGGCAGGCGGAGCAGGGTTGGAACAGATTGTTGGTTTCATCAGACAGATTGTTCCCCGCCACAAAGTTTTCTGTTTTGAATTTCCTCCATTATATTACAACCAAAAATAATATTAAAAATAATTATGCTTTGTTACATATTTATAAGCCAGCAAGAAAACAAGTCTAGATTCCCAACAACATCATGCACATCCCTTTTAATTCACCTTTGCCATCTGATAGAATGAAAAGGACCAGAACTTCAAAGGTGTTTTACATTTTGAAAGAGAGACATGCATAGGGGTTGGTATTATTTTTCTTTCCTTGTCTTTCCTTTCCCTTTTTTATGCACAGCTAGGTGGACTAGGTCCTACCCTATCCTGCAAAGAGCCTCTGTATCACATGCACCACAATGCCTTTTAAAACCAAGCTGCAAGCCTTGCATCAGGCACTCACTTTGGCTGTGCTGAAGCTGATGCTTGTTGTTAGACGTTTGGAGACAGAAAGTACTTCTAAAGCGGCAGTGATAAAGCTTTATCATTTTGCCATATGGACACCATATTTCAAAGATCATCTTATCACTTCTGATTTAATCGTCCAGATAGCAACTGGCAGGGCTCTTCTAGCCACACCTCATGTTGTGTTTCTCTTACACAGACCCACTGCTTGTCTGGGATCGTTTGGCCACTGCTAAATTGCTTCCATGTCATCTCCCCTCAGCCCAAGAGCCAAGATCAGCCGGATCACAAGGAAAACTAGCCCATCTGCTCCTCTTCTCCTGACAAAAGACCATGTGCACCAGACCAGAGAAACTCCCTGGGGGCAGCCAGCCACTAGAATGGACAGCAGACATCCTGCCACCTCCCCAGTCTGCACAGAGGACCTTCAAACTCACCTGCCTCCTGCTGCACAGAACCCACTTGTGCTGGAGGCAGCCAGAGCTTCCAGGGTCAGGTTTCCCTCCTGTCGAGACAATTAATTCAATACTTACACATACAGTTAGGAGCTTAATTTAGGCAGTTCTTTTTTCTTTTTTCTTACTTTCCTTTTTGGTCTTAACCTGCATTTTTTTTCTCTCATTGCTTCATTAAAGTTATGTTTCCAATGCAGGGAGGTCATTGCTGCCAGAAAGAGGGTAGGTTTGCCATACAGTGCAGCCAGTATTTCAGAAGTGGTTTATAGTGTACAGAGAACGACACAGAGCAAGCCAAGGGCAACATGCTGGGATCCTTTAAGTGAGTTCTCTGCTCCCTTCAGCCACTTGGAAGTTAATGATTTAGCATTACAATTTTCCAATAAAAATTATTCTCCAAAACTAGCAGGATGTCATGTTGAGTTAAAGTACTCTGCCTAGAGCAGGCAGCCAAGCTCACTGGGGATATTTAACTATTTTGCCTTATTTTGCTCTGAAAAGAATTGGCCAGCAATGACCAAGCATACCTGTGTGTGCACTTGAACACACGTACACATACAATAGATTTGGGTGCAGATACAGAGATCAGTGGAGACATGCTAATGGAGATTTGGCATTTGGTACCTCAGTCAGCAGAACAGACAGCACTGGTCAGAGACATACAGAAACAACACATTCATCTGTTTCAGAAACTGCCTGTCTTGCTTAATAACAGTAATATTTGTATAAAATATCCAGCAGGACTGCATTACAAGGCATGAGTCCCTTGTCATTCCCATACTTCTTGTTAAATATGCCTAACACTCTTCGTAGCATTGCTGGTTTGCTATTGTCTTCAACCAACTACAGACATGCAACCACCTGGGTACAACATCTGCATGTCTGTCCTAGCTGATCCAGTGTATACTTTCCCATTACTATCTATTATTTATTGGTTTCTTCCAGGAAGACTTGGGCACACACACCAGGAAGAGTGAAAGGGAGGTGGAAATTTACTTATTTTGCTTCTTCATGTTGATTTTGGAGTTTGAAGGGTAGAAATCATGGTAACATATGGGACATAATTTAAAGGCAGTGTTACTGAATATGGTGGCTTACATACTGTATACACACTGTAAATTCCCCTCTGATGAGGACAGGATGGCTTGGACTAAACAGCATAGCCCTGGGCATGGGACACTCCAATGTATTCATGCTGAACACCTCATGGACACAATTCTTGAGCTGCCAAGCACCCAACAAGTCCTTCCGCCATCAAGAAGGGTCAGAAGGCTGGTGCTTCCATAAACCAAGTGTGTCGGAATTAAACTCCAGAATATGTTAAAGGCACAATGAAAATACAGTGTTTCAGTGACTCTTATAGTGAGCTTTTCTTCCCAGGGTTTTGAACCTTGTCCTTGTCAGAAGTGCTACAGAATTAAATCAAGGATGCAGTGTTTGTTCTGCATTGCTATCCAACTGGGATTGGAAAGGGTGTTGCAAACAGCAGCAGAACACATTCCTTTTAGTGTTGGAGAACAAATGTGAGAATGCTATCAAACTTCTATTTCAATATTTCCTTATAAATGTATGTCTATATTTGTAACATGCCAGAGGAGAACCACAGAGGGTTTTTTCACCTCTTGCAGAGCAAGATAAGAGCTGAATCAACCAGACGTTTTGCAGGAAACCTCAATTTATTACTTACGCAAACCTCGCACAAACCAACCATGATGCCTCATATTTGTCAGAAGGACAAGTACACCGATCTGTTCAGTTCTGCACATTTGTATAGAAGGCAGAACAACTCATTCCTTCACTACCTTCTAACCAGAAAGGGACCTCACCCCCAGTGAGGAGGGCATCATCCCAGCTCGTGCTGTCAGACTTCTGTATTTACAGGAAGCTTTCAGCCAGAGGAAGAGCCAAATGGTAAGAGCGGCTTCGTTTTTTGCAGGTGCTATAATTGTGCCTGCAAGTGTTGCACACACTTCTAACTCCCAATTAGACTTACAAATCAAGCATTTGCCATGCCAACATGGTTTCCAAGCCTAGAATAGCATTTGCACTCGCAGTAATTTGCACTCAGACCTGTTGGTACAAGATTTGAGGGAAGAGGCAAGAATCTCACTCCAGGCAGGGATGAGCCAGGAGACTTTTGGAGGTCTCCTTCCCATCCAGGAGCTGCTTCTGCTCCAGTCCATGAGCAGTTGAGTGCTTAGGACACACGTAAGACTAGTTCCTCTAAACCTTGTGTCTCTAATGGCACAAATGGGGTTACTTCTGCCTCATCGAGGAAGACTAGACCATGCATACATCACTGCTGTGTGATGGGAGAGGAAGGCCTAACGGGATTGCATCTATTTTACAGGCAGAAAACCAAAGGATTTAGAGATGTGCCAAAAACAGAAGGCTGCGTCTCTGATTCCTCTTTTTTGGGGGAATTAAGTCCTAGTACAGCATACTGCATTGTACTCCTACTCCATTGGACACTGCAATCCCCTGACTCTGATATTACCAATATTTCAACCCTCCACAGCTCCCACTCAGTCCAGTGACAGCTTGGATGCTGCAAAGCTGGTCCTGGAGAAAAAAAGAGGGATGCTTTGCTAGAGAAAGGGGAGGGTTTCCAGTCACTTTTCCTCTGAAAGTGAAAATATCCAGAAATAGACTCTTAAAACTAACATGACTTAAGTCAGTGTAAATATTATGTTCCCCAGGTCCAAGTCTGAAAGATTCATCTTTATGCTGTTTTCCTTTTATTTATACATGTTTATTTATAAAAAATTCTATTTTCTCAAGTATCCCACGTGACCACACAACCTCACTGTGATGCACAGCTATAGAGCAGTTAGCAATGTCATAAGTAAAATAAATTGTGAAATCAAAAGGTCACTTGCATAACCGTCATGGAAAGCAGCAGTAAAATGATTTACAGACACAGGAAACATAATTCGACAGCAAGGAATTCCTTTGGCAGTTAACAGAATTACTCCAGCACGACCCATCGTGGGTTTAAGGAGGGAGCCTCGAGTACAAACAACTCTTCCAGAAGGAGGGCACGGGGCCAGCTGGGCAGCTTGCTGGGCTCTGAGCCCCAAGCCCCACTGCAGGAGGAACACCCATGCTTCCAAGCCCTGCAGCTGCACAACGAGGGGTCCCAGCCTGGGGCAGATGGGTGCTGCTTCCAGCAAGGTTGGTTTGGTAGCTTGCCCAGCAGTTAAGTTGTTAAAAGACATCTACAGGATAGCAGAGGAAAAAAAGGAAGCACTTTAAATACTAATGGTTTAACAGTTCTTTCATTTAAAACTGTATCTTTAAGTGTGTGACTATCATTTTATGCATGTCCTATAGCCAAATTACAAACCGGTGTGTGAGCACAAGCTTAAGTGGCATTTAAAAATAGCCCTTGTTATTATTGCTAGTGCATAATACATTAACAGCTGAGTGTTTAGCTCTGCCTCCCACCCAACAACCTCATTTCTGAATGAGCAGGACACAGGCTGAAGGTATTGTGGGCAAGCTGCCACCACCTCAGCTTCCTAAACAAGGAGCCTGCCTTGAGCTCCCTCGCTGTGAGTGGTTCTCATGATTTCTTTGCTCCTTAAATGGGGGGTAATGTGGGGGGCAGGCAATGGCATGTTCCCTCTGCAAAGCCGAGTGAGGGTAGAGCCGCTGGGACCACAGGCAGCCTGCAGCATCCCACCTCTTCTCAGCACTGCACCCCAGCACCCAGCCCTCCTCCCACACACGAGCACCCACCAGCTTATTTTATATTTATTTTTTTCCTCCTTTCAGCTTTGAATGGCAATTAGGAAAAGGTTAACCAAGTGTCTTTCTCCAAGGAATCCTCTTCTTCCTTTCAAAATAACAGTGTTAGCAGAAGAAAATCCCAGATTAGGCTAACAGGTAGGAGCGTGGTGCAGCCCTGGGAGATGCTGTTGGAAGTGTGGAGATTGGGAGAATCATCCCAGCGGGAGACTAATACTCATCATTCGGAGCTGCAGCTGAGGCCCAGTTGAGTGACAGGCAGCCGGGAGCTGAAAGAGCTGCTCATATCCCACAACTGCTGGCATGCAGACTTGAAAGAGATTTATTTCAGGATAATTAGCTGGGAGTATTAAAGGTGGCAGGAAAGATCTGCAATTACTGTTTAGCAAACAGAATGGAGGCAAAGGAAAAGAAAAAGAAAAAAAAGGAAAAATAAGAAGAGCCAAAAATGAAATTAAAAGACCCAAATATTTCTCCACTTGAAAGTTGTTAAATAATTGAAAAGTTCAAAGCAACTTTATTGTATTCAAAGTAGTGGATGCGAGAGAGAGAAGGAGTGTGCTCGGTGAGATGCAGCCAGCTAAGTCTTTCTCCAACTGGAGTTTTGCAAGTATTGCACCACGCACCCACAAGTGAGAGCTGCCCCCACCTCCCTGCTGTTCAGCCTCTCAGGAACTCCTCAAGGCTCACCTCAACAGGATTCACTGTGGAGCCTAAATAGGAAGATGGACATCAGGATGCCCAGAGCCCATGGAGGCTGGGGCCAGGCACTCTGGTTCCTCAGGTCTCTCTGTTACCTTGCACTGCCTTGGCTGAAAGCAAGGTCCACTGCAGAGCATCCTCATAGAGCATGAAGAGGACATAGTGATGGAGAGTTGTATTGCTGCTTTCTCTCACTGTGGAAATAGTAACACGGGTGTTGCCTGAGTTTCTCTAAGAAGCAGACCCCCTCACATGAAAGGGATATTCTTCATGGTCTTGAAAATCCAAAATGGCAATTTTCAGACCGATTCGGTATTTCTTTTTATCAACCCAGATAAGGTTCATGCAGTACAAAGACATTCGTACCCTGGCAGTTGCTGGTGTCACAAATAAGGGCATTTGTGCCAAAGTTCACCCAGCAAACACAGTCTCTGAGCATCTGAGGCTCAGATCAAGCTTCAAGACTCATTGTTGCTGGGCTTCACAGTGCTCTTTCAAAACAAGGGACCTTTCTTGCATGTTGTTCAGTGGTCCACAGTACTCCAAAATCATCCATTCATCTGTCCTGGGATTTGCCCTTTACAACAAAAGAAAGAAACACTGCCCGAATTGTACAGAGAGCAGTGTGGCAGCACTGCCCAGCCCACTTCTGGATGTTAGATAAAGATAAGGAAAGATAAAACAAGATTGAGTTGTCCAGCACCAGACCTGTAAGGGAAGAAAAAGAAATACAAATGAAGCAAGGAGATGGGGACATCTTCTAGAGAGGTTGTGCTGCAGCCGGGCATGCAGCCATCTATGTTGCAAAAGCACGTTTTCAATAAGATGAAAGGCATTCTTCAGAAGGGATAGACAAGGCAGGAGGGATGGGGGAGTTGCCCTCTATGTTGAGAGGTGGATAGATTGCAAAGAGCTGTGTCTGAGTAGTAGCCGTGACCAGGTTGAGAGCTTATGGGTTAAAATCAAGGATCAGTTCAGTAAAGGGCATCAAGCCGGGTTCTACTATAAGCCATCTGATCAGCAGGATCAACCCAAGGTGAAGCCTTACTGGACCTGGTGCTCAGCAGTGCAGAGGAGAGAATTGGAGAGGTTAAGACTGGAGGCAGCCTGGGCTGTAGTGACCATGCCTTGATGGAGTTTGTGATCTTGAGAAATGCAGGCCTGGCCAAAAGCAGAGTCAGGACCCTGTGCTTCAGGAGAGCAAACTTCCAGTTGTTCAAGGAACTGCAGAGTGGGATCCCCTGGGAAACTGTCCTTAAGGGCATGGGTACAGAACAGAGCTGGCAGGTCTTTAAGGACACCCTTCTGTGAGTGCAAGGGCTCTCCATCCACCAGTGGAAGGAATTGAGCAGAGAAGGTGGGCGACCAGCATGGCTGAGCAAGAACCTGCAGCTTAAACTGAAGAAAACGAGAGAAGTGTACAGGAAGTGGAAAAGTGGAAAATGTACAGGGTTGCATAGCCTGGCAGGAATAGAGGGACATTATCCATATGTGTAAAGATAGGGTCAGGAAAGTCAAGACACAGATGGAGCTGAACTTGTCAAGAGATGTGAAAAAAAACAAGGAGTTCTACAGGTACAAGGCAGGAGGAGACAGGCCAAGGAGAGTGTTCGTCCTCTGATAAATGAGAATGGAGAACTGGCTTCCTCAGACATGGAAAAAGCTGAGGTACTCAGTGAGCGCTTTGCCTCAGTGTTCACTGGTGGTCAGGCTCCCCATTTCTACCAGCATCCTGAATATTTAGGTGTGGGTGAGAGCAGTGGATTCTGTCCCACTGTAAGGAACAAGTCTGAGACCTCCTTATGAAACTGAACGTATATAAGCCCGTGGGGCCAGATGATCAATGGCTCTGTGTCAGGGTGCAGGTTGGTCACAAGCGGTGTCCCTCAGGGGTCAGTGTTGGGACTGAAGCTCTTAACATCATCAATGACACAGATGATGGTATCGAGTGCAACCTCAGCAAGTTTGCAGATGGCACCAAGCTGAGCAGAGCTGTCGATGCATTGGAGGGAACGGATGCCATCCAGAAAGACCTGGATGGGATGGACAAATGGGCCCATGAAAACCTAATGAGGTCCAATAAGGCCAAGTGCAGGGTGCTGCACCTGGGGCCGGGGCGATCCCAGGTGTTTATGCAGAGTGGGGGAAGAAGTCCTTGAGAGCAGCCCTGCGCAGAAGGACCTGGGGGTCCTGGTGGACGAGAAGCTGGCCATGAGGCAGCAGTGTGCGCCTGCAGCCCGGAAGGCCAGCTGTGTTCTGGGCTGCATGAAAAAGGGGCGGCCAGCAGGAGAGGGAGGTGATCGTCCCCCTCTGCTCGGCTCCTGTGAGGCCCCATCTGCAGCGCTGTGTCCAGGCCTGGGGCCCCCAGCACAGCAAGGACGTGGAGCTCTTGGAGCGGGTCCAGAGGAGGCACTGAGATGAGCAGAGGGCTGGAGCAGCTCTCCTATGGAGAAAGGTTGAGGGAACTGTTTAGCTTGGAGAAGAGACGGCTTCAGGGAGACCTCGTTGTGGTCTTCCAGTGCTTGAAGGGAGCGTATAAACAGGAGGGGGGACGGCTGTTTACATTGGTTGTTAGTGATAGGACAAGGATTTTAAACTGAGACAAGGGAGGTTCAGGTTGGATATGAGGAGGAAGTTTTTCACCCGGACGGTGGTGAGGCACTGGAACAGGTTGCCCAAGGAGGCTGTGGATGCCCCATCCCTGGAGGCACTCAAGGCCAGGCTGGATGTGGCTCTGGGCAGCCTGGTCACACAGCACATAGCACACAGCAGGGGGTTTGAAACTAGATAATCTTTGAGGCTTTTCAGCCCAGGCCATTCTATGATTCTATAATTCTATGACTCATACAGCCAGGAGCAAGCCATGAAAGACACTCCCTGGCTTGTCAGAAGCCCAGCTCCCAGCATGTTTCTGCCTGCCTGAGGTGGCCAGGGGCCAGCAGCCACATGCTAAGAGCAAGGCACAGGGTTGCGATAGGATTGGAAGCAGTCAAGGTGGTCCTGGGTTTATGGTACTTTGATGGTAAACCTTTCTGAGGGCCCCCCATCACCTGCAAGTTGGCCTCTGAACCAAAAAGTCACTCAGGCTTGGGATTTGCTAATTGATGTCAGTGCTCAAAGCTTGGGAAAGCTCCAAAGCCCTTGCTCGGTATCCAAAGAAACAGCAAAGCCCTGCGTTTTAAGGTAATGGCCTCTTGAACTACTACTTTTCCATCTGTAAAATGCAGACCACCTATCATTTATTTGCTGAGTTGTAAACTTGATAGGCCAGAAGCAATCATTTTCTATATACCTATAGGACAAAGTATTTCACAGCCCAGGTGCCCTGCAGCTCCTGAAATGCTTCAGCAGCAGAAATTGACAATACTTATCCACACTGAAGGTTTTCAGTCAGTGCTTATACGAAGTCCCTGCTCTCTGGGAGGCTGCCACAAACAACACATGTGTATGATGTTTCACTGTTTTTCAGAGAGCAGGGCTCATCTTGCTCTCACCTCTTTCTCCCAGGTGCAGTCCCAACTGTCTCCCATGTGCACGCAGCCCAGTAGGAGCATCCCACAGGGGATCCAACCTGGGCTGTTAAATATCCCGTGTACTGCTAAGACCACAGCAAAGCTAAATCTTCACCAGCTCTTATTCACATCACAGAAGGAATAGCTCCCAACACCCTCTGCCCCGCAAAAACCATTCCCATGCAGAGGCTTTCCCATCTTGGAGGAACCCCCCAGGCTTTCAAGAAGAAGCCATAGAAAATGCCATGGATCTGCTTTCCTGCTCAGAGAGGACCTGAGAGCACATCACCCCTTGGTGCTGAGATCTCATGGTCCCAGAAGGTCATGGTCCCAGAAGGGGACTGCAGCAGACATGTGTCCCCACCACCTTCTGACAGCAACTCCCTCCTCGGCCTGGGGAGGTCACGATTCCTCAGCCTCCCTGGTGTATAAATAGATGAATCATAGTCTCTTTCTTTCATTCTTGGGTGAATTAATTATTTAATATTTGTAAAGCACTTTGAAGATGAGAAACAGGAAGTGTTATTATTACCTACATCAGTAGGACGAGGAGGGCTTTATCTCATCTTTAGAAACTTACCTGGGAGCAAGCAGGGAGCATAATGAAAGCAGTATCTGAACACCAGAGGTGGGAAGGCTGCTGCTCACTTTAAAGTCCAGCATGCTCAAATCTGGGCAAGACTGGCCCCTCAACATTCAGTCACACCTATCTCTCTGAAGCAATAGAAATAATCCAAGATATCTGACAGCGTTTGAAGTCTGTCCCTGCCTCCCATGCAGGAGGCTGCAGGAGGGCTTTGCTGGACCGCAGAGAGAGGTCAGGACTGTGACCACTGAGACAAGCAAAGAAGGGATGCTCCCACCTCTACTCCTCAGCATTCTTCCTCCTCACCTTCAAGCCCATGCCAAAGGCCCAGAGAACACTTGGTACTTGGAAAATGACCTGTACTCATCCATGTGCCCTTCATCTCCTAATACCAGCAGCCTTATTTTCCTACCGTGGTCTGCAAAGTGCTCACTGCTTTACTTATTTTAATGGGCAAAAAAACAAGCACAGTTCTTCTGGAATATAATCAGTGGAATATTCCACCAAAAACACACTTTTAATCATTAGACATGAGGCTCCCATCACCACCCTAACTCGAGGTTACGCTGTTGACCAGGTTTCTCCCTGCTTCAATATCTCACTCACCAAATAAAAATGGTTTTTAAAACAGAAATCAGGTGAAAGTTTTTGGGAGTCCTTGCCCACTCCATCTTTGTTCTTACTGTTAGATCATATTTGTACAGTGTCCCAGCTGAAGGGTTAGTTAACATGCAGAGGAGTGAGGACCTCTGTGAAATGCACACACGTGCACAGACACGTCTGCACAATTTCCATAACCATAAAGCACTGCTATGCTTACACAAAAATTGTTAATAAAACAAATGCAATATGCCACATATTTCTGGGTTCTAACTGCACCTACCAGATTTCAAACATGCATTTCCCAGCACCATAACCCTCCTGAAACAGCTCTCCGCTGCTGCTCAGTCTTGCACAAGTGTTTGGCATCCTTCTGTTCTTGCTTTACTGATGAAATAACCACTTCTCAGAGCGCCATCTCCTTCCTTGTTTCTCCAGGATGACAAAGACACAGCCTGAGCCACCGTGTTAAAAAACTGCATCTGAATGCTGTATTAAATCCATGCCATGCTTTTTTATTACAGATAATATTTCAGAGACCGTTGCTGACCAGAACAAGAAGAATCTGCTTAGAGCAACCATTCCTGCTTAGAGCCATGGCTGTTTGGCACTGTGGGACTGCAGGCTGCAGATTGAAGGAACGTGTGCTTCCGATGGGATCCCACACTTCTGGCTGCCATATCACAGAGCCACACATTTCAGAGGGGTCCCTCGTGGATCCCTAGTGATCCCTGACAGTGAAACAATTTCTATCAATCATGTGAAAGGTCTTTCTAGGTTTGGTTTTTAAAACAGAAATCAGGTGAAAGGTTTTGCACAAGGTTTCTCTGAGAGACTTAGCCAGCAACCTGTTACAGCCTTACAACACACGTCTTGTCTGCTCGAAGGCTGGTTCTTTGGCTCGAGGACAGACGTTGATGTTTTGCAGGGGATAATCAGGAAACCCACACATCCCCCTTGCTAAGTGTTCTCACTGTGCTCCTATCCCACACCAGAAGAACACTGAAACACACCATGGATGAACAAGAGGGATGGGTCCACAACACAGCCCACTCACATCACTTGTTTAGCACTGCTGGTCCCGCTGCCCACAGAGGAGGGCTTCTGTGCTGCAGAAATTAAGACAAGGATGGTGCTGCCAAAATAACTTTTTAATCATACCTGTTTAAAGATGCTGCTTGTCAACCAAGGAACTATTCATCTACATAGAAGTGGTTTTTAACCTATTCATTTATGCCTGTGTATATATGGGAGAAATACTGATGTGATTGACTTCACCCAGCAATCGCATCCCAAAGCAGCTACGAGGTAGCACCTAGTTCAGCCTCATCATGCCTTAGGTGTATCAGACCAGTGGTTTTGGAAATTTTTAGAGCAATTTAAAACAACCACCCTGTTCCCAGGTGGTAAGTGCCTACATCAGCCTCAGATGAGGAGCCACACTCCAGCCTGACGCTTGCTCTCTACCGCTGCTGTAGCAAGCTGCTCTCCTGTGTGTGTTGTCACTCTAGTACTAATAACATGTGATGGTCTAATTGTATTAGCAATTTTCCATCATATTATATTAATATGCATCATACTAGTATCCATTTTCGCTAATGTGACATGAAAGGCAGTAATTTGATTACTTTTCTGTACCATAATGGAGGAGTTTGGCCTTCTAGATGGCAGTACGCTTGGCCTGGCCCTTGCCTGTCACTTCCCCTCAGGCCCCTCACTGCCCCACTGTCAGACATGCAGCCTGTAGAGCTCCAGGGAGCAATGGGTAAAAGCTGCTGGCAGCATGGGCGGGATCAGACCAAAAACATGGAATCGTAGGGGTTGGAAGGGACCTCTGAAGACCATCGAGTCCAACCACCTGCTAAATGCACATTCCCTACAGTAGGTTGCACAGGAAATTGTCCAGACACCTAGCATATCTCCAAAGAAGGAGACTCCACAACATCCCTGGGCGGCATGTTCCAGAGCTCTGTCACCCTCACGCAGTTATTTTGGCTTTCTTGGCCACAAGGACACACTTCTGGCTGATGGTTCACCAAGACATCTAGGTCCTGCTCCTCAGAGATCCTCTCTGGCAAGTCAGTCCTTAAAACATACTTAATGCACACAAGGGTCCCATACATCCCCATGTTGTCTCCTACAGCTTCCAGAACTACTAGCTACACTTGAAATTAACAGAAGCATTCCTATAGCAAAGGTCTCACCTACCCAGAGGCCTCAGTCCTGATAGCATACACCAGTGAGACTCTACCTGCTTATGTGCTGTGCCTTTCATAACGCTTCTTTCTTTTTCTACTGGCAAGCCTCACTCTGTGCCTTCCAGAGCCCTTCTGTTGTTTTGTTTCCTCTGTTGGGGCCTTTAAGGAGGTAAATATAAATGTTTGGGAAGCCAGAAGTGGCTGACAGCATGGCAGGCTTTGAGGACAGTGATGATAATCTTCCATCCAAGCTCAAGAGTTTCTTTTCTTACAGATTTGAGCAAATACTGCAGTTCAAGTGCATCTGGGCCACAGCTGTAAAATGAGAATCTCTTGCTTTACAAGTTTTCTGCAGCAGAGACTGTCTTACCCTGGTTATTTGTGGCCACTGGGGCACTCCTGAAACATCCAGGGCATAACCAAATAAGCCAGCATTCTCTCCATCAAAGCAGCATTCACTACAAAGCCACAGCACAGCCACCCCTTTTCTCTATAATTAAAGAGCTGGTGGGAAGGGAAAGGTTTCTGCAGAACCACTCACTGGAACAGGAGGAGATACACAGCAGCACCTGGCAAGGCAAGACATGTGCCCATCACAAGCCAACTTAAACAGGTGAAGAACAGCTCACCCAGTCATTCACTTGCTGCATACCAGATACTTCTGCTATATCATGCAAGTTTTGATAGCCCCATAATGCTGACTTGCTCCCATGCCCAGAAGGATAGTCAAATCTTATCCAGCATCTCAGTTTACTATAGAACAATAAACCATGGGAGTGTGCCATAAATCCTGGTAATGTGCTTGAAGAAAGGCAGCCACACTGAGGTCAGAGCCAGAGCTTCTTGGGAATTTTCAGACAAAAGATTTTTCATCAGAAATTGCTGATTCACTGAAACTGAAGCTTTTCCATACAGCAAACCAATCTCGTGGAAGCCTTCATTACGAGAGATCTCCCTGGCCCCAGGTAGGATTAATGACCAGAAGAAGAGGGGCAGAAGCCTCCTCTGAAATGACCCAACAGCCACAGCTTTCACCTGGACGACAGGGACTAGTGCCAGAACCATCCCACGCATCACATCATCTGTCCCACAGCCCTCACAGCTGGATTGGCCCCAGCTGTGAGTCAAATATCAAATATTCACTTATTTGGGGAGAGGGATGCCATGGGCCAGCAGTCAGATATCTCAGTGAGGATACAGGAGGTGGGAGTACTGACCCTTCTCTCCAACTCTCCCTTGGTAGCACCTAGCTGTGCTTGTTTTCAAGTAGCTTGCTGCTGATGCTCCAAGAGGGGGATGAAGCCCACTGTTAAATACAAAGCTTTCTCCCTCTGCCTCTGATTTTTCCATGTAGGGACTCCTCATCCCTCTACCCCCTCCAGCCCTTTTGCTGGCACCGGCTGCCTCCAAGGGGTGAAGAAAAACTACAGGAAAGACCCCAGAAATGCACACTACAGGCACGGTTGTAAATCTTGCCAGACTCAGGAGACATGGGACTGTGGCAGCACAGATATATGAGTTGGGAGGGGCAGCAGAGAAGCAATGCACTGATCTCTTGCATTCATCTCTCAAACTTCACTGTAACACAAGCTCCCACTGTGTCCAGGAGCAGGTTGCCTCTTCGATGGGTGGTGATGAGCTCCTGCACAGTTCCCAGGTGGCAGGAGAAGAGTTCACAGGGTAGCCTCACCAAACAGCAATGCTTATCTGTAATGTGCCAGGGGAAACAGCCTGGGACTCCACTGGTTTCCATAAGCCAAGCAGAACTCTTCCTAAAACCAAGCTACGTGTTCTCAAGCACCTGCCTGGACAGGAGAGGACAGCTGGCACATGTCTCGACCAACACACGTACCCTGCGCACTGTGCCTGGATCAGGCTGTGGCTTGTTTCTCCTTGTTTGTGCTTACAAGGCAGAAACACTCAAATGCCCCAGAATATCCCTGCAGTATTTTTGGCACGTTCAGGCACAGAAGGTATCATACATCCTGTGAAAAACTCCTGACAGAGGATTTACAGCCTGATTTTCAGACCAGATTTCAGGAGAAACTGCCAGACAACAATGAACTGGAAGTGACGCTCACTCCAGTGGACCACAAGCAGTTGTGGAGCTCTGAGAGCTCCCCAGAATGACCTGTCTGGGAGCTGAAGACCTGTCCCCAGGCCAGGTCTCACTTCAGAACTCTGAGCAGGATCTGGAGTAAGTGTTGCATCAACAGAGCTGCCCTGAATTAAGGTGAGTTTGGTCCTCAGTGCTGATTACTTCATGCTTTCATCTGCAACACTTGCGTACCACAGCTGTGAAGAAGTTGTTCACCCTGCTCGCTGGGAACATTTACTTTCCCCCATCAGCCACTGCAGGGGTCTCTGCGTGTCTTCTGTGAGAAATGCACTGCAGGAAAAACAGACTTGTTGGTGATAAAAAACAGATAAAGGCTGCAGGAAAAAGGGTGGATGAGGAAGGCATTCAACAAGCTATTTTCATACTGAAACTCAGTGAAATTCTATGGACAGTGCAAGCACCAACACCACGATACCCAGGTTAATACCTGGATGATCTTGGAGACTTGCTTGCACTCAGAAATACAACCCAGCATCAAGACCATTTACAGGCATGGAAAAAAACAATTTCATTCAAAATGTACGCTTTCCCTGCTTTTTTTCTTTTAAATAACCCAAGCACCAGAAGGTCTAGAGCTGCCTTTTCACTTCCTTTGCCCAAAGGGAAGCCAAGCCCCGTGGCTCACAGAAGGCAGGACAGGAGCTGCCAGGTGCTGTGGGATCATCTCCCAGGACACTTTCCTGCTGGAGTAAAGCAGATGAACAGAGCGGAAGGGCCAAGCAGTGCTATTGGATGCCACTGCAATGATTCAAAATCAGTTATGTAAAATGTAAAATTATCATTTGGAAATCACTCTCTCTGAATAATTCAGTCATTGACTTTCACATCAAACAACCATTCCAGCCACCCACACACACAGTTCAGTCTCCTGCTTTGTTTTAAACTCTCTTTAATTATCTGCATTAACCTACCGCATTGCTATTTCCATCCCTATTTCATGCCGGGGGAGGGGTCAAAGCTTTGATAAAGCACAACGACCTGGAAGACTTTCAGCTGTCCTTCTGCTCCTCTTCCACTGTGGGGCTGCCTTCCTCCTGAGCCAGAGCAAGGACAGAGGCTCCACAGCCTGCAGAAACCATCTCAGCATAGGGCAAAATACTTGAGTATGGAGCACCACGCCTTTCTCCATCCAAACCCCTGCACCCGAATGACCACTAAGTCCCATCCTGGCAGGAGGTGCTGCATCCACACCTTCTCCACTGCTCCTAATTGCAATAGCATCCCCTGTGCAGCAGGATTGCATCTCATCAGACTGGCCAGAAGTTTAAAGAAGCTGTCCGGAGCAAAAGTTTGTTCCTTCCCCTTTGTGTATTTTCCCTCACTTAGACAACATGTTTAACTTAGTTTCACATTTTATTTGTCTACTGAACTCCCTAAGTTAGGCAAATCAGTATTGTGTGTGCAATTTGATTTAATTAGTAATTGGGGAAATAGGTCTGGCATGTTTCATGGAAGCTTGGGGAAATTGTCAATTAGCATTGTGTTAATTGGTGTCTGCTGTCCTTGCTTTTTAGTTTTTAACCCCTTTTACCTTGTTCCCACTTTCAGTATGTAAAATCTGGTTGCTTATTATTCTTTAAGTAAAGGATTAATTGCTTGAATTCCTGCCTGTGCTGGGTGTCCTCTTCCCCCCAGTGCAGACGGATTGGTGTGTGGCTGTAGGGCAGCTTCTGCTACTGCCACAGCCAGCCCTGCTATTGCATGTCTGGAAGTCTGTGGAAGAGCTCTGTCCTCATCACCCAAGGCTTTCCCACACTAAGACACTCTATGCCAGAGTTTGAACCTCACCTCAATTTTTGGCATAGGAGAATTCCCATCAGAAGCAGCTCAGGCTTCATCTTAATCATCAAAAATCCATTCACAAATTAATAGAAGCTGAAAACAGAAGCAGTGCAATCTCTGTGGTGGATGTTTGTTGAGCTCCAGGAACAGCATACACAGTCAGCAGGGGCTGCTCTGGAGGGACCTGGGAATGGGATCAGAAAAAAAAAAAGAGAAGAAAACCATCAATGGCAAAGGCAATACGTGCAAAACCAGGAAGTTTGTTGCAAAAATTATCTGGAAGATCACAGAGGGAAACTTACCCTGTGGAATAGGCCAGGTTAAATGCACCTAACTGCTCCAAAACCAACATGGCATTTGCAAGTTTGGGGCAGAATGATCACAGTCTGAGTGATTGGTTTCCATCCAACCTGCCTCTGTCTGCAGCAGTAATTTTGGTTAGCCTTCGCAGCACACCTCTTTCTTTACTGTCCTAAAAATTTACCATGGGCTTTTGTCAGAACAACACAGGAGAAATCATGGTTGAAGATGTTCGGTGAGGAAACCTAAGGCAGGGACCAGCTGCACACGAAGGCTAACCACTGAGCTCAGCCACCAGCAGACTTGGCCTTCTCAGCAAGCCCCACTGTCAGCCAGAGTAATCTACCTGCAGAGGACAAGCTGGGAGTGGAGCAAGTCAGACAAGTAGTTATTTGAGGGGGTGATACATCCAACTCGTGAGAAGGTTAGAGGGGTTCCAAATGATATTTGCATAGAATTAGAAACTAACAATTAAAGCAGTGAATCGTCTATACTAATACCATCTTCACAATAATTATCTCACCAGAATTTCAGAGACTGAATGATTTTCTATTGGATTTACAATTAATTTTGTAAAAATAACAAATCCTCCCTAAGAGAGACTATAGTACTATAATGATAGTACTTAAAAGTGCCATACAGTCTTTAGCCAGTTGATCTTCACAACACTGCTGTAAGGTAGGAAGGTATCGTCATTTCCACTTGAGAAGTACGAAGACAGGCACACAGAGCTCTGCTTTCAACCAAAGTTGTGCAGATGTGCCACACTTCAGCCATCCCACACAGCTGCCTGGAGTGCTGAGGACATACATTTAAACCGCTGTCTCATTCAAACGACAGAACAGGTTTCTGACAAAGCAGCAATTAAAGTTTTGGTCATATGTACTCTATTTTCAAGAGCATCTACCAGAGCATTTCTGTTGAGGCGCAGCTGCTGCCAGCCCTGCATGTACCAGGAATCCAGTGCACATCCTACATTGCTATGGTTTTGACTTCTGCAAGGAAGCAGGAACCAGTAAATAGAAAATAGGAGGCTGAGGTAGCAGAAATTCAACCCTGTATTTTTATTTTTAAATAAAAAGGTTAAAGAAAGCTAGAGTGGAGTTTGCTCCTCAGTTCCTTGAGAGTTGCAAAGATCCTCCATCCCTGAGAGTAACACAGGGAAGTGTGTCTATACCATCCTGGGCAGTCCCACCCAGGCAGTCTGTCTTCCCACCACCTTCCTACCAGCATATCATCTCCGAAATGAAACATCCCCCTTCAAGCCAGCATATAGGCCTTTAGCTCTTGCAGGAAATCTCACTAGCCTAAAAGAATATAGACAGATACCTATAAAATCCCATGCACTCCCAAAGTATGACTGTACGACCCCTTAAGTTATTCTTGGGTAGTGACAGGAGTTTAAAAAGCAGAGCTGTTGGAGGGGATCGTAGATGTGCTCAGATATGTATTAATTAGAATTCCTGCACAGTTTTATTCTGTTAATTACAGCTTAATTTGATTGCTTAATAGCTCTGGTTTTCGTAATGTTTAGCACCTGTTGTAAATTGCACAAGATAAACCGTCTTCTCCCATCTACTTTGTTTACTCCCAAATTTTGCGTTTCCCTTTCAGCTTGTTGCTTTGGATTCGATCTGTCTCCTTTTCTCGCCTTTGTCTTTTTCACCAAAGAAATCTTTTTTTTTTTCAATGGGCTATTTAACCAATGAAGTGGGTTTCATCTAAATACTTTCTTAAAATCTACAGCTTTAAAAATAATAACGGGTAAAGAGGAGTATTCACACACTGTTAAGCGTGCACATGTTGACCTGTGGTATTACGCAGACTTTCATTTATGGGTCATTCATTCTTTTTGTTGTTTCCTTCTCCCTTTTCAGTGTGAGGAGGGGGGATGGTTATCCTTCTCTTGCAGGATTATTAGACAGAAGTAGAAGCCCTGCATCATTAATTGATTTCTTCCATACATTACACTATGATACAATTTTTCAAGGCTGTGCATAATTGTGTTCCCTTTACCGCTGCTCTGTGTTCTGTCCTTGTCATATTGTCATTGAAGGCTGATTCCACCCTCTGTAATTGGAGATGTTCTACTTTTGGACAAAGGTGTGGGGGCAGCTCAGGGGAACAGCGCTGACATTTACTTCATCAATTTATTTTTATTGTTCCTACATTTATTGCAGCTATAACAGCCCTTTAATAGTTATATCTCCTCCCTGTAGGGTATTCTGGTATTTGAAATTTTTTTAACTCATTTGTTCTCATAGATAACAGTAAAGTGCATTTCATGCTAACCTTTAGGTTTCAATCTTCTCTCTTTCTTTGGCTCTGAAGCAGTTGCAGCTTTAAACTTTTACTGCATTGTCAGTCTAAAGGCCACCACCACTGAGTCCATTCTAACACTGGAGTAACCACAAATTAGTGGTCCTGAAAATTTCAGGGAGGCTAGTCCTGAAACAAGAGCACAGCTATTACCATAATTCAAAATTTGCCGTCCTTTAAATAGAGGGGGAGAAAAATACAGTAAAGGCTAGCATCGAGTCTCCTTTTACAGTCTTCAGTCAAATAAGGGTCATGATTACCTCTTTACGACTGATAAAGTAACTGACTCAACCACCTCTGTGCTCATGCCCTTCAATACCTGCATGCACACTAAACGAGGTGAACACTTAAATACAGCCACACTTCATCCACAGCTTTCTCTTTGTCCCTTCTACCCCCTTCCTTCAGGGATGGACCTTCTCTTTCTGTAGGCTTTTATCACACTTCCTGCTTTATCTGCAATTTCACTGCACCATGGAAGATGTATGATCTCTAATTACCTCACGAGTGGATGTCGGGGTAATTTCCACTACTCAGGGATATCCCTTCTCATCCCTGAGCCTTCCGAAATGGACTCTCTAACATGCACTGCTGTCCTGGTGAAACCTGACCAGGGGCACCAATTCCTCATCTTGACATCTCACCAACACTGAAACAAGCAAGGCTGAAAACAAGCAATGCCACTGGATCACCTCCAACATGTGTGTTCTTCGAACACAAGAAATAAGCCTTTTCCACACAAGTCTTACCTGTAGATTTGGCTCCACTAACAGTGAACAGTTTTGCAGCAATGGAGCAGAAGCCTGCAAAAGCCATGAAGTCAGTGCTGACAAGGGACTTTCTAGCATGCAGTGAGCTGGAACACCCAGTCCAGGACACATGCCCAGAAAATAAACATTCCATCAAAAAATAAAAAAGAAACCCCTACCAGAACCATAGGAATAGCTAGTTGTTCAACTTTAACATTTTTTAAATATTTTTTTAATGGCAGCAAAGGCATTTCTCACCCCACCTTCCTGGCTCCCTGTCTTTTGCTACACAGAGATGCTCTTTTTTCTCAAAGTCTCTTAGCTTAAAGACACTGTCAAGAAACAGATAATTAAAGTGAATGGAGACATTTGGAGAGAGGGCAAATTAGGCTAGGGAGATAAACTAGAAATGAGATAATAAAGACCAAGAAATGAGGACTTAAACTGGAGGTAAAACCCATGTATTTAATGGAGCTGCTTGACTTTCTCTACCAAATTTACCCAAAGTTATCTTTCAGCAGATTTTATGTGCTCTGTGGAGCATCTACTCATAGCTACTGATTTCTGATCAAGTTCAGTTATTTGGCTATCTTACTGGTTGATCTTTTGACCTTCTGAGGAGGTGATTAGCCCACAGTTAGCACGCTGCTCTCCCAGAGCACTAACACTAACACTGGTTCTTCAGTGTTAGTGGTGTCAAAGCCCAAAGCACTGCTCCCAGTCCACCCTCATCTTGCATGCATCAAATTGGGTTCATGCACACAAACATGAAGTGCTGAAGACCACAGCAGTAAGAACTCATAGAAGGTGAGGGCACAGTGTATCAGTCACTCTTATTAAGGTGCCCCCAGAGCAGTTAATTTATTTGGGGTATTTGAATTGTTCCATTTAGCATGGTGCAGGCTTTGAAGGCACACTCTCGTAGGTGAGTTGGTACTTGTATTCATTGCAGGACCGATCTTCATGATCTGGCTTTCTCTCACCATGATGAAAACAGCCTACACTGGTAGGAAAAAGTGTAATTTAAAATCACAGTTTCAGTGTTACTGGTGAAAGCAATGTCTGTGTATTGCTGTGTAAAGCACGGGGACCAGGGTTCAATGAGAAAGTACCTGTACATGAAGAGAGATTTGCTTTTCAGACTATGTCATCTGGATGCTTCCAGAAAGTCATAAAAAACATTTTTTGTATTTTTCATGTGAAATGGGAAAGAAATTCTCCATACATTTCTGAGGAAGCAAAACAATAAATAGTAATACTACTATTACTAATACTATTACTGAATAGTAATAAATAATAACTAAATCGTTATCATTGCAAAAAAAACCCTCACGTTTTTGTTTTCAATGAAATTGAAGCAAGTTTTCAAATCTTCTTGATCTGAGAATGATCTTGCTTTGTATTTATCACTGATACCTTTGCACTGATGTCTCACCCACACCGGTGGCTGTTTCAGGGTGTTCCAGCTTTTGAAGGTGATGTGCAGTGAGAGGTCTACCACATGTATGTAGTCCCCTCATCAAAACCACGCAGAGGCAACCCTCTCATTCAGAAATTTAAGCCAAAACCTCATTGTCCAGCCTCTGGAGAGCAGTGCTGACCCAAGGATTGACTCTAATCCAAGTGATTAAGGCAGCGAACAAACTCTCCTGCTGCTTATAAAAGCTCTCCCCAAAAGAAGCTGCATTCATTGTAAAGCTAACAACAATGCAGGGTATCTTCAAAGACCAATGAGCAGTCACACACGAAGGAAAAATAACTGTGCAAGGGTATGTGTCTGCAACCCTGGGGCTCCCACCCCAGCAGGACCACGTGGCTCCTCTCCTCAGGCAAAGCCAGTCATGGTTTCTTAATTAATCCTTGGTCTCACTTGGCCAAGTCCCGCCACAGCTTCTGCACTACCATTTGCAATCCCTCTAACCAGTCATTCACAAAAGTATTTGGGGAAGTATCAACCCAGGAAGACAGTTATAACATGTAAGTACTCACCATATCTTTAACCCACAATGGGAACATCATCACAAAAATTAGTCTCCTGGTCTCCCCGGTGGCCCGTGCTTTTGCATCTGATTGCTAGATATGGCTACACATGCACTGAGAACCTGAGATGTCATAAGGCTGAGTGCAGGGGTGGAATTCCCAATCCTGTTTAACTAAGACAAGAAGGGAGCCAAGCCTTGGAATCATTTTCTGTTGGTAAGTCTTGCAGTGACAGAGCACGGATTATTCCCAGCCCTGAGCAGACTACCTTAGTTGAAATAGAAAATCAATATGCAAAAAACAGAGATAGCAGCTTTTCCCATTTAATTTCTCCTTTTACAACACTTCAGGACCATCACCCACAGAGGATTAAAGATCAAAGTACTAAGATACCCCAAGCCAACAGGAACATTTCCCAGCGGGGAAATTCTCCCTTCCCTCCAGGACAAATAGCTGACACTGCAGTTCTAGTTACCTAGGTAGATGCTTGTTTAACAAGATCCATTTGTGCAATCATTGCTTTAAGAAGCTGAATGGACTCATTTAAGTTCTTGCTATATGGAAGAACAAGTGTCCCACTTTGTAAGCATAATACTTTCCATTACTGCAGATTTACCTATAGTTTCCTCAACTGGCAAACATGCTCACAAACACCAAGTGAGATGTATCAGTGAAAGAGTGAGGCTTAAACCTCTGGAATAAGAAGGCTCATCTTAGGAGCTTGTTATTTTTTTGGAGATCTTACAGTTCTTGCTTCTGAGCTACACCCATAGCCAGCAGGGCTGGAGTTGCTAACACCATAACATCCTATATGGCAAGAAAAAGGAAGAAGCAACCACCACAGCACTGATCAGAAATGAAAGAGACTCAAACCACTGGAGCTGCTACCAGCACCAGTTCACACTGTGTTTCTCTTTAACATCCTTCTTTGCTGAGAAAGGCAACAGAGCCCAGAAAGATGAAGAAGAAAACAAAAACAAAGGCAACAGGTCAAATCAGATTCTGTAATAACAGAAAACAGCAATTATAACTTTGAACTTTCCACACTATCCTACATACAAGGTTATGTCACAGTTCCTGTTAAGATCCTCCCAGTATTTTGATTCCAGAGGATATAAAATTAAACCAAAAAAAAAAAAGGTTGTTACTTCTTGTTTGTCCTTTGTTCACAGGTAAGACTGATTTCATGATTCTAAAACCGACATAAATTCAAGTTTTTGCTAACTTATTTATAAGAGACCTGAAAAGAAACAAGGGAGGTTGTAGCAAGGTGAGTTTGTGTCAGGTTGGAAAATGCCAATCAACTTTTCCAAAGTGGTAGATTTTAAACCCAAAGCAATGTGAACTCCTCTGTGACTAGGGGTAGGATTGGAAGTACCTGTAAAAAAGCCCTGAGATGTCTTATCCAGATTTCTCTGTTTGGAAACACTATTTTGTGTTCTAGATAAGCATATTTTGGACACTATTTTTGATGTTTCACTGATCCAAAAGTCAACTCCTTCAAGAGTTGCACACTTGCCCTTCAAAAATGAATTTCTAGAAATTTGCAATGGGGAGGCTTGAGATGCTTGTGAGTTCTTCTTTCCACTCCTGTCTCTTTCCCTCCCTTCTCCCAAGTAGAAATTTTCCAGAGACCAAATGTCAGTTACATCAGAGAAGAATTGAGCCTTTTGTTTAGAATCAATCGCAGACCTCTCTGCAGTTTGGGACATTTCTGTTTGTCTTTTCTTACCTCTCATTTCCCTATTTTCAGGTTTAGCACTGGTTGTTTTTGACCTTGCAAACTTTGTTCCCCACCCTGTGTTTCTAACTTAGCTTCCTGTTTACCCTGAAAGCTACTTTATTTCACTTTTGCTAATAAAAGTGAAATTCTGATTAGTTCACCTTTAAAAGCATCCAGCATGAAGGTTGCTGGGAACGTCTCAGAGCTCTTTTTTGCTGCACATTCATTTGCGCTTTTTTGATTTGTTTGTTTTAAATTTAATCTATTATTTATTAATAACATCGCTTGATGGGGCCTTTGTGATGCCTAGCTGAAACTTCTAAAGTGCTTCTCAGCAGGTTCTGTGCAACTCCCCTTTGATTACCATGTGATTAGTTTGTTCAGCTGATGGTCTTTCTTCTCCAAGATCCTCATTGTGTCTCCTGCCTCCTATGCAGTTCTTAAGAATTTCAATGAACCATTTTATTTCTTCCCACAAGTGAGGATCGACAAACCCATCCCCACCCTTCTGCTTTCACTTTTAGTGTGCCTAATAAAAAGTAGCGTGAGGGTTGGGTGTTTTTTGCTGTTGTTTTCCAGAGGTCATGGCTAATGGAGAATTTTATGTTGTTTCTGGCATTGTTTGTTGTGCCTCCCACAAGACTACATGCTCCCAAGGACTGAAAGACAGTGGCATAAATGTCAGAGAAATGCCTCTGCTCGTGTCAGGTCTAATTAGACATTTGTACTTGTGGAACAAATACCTTCACCATAAAATTCAAAGCTCGGTCTTGCTTAACGCATACTCACAGACACTTGCAAGGAGAAAGTGTCATGAACAGCACACAGACCTATCCAGCTATCATCCAGATAAACCTATCCCATGGTTTAACTTAGTCCCCACACCAAGTCTGATGCAATCTCTTCCAGCCTTTTAGTTCAGCCCTCCACAAGACACACTCCCATCCTCACTTCTGCCTCAGGAGTCTTCCAACACATGAAATGCAGGCACCTTGCTAAAAGATCTCCAAAAAGAGAGAAAATCCTTGACCTGAAGCTCGTACACCAACAAACTAAAAACCAGTGAAAGTGGCCAGTTGTTTGAAACCTATGTCCAGGGCCCCCAGGTCTTGGGGTACAGCACAGGATAGATCCTGCTCTGCTTTGCAGGCCTTACCCACCGGCTGCTTATCTAACAGTAATCCCTACATTAGATGCTCCTGCAAAGGTGAACCTTGAGACTCACCTCCACATGTACTTCCACTGCCTTTTCTTCTCCATTCATGCTCGTTGCTCAGCAGGGAGATTTGCCTCCATATTTCAGGTTTAGGTGGACACAGGCAAACAAAGAGTAACTGCCTGAGCTCAAACTTTAGAGCTCCTATAGACTTGTTAGGCTCTTCCTAGCTCCTTTGGAGTTTATAGCACTGCTCTACTGATGTGTCTGACATCAGGAAGAATCTAAATGGATTCTAGATAGAGCAACTGCATAAAATCTCACTTGGGTCTGAACCCAGAGGATAAGATGTAAGGCATCTTGCCCAATTACTACAGCCATTTCTGCTGCTAGGTGAGGTCTAAAGCAACCCTAGGGTACATCCTATCGACAAGTCAGTCCTCACAAGAGCGCACACACCCCGACCAGGGAGTCTCACCAGGGTGCGTAACTGCTCTACAGTGTGGGCAACTCCTGCTGTGATTTAACTACTCTGGCCTCTGCTGCTCAAATATCTCACATTCCTTGTAAAGACAAAAAGAGCAAGAAGCATGCAGACACTTGCTCGTGTGTGTGTACAAATGTGCAGAAGAAATAGTGTTTTGAATTGAAAAAGAGTGAACTCTTAGGGGGAAAAAAAAATCCATCTTGTCCGTGTTTAAACTTCCTCTCCTTTGTCCACCCAAATTTAAGAGAGCAGCTCCCTCTGTGGGTTTTCCTTCCTGTCTGTTTGTTTGCTTGCTGAGGGTGTATGTGGGGCGGTGGATACCTGGCTCACACCAGGGATCATTCGTCACAGCTTCCTCACAAGGCAGAGAGGAAGCTGAGGAGCACCACCATCCTTCATCCAAAAGTCAAAAGGTCTGTGCTCCCTGCCCCTCCTTTAAGAATAAAATCCACAAAACCTCTGTATTGTCTGGATCCTTATTTGTACAGGTAGTCTGTTCAGCAACACAAAAATGCTTACAAGAGAGACTGAACTGCTCGTGAAGAAAGTTCCTTCATGTTAACAAAGGAGGGGCACTGCAGACTTAAACAATAGCTGGACAAATGGAAATAAGTGGTAAAGTGACTGTAACGTGTCAGCAGAGCCATCGTGCTTTCTGCTGAATGTATGTTTGTATTTGAACAAGGCACTTGCCTGGAAGATATTACAGTTTAGTGTAAGAACTTGTCACTCAGATAATTGCATGGAGAAAATTAGCAGCAGTGCAGTGTCTTTCTACTGTTCTATGAAGAACAGATGAATAAAAGGCAAGTATGTACATGAAATAAATCTAACCATCATAAAAACCCTGGATCAGTAAAAATAATTTCCTGACCTTTAGGTCAAATTAAAATGGTCAAACTCCACAGTCCATTACATAGAAGAATGTCTTCTGAGGATGTGGGGAAGAGACGCAAGTGTGACAGCCCTCAGGGCCAGCAGCAGGAGGTCTATAGTCTAGGTGCCATCTCAGTGAGGAAAATGGAAAGCTGGTGCCTCCGTCATGCAATCAGTAAAGATGCTGTGCATATGAAAGATCCCTTGTTCTGTTTCATAAGAGATTTGATCTTAATCCTGGCACCCTGGCTGGGTTCCAGGGTAACTGCACACCACCCACACAAGATGTCCTCTGCCTTTTTGACTGAATGTGCCATTCTTTGCTTTCTGGCCAAAAGAATGAGTCTTGCGAGATCCACCTGAAATCCCAAATCCTCTTCCTTTACGCTACCACTGCAGGAGAATTTGCATCCAATTTGCAACCACCCTCTGTCACTCCGACAGAGCGAGGGCTCCAGACCTCCCACCAAGCTTGCCTCCAGGCCTGCCGGGCATGTCTCTTGCTCACTGTTGGACAAGCACCTCTTCACAGCTGTGTTTCTGCAGCAGGCGAAAGCATTACCATTCCTAGGTTGGGTAACATGCTTTGGGATCCTGGGTAGGAACATCAAGACCAGGGATCATGATCACTTCTGTGCTTCGAATCTTCTGTGCAGAATGCGAGGTTCTTCTTCATGCTCTGCATGATTTGGATCACCGCAATCCAGAAGTCCTGCAAACATTTCCAGGCAGCTTTCCCTCTCCTGCTTTTGGTTGAGAGCACAGATTCGTGCATGTTGTTCTAAACTACATGCCATGAAATGTGTGTGTGTCAAGGGAGGGGCTGCTATTCTATTCTCAGCCTAACGCAGGAGGATATACATCCATAGCTCCCAACGACTGAGACAAGCACATACCCTGGGGGATTTTGCAATGGATATGAGCAATATTGAGACAAAGAGGTGTATTTGTGGGAGGGTGCCTCGTACCAAGGAGAGTTGTTGAAAATGAGTATGACTATTGAAATGGAAGTCTCATTCCTCTAGATATTTTCTACCATCAGCGGTGGGAAGAAAACTGTTTTTGCAGTCTGAGCAGCATAGAGAACGTTACCCCAAGCCAGGCAGGAGGGCAGATGCCTGGGCTTAGCCCACCCAAAATGGAGAGCTTCTAATATTGCTTGTTAGAGTGGGTGAGACTAGTTCCAGATGAGCTCCCAGTTTTTACAGAACTAAAATATTTGCAAAAATATCTTTAATGAACTGAAAACGTTAATTTGAAAGTCTACTCTGTGGAAAGAGTGAGGCTCACAGAGGGAAGGAAATGACACACGGTTTGCTGACTGGCAGGAGGCTGGTTTCAATCCTGTCTCCACGGAGGCTCGGGGCCAGTCAGAAGCCTTGAGCCAGGCAGGACCTCCCAGAGCAAGCTTTGTCACAGGTCACAAGCAAGGCCCAAGACTCCTATTTCCAGACTGAGATAACACACACACCCCTCCAAGTAAAACCAGTCCCTCTTGCCAAGCTGAACACCTTCATTAACCCAAAAATGTGCTCAGCAGAGGCTGTCTGCACTGCCGTCACCACCAGGTGGTCTTTCACACGGAGGGCAGCAGCTGCAGGTATTGCACAGCTGGGCCAAGGATCAGAGTGATTCCCAAACCAAGGACTCTGGCCGCAGAAATTGTTCTCCGTACCCAAACTTTTACTTCTTCCTTCAGCCCCGACCCAGCACACAGGAGCTTTCCATCCCCCAGCCCACTGAGAGAAGGGAGAAATATAAAAAAAAAAAAAAAAAAAAAAAAAAGGCGATTTTTCTAACTGAAGGAAAATCCATGCCAAGTCCTACAAGCAGCCTTGGCCAAGCACCAGGAAATGTGTAAATTTTCGTGAGCTTGGGCTATTTTGCCAGAAGTCTGCAATGTGTCTGGACATGACTGGTTCCCCTTTGTCAGCCCCAGCCGGACCAACCAGGAAGTTTGTGCGAGAGAAAGAGAGAGAGAGAGAGAGAGAGAGAGAGAGAGAGAGAGAGAGAGAGATAGGTCTTTTCCTGGTAACACAGTGACTCTCCTGTGATACCTTTTATTTCTGTAGCAGCAGTCACACTGGTCCCATGCTTCAGGGCCAGAGGGGAGGGGTATGAGAGCCCTTTCATTCTTCAAAAAGCAAATTTTTGTTGCCATGTTTGCTGATAACCTCAGCACTGCTCTCTTAGCTGCATGGTGGTTATTAGCGTGGCTTGTTTCTATAAATACCAGCATTAACTTCTTGTATTCCCCAAGGACCAAGTTAGAAAGAAAAGGGGCATTTGTTTGACTCTTACTTTCCAAGGAAAGGAGAGAAAAGGAAAGGAGAGGAAAGGAGAGGAAAGGAGAGGAAAGGAGAGGAAAGGAGAGGAAAGGAGAGGAAAGGGAAGGGAAGGGAAGGGAAGGGAAGGGAAGGGAAG